>NW_008751701.1:1848773-1949453 GCF_000715545.1 Opisthorchis viverrini | reverse complement strand
AGGGAGCCATTTTGGTCCCTGATTGTTTCACTGACAAGAGGTTTCCGAGGACCAACGAAACGAATCAAGTGGAAGAATTTGCGCACGTTTCCAGCATTCCTTGCATCTTCCATTTCTTCGACCTTTCGGGTCCACCAAGCGGTCTGCGCGTCGCGCGGACCCCACCCAGTATGGGTCAATGGGTCTCCGAGGTACACAAACCGCCACACCACGGTTAAGTCCAGTCTCCTCGTGACGGTTGCTGAAAATTCAAGTAGGTCCAGTCTCCTCGTGACGGTTGCTGACGAAAAATTCAAGCGGGTAACTAGGCTTACGTCATATACACGGACTTCCAAGAGAACAGATGTCTACATTGAGACCTTCCAAAGCTCTGGCCAGGACTACATGTGGTTTCATCTGTTTGAACATTCGAACACTCCTAGTGTGGAGTTATCCTGTGGTGTTCGGCAATTCAGATGAAGACTGAAGGTTCAAAAGATACTGTTCGTTTGGAGTTCCGTCCTGCTATCGTATCTGTGAGCAGACATGATACTCGTAGTCCTTTTACAGACTGAAGAAAAAAGTCATGCAGGGAAGAAGAGTCCCACGGAAGTCAAGGCAACGGCCTACGTATGAAGTTTTTCTGACCCTTTGGCTATTGGTGGCAGGTGCAATTTATGCACTATGCGGATGAAGGCTATCCATACAGTTTGTCAGTTGCATCCCCGACCAAACTTTGGCCAACTATTCTTTTTTCCCTATCCTTGTATGACTTCATTTCCAAAGTTGCGGGACAACAGCACTCCATGCGTCGTCACTTGGTGGTTTGAAATCAGGGTTTTACCAGCTCCCTGGCCTGGTTTTCATTCCAGACTGATTTTCAAGTGCCCATCGCCAGCCATAAGTATTTCTGGAATTGTTCTTGTTAAGCTGATTTCCTATTTGGATCCCACAGACACTTCATAGTTCTCAAGTTGGCAAAGAGCCATCAGACGTCAAGTGAAAGTGAGTTTGCGATCCGACCGTGAAGTACGGTGGACACAGAAAGCCAAAGAAATGGAAGAGGCCCAGAAAGCAGATAATGCCCGGAAGCTGATCCATGCAACCGGTCCCCGGAAACCACCTGCAAGTGAAAGCATCAAGCACCAGAATGGAACGACAATCTCGAATAAGGAGGAACGCCTTGACCGGTGGGCTGAATACTTTGAACAACAAATGTCTTGGCCACCAGCGGGCACTCATCTGCAGCCCACAGGTGAAGTAGAACCCTGGACGGTGAACGTGGAACCACCTACGGCCTCGGAGGTTTACGACTGCATATGTTCTCTCAAGCGCCACCGAGCTCCCGGTCCGGATGACCTTCCACCTGCACTGTTCAAAGACGGGGGTGAAGTCCTCAGTCAGCGCCTGTCCGACCTGTTTGCTTGCATTTGGGAAAAGGAGTCTGTCCCAGACAACTGGGGAGAATCGGTGATAGTGCCCATTTTCAAAAAAGGGGCGCGTAGTGAGTGTGGTAACCACAGGGGGATCAGCTTGACCCCGGTTGTAACGAGACTGTTGGCGTCAATTGTGCTTCGTCGCCTTACGGTGGCTCGTGAGATGCTGACTCGAGAGCAGCAAGCGGGATTCCGGCCTGGTAGGGGTTGTGTTGACCAAATCTTCACACTGCGTCAGGTGCTAGAACAACGCCATACGTATAAGCGACCCACGATTCTAGTATTCCTGGATTTCCGAGGCGCATTCGACTCGGTTGATCGGTCTGTTCTTCTTGAGACGCTTGCCCACCAAGGAATGCCCCGGAAGTTTGTAAACATAATACGTTCATTGTATTCTCAGACTTCCGGACGTGTGAGAGTGTACGGAGAGCTCTCCAAAAGTTTCCGTACACACAGCGGTGTCCGTCAGGGATGCCCACTCTCTCCATTCCTTTTTAACTTTTTGATCGATGAAATAATGAGACGAACGCTGGAGGGTCTTCAAAACCCTGGTATTCAAATAGCCTGTGAAGAAAACCTTGTCGATCTGGAATATGCAGACGACATCGTTCGAAGAGGAGGAAAAGGCGCAAGAATTCTTGGATGAACTGACCAAAGTCACCCCGTCCTTTGGTGTGCACTTTGCACCCACAAAGTGTAAGGACATGCTTGTGGACATGCAGCAACTGAACAAGCCCCTTACAATCCAGGAAGAGGCACTGGAAGTTGTGGAGCATTTTACGTATCTTGGAAGTTGTATTAGTTCTGATTGTAGTGTGACAGATGAGGTAAATGCACGAATTTGCAAGGGTCGAGTCGCGTTTTCTAATTTGAGACACCTATGGCGTCAGAATGGTTTATCCCTGAATCTGAAGGGCTGTGTGTATCAAGCTACAATGCAGGCTGTTTTGTTGTGTGGCTGTGAGACTTGGCCTATTCGAGCAGCGGAACTGAGACGTCTCCAGGTGTTCGACAATCGTTGTCTCAGAACCACAGCTCGTGTGGGTTAGTGTCGGCGAATGCGTAATGAGGCCGTTAGGAAGCGCGTTTTCAGTTGTGCGACGGGTACTTCCATTGAAGAATGTTCCAGCATCAAGAAGCTGCGTTGGTTGGGACATGTGTTACGTATGCCGAAGCATAGTTTGCCGAAGAGAGTGCTGTTTTCCATGCCCAATTTGGAGTGGCGTAAACAGAGAGGTGGCCAACCCTTGACTTGGCAGAGGGGTATGAAGGAGATCACGAAACGCTTGGGTGCTGTCGGTGCTACTCGCCTTCCAGGATGGGGACCGCGTGATCCTCACTGTGCCTGGTTGGAGACACTACAAGATATGGCTGCCAACCGATGTCAGTGGCGTTCTTGTTGTCAGTTTCTGTCCAGATTGCCTGAGTGAATGTCTGGAGGTGTAGGCACCTCGGAATGATTGTGTTAAGCTAGCACTAAGTCCCTCCGCCATCCATCTGTATTCTTTTCTTCACAATAAGGCTTTCAAATAAGTCATGGTTGTACGGCAGTGAAGCATCGGTGTTGAGCACTTATGTTATGCTATCGATGGTGATGATGATGACGATCTCAAGTTGGCTGTACGATTGATCTTCACGATTACACGACAGGCGCTGGTGTATACCACTGGCATATAATTTTCAATCATGATACATGGCCATGGAAGCGGAGCATCTCGTCTAAACTTTGCTACTTCCCTTTATTCAAAATAAGTGTATGCCTCACGGTTACATCCATTAAAACCGTCTAGACGTAGTTTTACTGACCTTGTTTTTTAACCGAGCAATCCGTTCATTCACATCCAGTCACCTTCATTTAGTTCCGCTCCACAGCAGGCCTGAGTCGGATGTATCTTCCCTTCGAAAACAATCCACCCCTGGGCCATGCCGATCCCGGTGCTCCGTGGTTCTTATCTTTCAGCTTTTGAGGCTTTCGTTGAACGTACGTCTGAGCTCACTGTGGTGGTTTGTTATGCGGTGTACTTTCACGTGTTAATATGTTGTATGTTTGACAACTGGCCGTTCTCTCTCTAACCCACCTCGTTCAATAAAAAGACAGGATCACTGTTATTTTGCGACTGTTAGTTTTGCCGCGCAAACTGATACAAACTGGCTTTTGGGCTCCTCATCAACTATCACCCATCCTTTCTCCATTCTTCCTCACCCCATTTTCAGTCTTTTTCGCCCAAATTATTTTTTGGCTGGAGTGAAAGTTGTTCTGTCTTCATTGCTCCCTCCATGTCAACAACGTGTCTGAACTTTGCCTCCTTCCCTTAGAGATCAGTTGTCGCCACAATTGAACTGTGCATTCTTGGCGATTTCAGCATTCACAACTTTCATTGACTTACTGAATATATACTAACGAAGCTGATTACAAAGTGTGCTTTTTTTCTCTTAGTAATGGTCCTTGATAACTCATGGCTATCAAACCATCCCAAACAGTGCTGTTTCCCATACCGGACTTCTCTTCTGCTCACCATCCTTGTGAATATGTTAGTTTGCCTTTCCACTGCTCTAATTCAAATTCCTCTTTCTGCTTTTAGAATCGTAGTAACATATATATGTATACAGGCGAAATTTGCATCGTTGTGTGACTCCTCAAGCCACACCAACTGATGTCTGCGCGAAGAAATCGTGCACCCAAGGGAAGTGCATATTCGTTGGCGGAGCCTGTTCCACACGGCACTGTATTGTCAGACACGCATAAGCGCGAATGGATTGTCGGATCGCCCATCGCTCAGGGTGGTTTTGGGTGCATTTATTCAGGTATAATTCTCGCTTCAGCATTTCCTGAGCTGGTGTATTCATTCTAGTACAACTTGTCGGTGAAAGAAAGGAAAATTTTGTCGCAAAAATCGTATGTGGCCAACGCTAATCTCTTCACCGCTGCTTTCAGGAACCTCAGCAGAATGGTCCGTTGTTCACTGAAATTCATTTTTACATTCGGGCATGCTCTCAGGAATCGAGTATGTTTCTCCGGAACATTCTGGAAGTAGTGGAAAATTGGTTACACAATCGCGTATTGGTGTATATAGTCAACTCTATATTGATTTCAGCAGCCACAGTACTTTACCTTATTCTTGTTCACACTGACTCCTTCCTGGAGGAGGCTGAGTAGGCTCCAAGAATATCTTGTACCACCGCCCCTCCACATGAATCCTGATCAGCATCGAGGTCCAACCGCAGCGTCATCCAGTTTCTGTTTCTTTGCTTAATCGTTAGGTCGTATGCAGTTCAGTTAGTTCCGTTTCACCTCCAGCTGTTTAGAACCATGTTCCCAGTTGATTTCCGTGACTGGGACAACGGGAAGAGTTTGCGTAGTTGGATATCTGGTTTGCACGGAATTTATCCGCACATCAACAGTCACTTAATCTAAAACCCGTGCTCACATTGTTGTGGTTGGCGTCGCTGGATCGATTTGATAAAGCATAGAATGTGACATGTCCGTCTCCTGGTCCCATCATTGGATGGCCTGTCGTTCTGAGCTCAGATAGTTCAGTGATTAGGGCATGGAATTACTAGCCAGAAGGTCGTTCGAACCGGACCTTGGCATCTCGACTGCTCCTGTCTAGGCCTAGACGACGTGGCAATATCTCAGCCCTTGGGTTTCCTTCGGGTGGCATTGCAGCTATGCAGTGAGTGTTACAGCTGAGCGATTACTATTACTGCTATTATTAGTATTACTATTATCCTCTCATTGTCTAGTGTAACCAGACGAAACTTTTTGGCCCTTCGCTTCCAGTTACCAAGTGGATTGCACAACACGGCTTGAAATTTCTGGGCATTCCCCGGTACGTCAGTAGTGGTCTCTTTAGCCCTCCTGGCCGAGCCCCCTGTCGCTTTTTAATAATGGATCGTTTTGCTGGTGACCTGGAATCCGCACTCAAAACAGGAAAGCTGAAGACTGTGAATGTGGTACGAGCCGCTTCCCATGTTGTAAGTCATATGCGTTGCCGCGCCGTTATTCGTTGCCTGATTCCAAGTCCCTGTTGGACATCTAGAGTTGTTCCTACCCACTTTTTGTGTCAAGAACTTTTCGCATGATCGGAACATTAAGGTGTTTCAACAGAATCGTAGAAATGAGTGGATGTATGGTTAGGGTGTCTTAACAAGTCTGCGAACTGCACAACATTTTAATTCAACACTCGGTGAGCGGCAGATTTCCTGAAATATCTTTCGGATTATCCGATGAAGTTTCTCGATCGAGATGGACCAAGTGATTAGAGCTCGAATTTGCTGACCGGAAGGTCCGTGGTTCGAACCCGACTTCAGCCTCTCGATTTCCCCTGTCTAGGCTTGGGCAATCTGGCAGTATCCCAGCCCTCGTGCCTCATTCGTGTGGCATGGCAGCTAGGCGCCGAAAGGTTGCTGCAGCTGAACAATCGTCGATACATCAGGTACAATGTACAGGAACGTTTCATCATGAAAAGCACAACCCCACGTTTGACGCCAGTGTTCAAAGTAATCTGAACTGAACCGCAGATAAGAATCTCGTTTATGATTCTTTCCTCCCATTGTAACGCGAACAAAGGTGTGGTTCACAGCGGTCAAGTGAACTTTACTCATGACCATGGCTTAGCAGATCAGCTGATCTCCGTGAATCACACTCTTAACAGTTTTTAGTGTGCTGGACGGACCGTCTCACCCGTTGTGAGAAATGTCTTGGCTATTAGATGGTCTTTGCATTAGGTGGACGGTTTTCCTACCTATCCGAAACTCGCACGTGCCCCCAAATAACTTAGCCCAACACTAGTTGGGTTGGTGCGAAGTGGTTCGCCAGGATTGTAAGAACTAACATCATAATAACTAACTTAATATGAAAGTGCTTTCCTGTGCGATGACAAAGGATAATAGTTTCCTTCATTTCATCATGCCAGACAAAAATAAAAGTAATCCACTACTCAAATATTTGCTGAAAGTTTTTTTGGAAAGCCCACGAATGCTTTGGCTCCGGTATGGGCTCCTGAGCTAGGCGTAGTCCTCAGGTTTCCGTCAACCCTATGTTCTACTCTGATCTCTCGCTCTCTCCTTTCGTGTATTCCATCCACGTGCATCTTCCTTTCAATGATCATCATCACCGTCATCGACAGCGTGACATCAGTGTTCAACACTGATGCTCTGCTGCCGTACAACCATGATTTATTTGAAGGCCTTATTGTAAAGAAAAGAGTAGAGGTGAACGGGGAAGGGACTTAGTGCTAGCTTACTACAATCATTTCTAGGTGCATACACCTCCAGTCACTCAATCTGGATAGAAACTGACAATAAAGACGCCACTGGCATCGATTGGCAGCCATATCTTGAAGTTTCTTCAGTCAGGCGCAGTGGGGATCACGTGGTCCTCATCCTGTAGGGTGAGTAGCAACGACAGCAACCAAACGTTTCGTAATCTCCCTGATACCTCTCTTCCAGGTCAAGGGCTGGCCACCTCTTTGCCTCCGCCACTCTGAGTTGGGCATGGAATACAGCACTCTGGCAAAGAGCGCTGCAACTAAAACCAGCATGTTTGTGAGGATGGAAAGGAATATGGAAGAAATACCGAAACTTTATGGTTTAGTGCACTCCCTGAATTAGAAACTATGAAAATCCACCCTTGATGTATCTACTTTGTGGCAAGTTGATGGAAAAAGCTTCCTCCCCGACGCCTGATAGAAGAAGCTTCGCTCCCGACTACCGCCTCGAGCCATTCGAATGACGTACAAAGAGAACGATTTTCAGGTGGACACAAAAATTTATGGGCCCAACAAGGGCAGCTGTTCCCCACAGTCATCATCCGGTGGACACAGAAATTTATGGACCCAGCAGCAAGGGCGGCTCTTCCCCGCAGTCATTATCATCCACAGCATAGCATCAGTGTTCAACATTGATGCTCTGCTGCCGTAGTACCCTGATTTATCTTAAGGCCTTATTGTGAAGAAAAGAATAAAGGTGGACGAAGGAAGGGACTTAGTGCTAGTTTACTACAATAATTCCGAGGTGCCTACACCTCCAGACACTCATTCTGGATAGAAACTGACAATAAGAAAACCACTGACTTCGCGATTAACAGCCATATCTTGCAGTGTCTCCAACCGGGTCCAGTGAGCATCCATTCAATGAGCTGACCAAAAATTGTCCTTCCACCATACTATCCCACACGTTTTGATAACTTCTCCCTATGAAGCTTCGTGCCATTCTCTTTTCTTCATGATTTGGTTAGGCAGCTACCATAAAGTTTCTTCTGCTGATGCAAGCCTCCATCTATCGCATGCTCTTCAGTCTTGTTCCAAGTCTCACTGTAGAGCTCAGTCTTTCGGTTATTCTATTTACTGGACATTCGCTTGTGATTGTGGATATCCAGAAATCTGATACGACCGTGTCTAAATGAAAGGCAACTATTGGTCGTTCTCTCCCTGGTGATCCGCACCGAGGGGTCTAGAAATTTCCTTGACTTAAGCACTACATCCATGCGTCGCACTGCCACCCTCTTCGCTTTCATTTTCAGTTAGATGCGCTCGAATATTTGCATTCAAGGAACTACGCACACGCTGATATCAAGGCATCGAATCTTCTCTACAATGATTCTTTCGAACAGGTGAGTTTATAAAAAAAGTGCTGACCACCACGCCGCGGAGTTTGAGGGCTTCTGTCGGTGGACTAAACTTTAACGAGAAAACTATATTAGCGATGGAAAGAAACAGAATGTAATAACTGACTTATCGCATGTACAGTACGTTAAGTTTGGTGTTCTCGTGTGGGAGCAGCTATAGTCGTTGTTCTGTTTACTGACCTGGGTGGTTTTGTTGCAAACGCTTCGTCATCATTAGCGCGTAGTGAGTCGATGGACGTTGTAGTGCGTCCATCTGTAGGCGCTTTGCTCGGGGGTAGGGTGGCGGTAATCGGTCTCTTGAATGGTGCTTCCTTTTTGTTGAATAATCGGCTAGTTCCCTGATTGATCGACGTCCAGATGAACTCGTCTCCTGCCCTCGTCAACCAGCACAGCATTCCTGCACCCACATATTGATTCCATCGTCTACGTTGGTGATGGAACGTTTGCAACGAAATTGAGCTACCAAAATTTCCCTCCATGACAAAGAACCAGATATTATTCGTTCATACAGGGTCCTTATAGGCGTCCAACATATTAGTCGGGAGTTGTTCAGAGGTTGAGGACTCCCTGGATGATGATGATGATGATGATGGTGATGATGATAATTCCCAATTTGGATGAAACAGCTGTACATTGCTCCCTGGCTTCTCCATAAAGACTAGTCTCACTTACAGGATAAAAAACCGAAGTACTTTTTGCAAACGAGTGCATTTTGCTAAGGACGAGATCTCCACTAAAAACCCCAACTCTCTGCACCTTACCAACTTCTTCACCCCCGGGCACATTCACCAACACAGGTCACGCTGGTTGACTTTGGTCTTGTCCACCTGTTCAGGATCGGCGGTGTGCATTGCCAACAGAAACCAGATCCCAAATTCAAGCACAACGGCACTTTGGAATTTTGCTCGAGAGATGCACATACGGGTGAGTTGTCTAGGGACCCCCCCCCCCCGATGCTTAACACCCGTCTTTTTCGTACTGAATACCAACGGAGTTGTCATTTGTCTGTTGCAGGATTACCTCCGGCCCGTCGAGGAGATTTGGAGATCTTACTGTTTAACCTGATCCACTGGATTGCTCGATGTCAGCCCGGTGTTGGTCAATCCCATTCAGCAGGTTTACCCTGGGGGCATCTTATATCCGGTAACTCTTGGCTTCTATGTTGACTGCATTCTTCATAACGGCAACGCAATTGTATTGAAGAGTCTTGATACACTACTCGTAAGGTTGCTGAAAATCCTTTGACAGCCCACGACCGGTTTCGCCGTTCCATTTTGGGCTCATCAGCTAGGCGCAGTCCTCGGGTTTCCACCGTCAACTTTATGTTCTACCCGAACCTAAATTACACGAAATTTGTCTTATACACACATTTGCATACCAACTTAGTTTGGTATGAAGAGCCATTTTCACTACACTGTTGCTTCACTACCACTCCAGCCATGTTGAAAGCCCCGAAAATGTAGTTCAACATGATTCCAGGAAAGTTTGGTTGATAGTCGATGTATTTATTGCGGACTGACCAAGTACCATCCGGTGTTTCTCCCCCACTAGCTTTTTCTGACTCCTTCCACTTTGCTCGTAAGACAGATCACAGTACACTTGATGCTGTGTCTTTCCTTGTTCACGTCCTTGTTTCATCTCTGGGCAGTGATAGCTCCATAGATGAATGGGTTTTTCTCAATGGAACACACTACTCAAATGGTTGCTGATAACTCTGGTGTTTATCAGTTGGAGCGCCAATTTAGTAACCGGGAGGTCCGTGTTTCGAACCCGACCTCCGCCTCTCAACTTCGTCTGTCTAGGCTTGGGCAACCTGGCAGGATCCCAGCCCTCGTGCAACCTTCGGGTGACATAGCAGCTAGACACTGAAAGGATGCTACACCTGAACGGTTTTTCATCAGTTTGGGAGAAACAGTTTTCTCGAGGAAGCACTTCTTCTGTAAGAAACCTACACCAGTTTATAGACGTAGTATACTACTCATTAAGAGCGTTATAAACGAGTGATTCAGCTAGGTGAGTGTCCTGTCAAAACCAAATTGGTATGCAGGTGAAATGGTTAAGCTTAAACCGGTTTAATTGCCCTCACACGTAGGTTTGTATGCTCTGAGTCGTACTGTACTGCTTCCTTGTCTCATGGAAAGACTTTTGTCCCATTAGCGTCACTTCTCGGACGATGGACATCTAAATATGTTCCATTTTTTCGGGAAAACAGTATATTTCTCTTCTTGTTCATCATACTCAATAACGTGTTCCATCCCCCCCGTGGAGATCTCCCATCGGCGACGCTTTGCAGTCACAACAGGAATGCTTCTGAACATATAATTATCCGTGTAACGGTGATACTACTGATGGGGGTGCATGCGAGTAGTATGTTCTCTTCTCGTAAATTCACTTTGCGTCTTTTGAAAAGAGAGATCTATCGCGGAATTTGTGGAGGCGCTTTGTAGCATTTGCTTGGATTCGAGCAACAGTCAATGAATATCCAGGAAAGTTCAGAAAGTCGCGTTCAAGAGAAGATGGATGTTCAGTTTCTGTAAACAAGATGCATATGAGAGTTTTGCTTCCCTGTCCAATAGTCTGCAACTTCTTAGTTGGTATTGTCTCTCGCCCTCTCTTTCTGACGGTAGCCAACTTTTTCCATAGTTAGTTAGTTGAAAACCCCCTGGCGACAGTTCTCCACAGAATGTCCCATGCACAATAACAGGAGGGGTAGCCGTAAGCGAGTTGTCCAGAAGACTAGTCCAAATCTACCCCTCATTCCAATGTCAAAACTTTCCAGCCCGTGGCCGTTATCTGTTCCCTTACAATTTATCTTTGGCTAAGCGGAAAAAAGTTTGTTTGTGGACGATAGATACCTCACTCTCTTTCAAAAAATTACAGTCCTTCCATTATACAGAGATTCACCGGTTCAAACCCCTGGGTTGATTTCCACGTTTTTGAACTCGAGACAGTTCAGTCACGCGGTCCATGGTTTGAACTAAATTCTAGCACTTCGGTTGCTGCTGTCTTGTCTTAGGTGACCTGGTATTAGCTCAACCCTCATGGCTCCTCTGGGTTTCGTGGCACCCTTTCGGTCCTCAGGTGCCATGCTACTCGAAGGAAGCACGACTGCTGAGCTACTGCCAGATTTCCCAACCACTGACGGGGGAGTCGGTATGTCTAGTTTGGGCTCGAACCACGGACCTTCATGTCTGTAAGTGAATGCCCTAAACACCAAACCACTCAAGCTCTCACATTCAAGAATGGTTCACACGACCCATCACAGTAGTCCGTTCCAGCCCATGAACATCAATTGTGCACCTAATAGAATTGTAGAAATTTCACCTAGACAGACTCAGATCTCTTAAACTAGAAGCTTTCATGTTGTGAAAAAAAGTGGAACTCGGATTCTGCTGGTAGTTTAGCTCTTCAGTTCTTCGCCTTTCAGCATTATCTGCACCTTCACTCTCTTTCTGTCGTCGGTTTCCCAGCTGGATTTATCATCGTCTTTTGTTTCCACAGCGTTGTTAGTTCTCATATACAAGGTATCTCATAATAGGCGCAAAAAAATAATACGCATGGTAAAACTTCAACACCAATTCAAACATTTATCATTTTTTATGTGGACATACATGCATCATGGAGGTTTACTGTGAACAAACTGGCATTACAAAAGATGTTGAAAGAAACCACTTCTTTCTTCTATAGCAAGTTGGAGGCGGTATGAGATGTGAAACACAGCATGTTTAACTTCTTCAAGCGTCACTCGTGCACACTCCTCTTCAATTCTTGCTCTTAATTACACCAAATTCTTCGGTTTATTTTCATGATATACGCGAGCCTTGATCATTTCCAATAACTAATAATCCAGAGGTGTGAGATCGGGTGATCTTGCGGGCTAAAAGTTTGGAAATCCACGAGCAATGACTCTCTCATCAGAGAATTGCTCTCGGAGGTAAGTTCTCACTTGGTTTGAGTAGTGGGGTGGAGTGACATCTTGTTCAAAGACGGTCAATGACTTCTTGTGCTGCTTGAGTTGCGGGATAACATGCGTCTGCAGCATTTGGAGGAAACTGTCGCCGGAAACCGTAGCACCAAAGAAAAACGGACGCAGGAGACACTTTGAGGAGAGTCCCATCCACACACAGAGATGAGGGGAATGGAGATTATGGGTGAGGTACTCGTGAGGAGCCTCACGGGACCACATCACGCAGTTTTGCTAGTTGATTATGCCATCCACAGAAAAATTTGCTTCATCGCTCCATAAAATGTTGCGAACGATTTTTTTCATTGTCCAGCAGCCAGTTAGCGAACGTGACACGTTGCTCCTTGTCTTCTTTCGTGATGTTTTGTAATAAAGTGAAATGATACGGGTAGAGATGAAGGTGGCGTCTCATAATACGATGCACGCTGGCGCGGGGAATGCCGGTCAACTGAGACACCTGAGTTATTGACGAAGATGCCATGGTGCTCTGGGACTGAAGTTGCTCGACGGCATTCTGTACAATGGGCGCTCTTTCATCACTCAGTGACTTTCTCCCTTTGTCAGGGAAATCCAATACAAATCCAGTGGACTCAAATTTCACAATCAAGCGTGTAATAGTCGGCACGGTGAACGGATCTTTGATGAGACCTTATTTGGCTTTGTAACCACGAAATGCAGCGGTGGCCCCTTCACCAAGGGAGTGATAGAGTTTCACAATTTCAATGCGCGTACTGACATTCATCGTAGACAGAACAAAATGCCAACACTCGCACACAAAACCTCCTTTATTTGGCTACTAATAAAGAAAATTTTTGCCATCCTTCCTCTGGCTACGGTTACTTACCCAATCAAATTTTGCGTTTATTAGGAGACAGCCTGTAGTTCAACCGAGTCATACAAGCTGGTATTTCACAGAAACATTTCCCTTCTCAGTTCTCATAGGGTTTTCTTTCTCACACTTTCTTGCTTTCCATAATAATCTCAGACCCAAAACTCCGACAGAACGTTCCGGATCGAATCAAAATGGATGTGGCTGCTTTGAAAGAAAAGAGTATGCAAAATGTTGGGGAACTTTGTGCGCACTCGGGATTGTCCTCGTACACTGGTACGTCTGGATCTGACGTCCCCGTTTTTTTTGGTGGACATAGCTCATCCATTTTACCCCTATGGTTCATTTACTCGTGGTTTTCTACCTTAGGTGCAGTTTGTGGTCCGTGATCTATTCATCACCGCGGGGCCTCAACCGTTGAGCGGTTTTGTTGGGTTTTTCTACGAGTTTCGGGATTTTCCAGCAGTGGGCTAGTTGTGTTCAACTAGTGTCGGAAGGAAAGGACCCTTCATCATAATGCTGAATTAAACGTTAGCAGGAAATTTATGATTCAAGAAAGAAAAGCCTAGGTACTGTCCCTGTAACTCGTTTTGCACCATGGGGACCGCGTGATCCCCACTGTATCTGGATGAAGACAATGTCATTGGTCTTCTCTCCGGGTTGTCTGAATGAGTGTCTGGAGGTGTAGGCATGATCGTGGTAAGCTTTCACTAATTCCCTTCCCCCGTCCACCTTTATTCTTTTCTTCACAATAAAGCCTTAAAATAAATCAGGATAGTACGGAAGCGAGGTGTCCCTGTTGAGGACTAATGCTATGGTGTGGATGATAATGACTGCGGGGAAGAGCCGCCCCTGCTGGGTCCATAAATTTCTGTGTCCACCTGAAATTGTTCTCATTGTACGTCATTCAAATCGCTCGAAGCGGGAGTCGGGAGCGAAGCTTCTTCTATCAGCTTTACCACAAAGTAGATACATCAATGGCGGATTTTCATAGTTTCTTATTGAAGAAGTGCACTAAGCCATAGAGTTTCGGTATTTCTTCCATATTCCTTTCCATCCTCACAAACATGATGCGTGTAGTTGCAGCGCTCTTTGCCGAACAGAATGCTGTTTTCCATGCCCAACTCAGTCAGAGTGGCGGAGGGGTGTGAGGGAGATTACGAAACGTTTGGGTGCTGTCGTTGCTACTCGCCCTACAGGATGGGGACCGCGTGGTCCCCACTGCGCCTGGTTGGAGACACTACAAGATATGGCTGTTAATCGCGAAATCAGTGGCGTTCTTATTGTCAGTTTATTTCCAGAGTGAGTGTCTGGAGATATCGGCTTCTCGAAATGACTGTAGTAAGCTAGCACTTAGTCCCTTCCCCGTTCACCCTTATTGTTTTCTTTACAATAAGGCTTTCAAATATGTCATGGTTGTACGGTAGTGAAGCATCGGTGTTGAACACTGATGTCATGCTTTGATGACGATGATGTGTCCCCTGATGTACATTCAGAGGTTGCGTTTCTGGGGAACCTGTTATTATTTTTGTATATTAATCCTTCTTTTTTCCTTTTTTCATTTGAAGACCAACCGTTTTTATGCTTTAGTATCTTCCCATCCCCTCCTACAGAACTGTCTGCGTTCGCTCGTGAAATTGATCGTTTGGCTTATGACGAAACTCCCAATTATCGGCGGTTGCATCAGCATCTGACGGCAATCTGCAAACATACCACCTCAGCTTCTGGTTCCCGAAAAGTTGGACCGACTGGGAAGCGGTCCAGTACCGAGTCCCCCTCGGCGGTTAGTTCCCATGTACTGTGTACGCTATAATTTAAGTGTTTATCATGGAAGTTGTGTGCCAGAATGTGACCTAAAGGCGTTTGTCTGAACACTCTTCGACTGCAGCTGCTTATGTGACCCGTTAAAGTCGAAATTCAGGCCAAGTGTCAATAGACGTTCCGTTCATCGGAACCAAATTTGAGTCGGACCCTTATGATAATCTGTGCCAAAGGGAAGTTGTACATTCAACCGGGTTTGTTGTTGTCAGTCTCCTCGTTTCAGAACGCGCCTTCAGGAGACTTTAAGACAGCATTACCTCGCTCGAGATAGCTGGGCGGTTAAGGTGTGAACTTGCTGACCGGAAGGTCCGTGGTTCGAACCCGACCTGTGCATCTTGACATCCACTGTCCAGGCTTGGGCAACTTGGCATTATCTCAGCCCTTGTGCTTTCTTTGGGTGGCATGGCAGTTCGTCACCGAAGGGGTGCTACAGCTGAACGATTATAACTTTTACTATCAGTCGCTCATTTATCACACATTGACGTGTTTTTGTTTGTAATATGGCTTTTTTTCGAGCGTTCCACGTGTTTCAGGCAAACAGGTGAACAACCTTGATAAGTAGTAACGTGCCCTTTTATCCAAAGTCTTGTGAAATAAGCTCGTTGATTTGTGCCTTTTTTACAAGACGGAATTACAGAACGTATTATTCGGCATCTGACCTCTGAGGAATCCGGAATTTTTCGGAACTCATGTATCACTCTAATTCGTTTTTTATCGTGAGTTGCAAAGGTACAACCAATTAGGCCATATGTTCTTGGGATAACTCTATTCATGAGGTTAGTGAAGACTCTTCGACAGCCTACGACCGATTTTACCCTTCTTGGAGCTCACCAGCCAGGCGCATTCCCCGAGTTTTCGTCAACCTTATGTTCCATTTGAACCCAAATCGTACGCAGTTCGCAAACTATGCTCAGTTGCACGCCCATGTGGTCTCAAAAAAGGCCTTGGATTATCGCAAACCAGCGATTCCGCTAGGATCCCACTGAGTCTTCCATGAAAACCAAACTGCTATACAAATGGCCCACACCGTCACAATTCTTGACTGTTGGAAAAACACTTTTCGATACCTTCCGGAGACCAAGCATGAAAGTCTGCCTGGCAAATGTATGAACAAATCTGTTTCGGGCTTCTATTCGGCCGCCCGCTCCGTCGTTCCACATCCGACTTGTTGGTAACTATGTTTCCACGCAGTTCGCAAACTATGCTCAGTTGCACATCCATTTGGTCTTAACAAAGGTCTTGTCTCTCAATTCTCTCTTCCTCCGTTGCACCCCAGGTACCCAATGCCCAGACAGACACATCCACAAAGAAAACCACACCGCTGGCCTCCAAGCGATCTCGTGGTCGTCCTGTGTCCACGTCAAAAGTTTGCAAAGACTCAACCTCAACAACGCGATCGATATCTGCCAATGCAGAGGGGAAATCGAAGCCGGCGACTGTAAGGTATGATGTTCCTAGTACTCCTCGGAATGCAGATCCAATGCCATTTGGAATACGTTGATCTCACATCAGCGAGATCTTTGTGGAAATCACTTGGAGCTTGAAATAGCTCACTGGTTGCAACCTGACCGGAAGGTCTGTAGTTTGAACCCAACCCGGGCATCCCAACTACCCCTGCTTGAGCAAGCTGGCAGTGGTTCAACCTTTGTGTTTCCGCTGAATGGCATTGTAGCTGAACCACCGCGGAAATCGAATAAGTGGTTAAATTGGCTGCGCGGAGGTGTACCAATGATGGAAAAAATGGATATCCCCCAGTGCAGCATCACATTGTCTACAAATATGCGAAATTTCCATCCCCCAACATGACGTCTGTTTGTCTGTCAAGGGAAGAGTTTACACTACAACATTGCGATCCATACCACTTCATGGATCACAGACGCTCAGAGGACATACGAAAGGTGTAAGTGTTTGACGATCGGTGTCTCCGAGGCATTGGTCGGGTCTGGTGGGAACGTCGGATCAGTAACAAGGTACGCCAGGAAGGAGGAACTCTCCCGCGATGGATGAGTTACTCACGCTTCATACGTTACGCTGGTTAGGACATGTATATCGCATGTCAGAAGAGCGCCTGCCTCACAGAGTTCTTTTCGCCCTGTCCTGCGCTGAGTTGAAGTGACCGATAGGTGGACAGTGTATGACTTGGCAACGAAGTATGAAAACTGAGTCGGGTCGGTAAGTGCCGCCTTCAATCGATGGGGACCGCGTGACTCAACTCACCAGTGATTAATGGCACCAGCAGAGATGGCCCAGTCGCGCAGTCAGTGGCACACACGCATCAAAGCTATCGCCTTCACGGCTTAGCTACCCGATTCCCGAACTGATTGAGCATGCCATCGCCTTCAATCCTCGACTGTACGCCCCACAGTCTGCGGTGATCGAAACTGTAACAGCGGGAACCAATGTGCTTGTGGTACACGATTTGTGGCTGATAAATTGAATTGGTTGACTGATTACGTTCATATGGTTCGTATGATATGAATAAATTAAAAAGAATACCACTTTATTCAATGCCATGAGTTGCTGGCCAACGCGAAATTTTTTCTGTTCGACACGGAACAACACCACACACCATACCCATCCACAGATGAATTGGATCACTTTCCAAAACAGTTTGTGAGGTTCGTGGATTGTTCTGCTCACCTCCTTGTGATGTAATTTACACGACGTCAGCCACAGAAAACAGATCTGAGTCGAGTAGATCAGTCAACCTTACTTATTCGGTAGCAGGTCACCAAACAGTTTAGTTGTGCGTTGCTGAGGTCACTTCAAGGACTACTAGGCCGTGTTAAATACAAGGGAAGTTTCAGTGAACAAGGCTTGTGTTCGACACAAATAGATGGGAGAAATAAAATTTCAATAAACAAATAAATCATTCAGCTGTATTACCTCGTCGGTGCTTAGCTGCCACCCTGTCTGAAGGAAACGTGAGGACCAAACCAGGCTTTCCAAGCCTAAACAGAGGCAGTCGAGTTGCCGACGTTGGGTTCGAACCACTGACCTCCCTCTCATAATCATTGCTGATAGCAACACCAGATGAGAACTCCGGTACTTCACTATCATACAGTCGTGTGAATTTATTTCAGTAAATCCTTACAACACGAAAAAGAAAGACCCAGAACCAGACAATCTAGACAAAAACTGCCAGCAGGAAAACCACTGACATCGGTTAGCTAAGCTCAGGGAAAGTCACGTGGATCCCATCAGGAAAGGGGAACAGCACCTAACCTTCTCGTAACGTCCTTCATCCCCTTCCGCCATGTCAGATCCTTTGTCTACCTCTAGGTTTTCACTACTCCTAACTAAGTGTGGAGTTTTCGCCAACCCTATAAGTAGTGATGCAACCAGAAGGGATTCCTCTTGTAATCTCAGGTAATTTGTGTGTTCAAGGATCTCCTACCTGTCTACATCCTCGTCTGGTTCTAACGTGGTTAGGCTAATCTCATACGTATGGTCTAAGTGAACTTCTGTCGGTGCAGCTTTCCAACTTCCTGGTTAGAAATTCAGCTGTAAACGTCTGAATCTCAGGTAGAAGAGCTCGGGTGCGTTTACTAGCTTTTGATCAGGTGATTTGTCCGCCAAGCATGGTAATTAGCTTGTAAATGTTTCGTCACCATGCGAAGGCACAGGATACTATCGATGGATCACGCTAATCCCCTCCGGGAGTGATCTCTGTCTGGACGGCGGATCTTCTTATGGAACCAGCGCTCACCTTATTTTGTGTCCACGTTTTGTGTCCCACGTTTCCGTGAGAAGGGCTGTAGATGCACTGGAGAATGTGAGTAGCTGTCATTCACCGTGCACCGGTTTTAGCTGCATTTTGTCGCAATATACACACTTACCGAGATGGCCCAAGTAGTTAGAGCGTGAATTTACTGACCGGAAGGTTCGTGGTTCGAACCTGACCTGCGCCTCTCGTCTTCCCCTGTCTAGGCTTGGGCAACCTGGCAGTATCCTAACCCTCGTTCAACCTTCGGGTTGCATGGCAGTTAGGCACCGAAAGGGTGCTACAGCTAAACTTACTCAACTCCACTCGATTTGTGCCACCGTGGGCATAGTTTTGTGAGGTTATTAGTTCAAATTTAGAAAGATTTCAAGATCACGGGAGATCCAGGTACATTTGTGAGTCTAACTTTATCTAGTAGTTATAAGGAAGTGACAGTATAACTAGTTGACTGGTTACTTCTGACGATGGTTTCTGCTCTCCAACGTACTACTCATCAGGTTGCTGAAAATCCGTCGACAGCAACCTTATGAGTAGTACATTACAAAGATGTGCATGTATCGCGATATCTCGAATATCGTAGCGACTGAAACATGAGGCGGCCTGGTGCAGCACATTCAGTTGCCTGAAAACATCACAAACGAGAGATTCAGCTGGGTTCAAATTAGTTCGCAAATGGGTGTATATTCGCTAGTTTCTTCTTTCTCTTTCGAGATATACCGGATTTTGTGTTCTCAGGTTTTTTGTGTGATTTTTATGCGCTGTCGGGAGAAAAAGCAGTCTGAATTGCTGTAGTCGCATGCAGTAGTCCCAATAAGAGGTCTTAGGGTTCCGTAAAATATCGGGGGACAGACTCCCTTGAGTAGATGTGTGTGCGTGATCATCTCTAGCTAGGGAAGTAAAGCCTGTTCTTGGTTTTAATCTGTGTCCTTGTCCTATTGCCTCGTACTTCTGTGACTTCTATTCCGGTATCGCTTTCATTTCTTCGCAGATCTGTTAGGAAGATCGCGGCTCGAACGCCAACAATTTCGCCCATGGTTACGTCAACCACTCCCAATGCTTCCTCAACTTCAACAAGTTCGTCAAGGCGACCCTTGGTGGTGTCGCCCTCAGTTCCCAGTCCCAATCCGGTGAGCATACGGACGGACCGTATCCATGATCTCTTTCCCGATGACGGTGACGATATGAAAGACCTGGAACACCGCACGCAAATAAGCGAGTCTCCAAGACTCCCTAAGCCATCCGGCCGGAAAGTTTTGACTCCCTTGAACACATCCGTAGACAATCGATCGGCATCGACACCCCATTCGTCAAATAACCGACGACGATCTGCATTTTGTCAAACTTCTCCTGAACTTTTATTGGTGGCCAAAGCGGAAGCTCTTGGTCGAAGAGCTGCTGAACTGGCCAGTCGAAAGGTTTTCTCAAAACACTAAGAATATCTATGTGAAATATACGTATCTATGTTTCTATCACTTGACTTGTTTTCATGGATACTTTCAGGTGACGTCTGTCCAATTCTAGCTTAAATCGTCGCACGATATGGAACTTCGTGTTCCTTTTTCCTTGCCATGTCATGGAATTTCTTCCCGACTATTTTGAACCAGAAATTCACTCACTTGCACACCAATTTGGTTTTCACGGGAGACAACCAAATCCAAGTTGAATCTCTTGTGTGTAATACTCTTCAGTATTCAATGCACGAAGGTCAGCTGATATTTCAGTTTCATCCAGGTAAGTATCATGTGACATCTCGAATAGCAGGGGGCGAGATGGCCCAAGTGGTTAGAGTGCGAATTTACTGACCGGAAGGTCCGTGGTTCGAACCCGACCTTTGCCACTCGACTTCTCCTGTCTAGGCTTGGGCAACCTGGCAGTATCCCAGCCCTCGTGCTTCCTTCGGGTGGCATGGCAGTTAGGCACCGAAGGGGTGCTACAGCTGAACGTTTTTTTTCGATTTTTTCTCGAATAGCATACCCACTGAAATGGTGCAAATGAATGCAGTTCGCAAATTCGAGTTCAAGTAGAACGTAGGTTTGACGGAAGCTCGTACATCCAGTGAGGTCCAAGAAGGGCGAAACCGGTCGTGAACTGTTGAACAGTTTTCAGCAGCCTTGTGATTAGTTTCATCCGTGAGGTGATAACTCACTGTTATGATGTCCTACACCCGCAGTCTAATGGTTACGGGGAAAGGACCAACGGGTGTCTTAACCAAAAAAGCTGTTTTACCGGAAAGATTTCACCGATTGGTCCATATTACAGCGGAGATTGCTTCACCTTAACGGTACTCATGTGAAGAGTAACCACATGAACTTTTCTGGGAGGTGTTACCGACGGACACGGATGCCAGAACAAAAGAGAGGACGTTCACGGTCCCTACGTACGCAAACTTGAAAAGCCCAATGACTAGGTTGATCCGTGTCGTGTTCTCTTCACGATACTCTAAGAGAATTTTACTTTCGCAACGGAAACTACTCACAAGGTTGCTGAAAACTCTTCGACAGCCCACGACCGGTTTCGACCTTCCATTTCGGGCTCATCAGGTAGGCGCAGTCCCCGAGTCTCCATCAACCTTATGATCTACTTGAACCCAAATTGGACTGTTCTCTAGAAATACACTCATTTGCAAATCAATTTGGCTTTCACGAGAGACTGAACTGAATCTCTCGTTTGTGATATTCTATTTATGAGAGTATACTGCGAAATCTCGAATATCGCACCAACTGAAACATGAGGCGGCCTATGTGCAGCACATTCAGTTGTGGAATATCATAAATGAGAGATGCAGTTGCGTCTCTGGAGAATTTCACTTTGTTTACGCAAGGTATCAGGCTTTAATGGGATTTCAATCAGCACTGCTCACTGTTTTTCCCAGGTCCCACTAGATATTCGATTACGACTAGTCACCATCACCTCATTGGTCATGCAATGCTTGGGGTTGCCATCACCACATCCTTGTTTGCTCGTAGACGTCGATTGTCTTGAATGTAGTATCGGCCCTGTGGTTCGGAACCACAGACTGTGGTCCTATTAATCTCGCGTTTTTGTTATTGGCGTGACCGAATTCATATTCGCATGAGTGCGTGTAGTCACCTGGTTGCTTTGGTTGGTTCTCGTCTCCTGAGTCTTGCGAGCGTCTCAACGATGCTGCACTTCAATTCAGCTCAATGGAAAACGGTGATTACGCCCCTTTTGAACCTATTTATAACAGCTCCCGTCAAACGACCGCCGGATGTATGCATGTGTTATGGCGAAGTGTATTCTCGAAAGTAATCGCTCATTCGAAGACTGCTAATATTTCTTCACTTGATATTTCTGTATAGGCGTTACATTCATGGGTCGTTTGAGTAGCAGTTCGCTGTTCCAAAATAAGTGACAAATGATTTTCCCATTTACTGTGTTAATTCGTGGTATTATAAAAAGTGCCAGTGGATCATTAGGTGTTTCAGCGGTATTTTGGGAAATGCTCAGCCAAAAGTATTGACTTTCATCTAGCTACTGATGAGTTTGAGAGTAGCATGTGTCCTAGCCGAACTCCATTGCACCAAACCGCTCGCACGTTTGGCAGTAAGACGGGTGTTTCACCAACAGTCTTGCTGTAGTCCTGGGACAATAGGGTGACTGCCACAAGGCCATTCGCTGTGTCTCACGTGATAGAATTCACACAGAACCGAGACTTTTTCAGGTAAACTAACATTCCATTTGATGAAGCTTTCTTACCTTAAGTGAAGCCGAGGAGCACTGCACAGCTGTTTCATCCTTATTGGGAATCATCAGCAGTGCGCATCTCACGAAACTCCGGAAAATCTGGATCCAGCGACCTCCCGGTTACAATTTGGAACCTTTAACTGCTCGGCCACGAGCACCTGGCTGATCAGTAGTGTGATTAACCTGCACCTAAGATATGGTGCCATTCATCCTTCAGTCACAGAAACATGACGTGTTGACTAGCTGATCGATTGACGATTTTTCACGAGGAAGTTTCACTTATCTTGTAAAGTTATTTTTCGTCTGAGCTACTTGTAGATTGATGGCAGTCTGTGAGGACTTGGGTGTCTTGACGGAGACTTCATCTATGGTGGAAAGCATTGGGCTTCTCGGCTCATCAGCTTACATTGGCTTAATTTGCAGGATGGAATCTTCATCACAAGTCCCAATTACCCTCACGTTACCAACAACATACCATCTTCTGACTTCGTTTCTGTTGCTACTACAACCCCCTATTCGGGTGGTTTTGAGTTCACTTGCTATCGTGGACCTGCGGAGCTGTATAATATCCATTCGATTACTCTTTAAGAGGTCCTCTACCCTAGGACCACTGTTTTGTAAAGACGATGTTTGACGTAATTTTGGCATCGATTTGTCAGGGGTACAACACTGAATAACAATCCTCACCGTTGCTTTTCTAAAACATTTTAGTCGATACTTTGGGTTGTTCCTGAAAAGAATATGAGTACGAATTACATTCGAGTTGCCACAGTCCATAGGTCACGTAAATCGGTGTGGTTTGACCCGATTGTGCGAGGTGAACACCCAAGGGCCGGACAGACTCTGACATTAAGCATTCATCAGACAACATCCTCGGTTTCATTGGATTTGACGTCCCAGGCTGGTGTATGGGACTTCTTGTCTGCCAGACCAGATATGGTCAAACGAGAGCAAGCCGATCCGCCCACACAAATTCTGATTGGGAGAGTGTGCATGATAATCACTGGCGAGGATTCCTGGAACAACGTACGGTTCCATGGTTTTTTTTTTCCAGAAATATCACTTCCTCAATGGTGCTCACTAGGAAAGGACATGTGTGCTCGACTGAATCCAACTAGATACGCATAGTACACATCCAACCGAATCCGTGGACTAACCATTTGGATCTTTTCCAGATGAGCCTCGCCACCAATGCAAAAAGTGCATGTGCGAAAAGTTAAGCCCCGCCCCACTTTTTGCCAGCCCCAATTTACGCACACAACCTTGATCTATTTCTGAGGAAAACAATTCGTTATCCACATCTTGGCTAATTTCGTGCAAACATTTTCTCCGTTCGGACATAAAACCACGAATGAACTTTCTAACGCCTTCAACTCTCGCTCATGATAAGGAGACGGCAGTACGTTTTTTCACAAAGACACGGAGTGATCCATCGGCAACGTTTATGCAACAATGGCCACCAAATGACACTTTCAACTGTTTCTGACAGGTGAAGGTGTAATGCCCGACAATGTCACCAAGAAGTCGGTCATCAAAAGGGGACTTGGCTGGAGTGGTCTAGGATGGAGTTTAGGACAGTAACTCCATTCACATTTGTTGCTGGTCCAAAAATTTGGCAAAAATCGAATTCTGCTCATAGGTATTATCTGTTAGTCACACGACCGTTGCTGACTGGAAGAAATTTCTTCGCGAAGTTTGCGCCTGGCGGCGGCTTTTCCAGGCTCCAACGGTTAATCATACTGTAAACTTTGTGGATCCAACGACTGGATCTCACAAACAAGCCATCTAACCTGTTTGGTGCGTCTACAAGATAAAGAATAAACGCCAATGCGACACACACCGATCTTTAGTGGACATATACTGGTGTGAGTTCGTTCGGAGGCAAAGGTACCAAAAAACGGACCTTTTGATGCAAATTATAAATGACATGTTCCAATTTCACCCACCCTCTTCAATAAAAAGTAAAATTACAAATTTCATATCATCTTTTTTCTAATCTTTTTTTGAGTGGCGGGGGTTGAGGTTTTGGCTGGGCTTATCTGGAAAAGATCGAACCACTTAACCACTATGATCCTGTTCACCATGCGCGTATAGCCTAAATATCATCGGAAACCTCCATGCAATATTGTTCAGGGGAGTCGCTCAGTACTGATGAGTGTCATCTTGTTTACCAGGCCTCTTGTACAAGAAAAGCGTCTCAAATGATGCGATTTTGTTAATCAGTGCTTAAATTATCCACCTTAGCTTATCTATCGAGGGGGTTAGAAGGCTTTCGAACTTTTCCCCAACTTTCTGACTACTTATGTCGGGACAAGTAGCACATCGAATAAACCGACCGAACACTGTGGCTATGGGCACGTCTGTCAGAGGACAACTGACCGTTCATTGTGCTGGGCAATCTGCTTGTCAGCCAATCGGAGTGACGTCATCAGTGTGTTGTGAGAGAAGCCTGCAACGGAGCCGTGCATATCGAAAACTATTCCGTTCCCGTGGTCAACAAGCGATAATCTATGTTTATTTAGGCGTGGGGGCTTCTTTCATGATTTATACTCACATGTAAATCTTAATTGACTTGTTTTGGTCATGCCCCTGATCACCACTGGCACTCTTTTTGTTCGGGTGCCTTTCTGCATAACAGTACAGTGATTCAAAGCTCCAGTTTCTTGACTTTCATACCTCAGTATCTACCAGACTATAGAATAAGTTACACATGTTTTCAGAAACGCAGATGCCACCACACTTCCCACAGTTTGATGGCCCATATTTCCCCATCTTCAGAGATTTTGACATATTGATCGTATGATAGAACCACTGGCTGAGGAACGCGCATGACGAACTGATCGAAGCCTTGTCTACGCGCAAGATTACCCTGCTCGGTCCTTCGATTACAGCACTAGAAGTCATTTCCCTCAATGGTAAGGCGCTTTTGCATGCACCAGTGCAAACGGGCTGCCCACCCGATAACAGCAGCTCACTTAGAACAGTGTTTAATCTCATGAATTTATCGATTTTCTACTGTCCCAGCCTTTCAGTACAGTGTGAGCATCTGTCAGTTAGTTGAACGGTGGTTGAACCAACAATGGCAGTCTACTTCACACTCAACAGATTTTCGGGTGGCACTGAAGGTCTGGCGAGAATAATGAGCCAGGTAAAGCTAAGATTGAACATCTATGCCAATCTATTCAAATCATGCCCAACCCGTATTGATCCGGATAAGTTAAATCAGAATTCACACACATGAACTGATCGATCAGTCTACTTGGATGTTTTTGTGACGCATCTAAGTAGGGATGGTTTTTAAATCGGTGTTTCAACTGAAATCAATTGACTTATCTGATCCAGAGTCTCTGCTGTTAAAACTGTATGCGAACATCCTCGACAAGCCCATTACAACTCTGTTTCATCACCGGAAGCATACCTGATTACTCGATTATGGGACCCAAACCAACAAGGAGCTTTGAGCTAGTGACCGACTGCCTAAACGTCTGTACTTTTAAAATGGTTTGTAAGTATGACCTTAGTGATACCAAATTCCGGCCAAAGATACATACATTACCAAAGGATTCTGGCCACTGTCTCACATCTTTGGCATTCGGTTCCGTCAGCATTTGAAAGAAAGACCGAAATTGTATGTTCACTACTCCTGGACTATACGAATACCGTTGACGGAATCAGTCGAGATTGGCAGTTACTGACGATAGACGCAACGAGCAATGTGTTGCTCGTGCTTGTGGTCAGACAACCAGAATAACCAAGCCGGTCGTCTCACATGCGGATGTGAAAGTATCGTACCAGCTGGATTGAGTGAGCCCTAGACACAGAGGCTCTCCGATGGTGGCGTTGTGAGGAGACGCAATTCACGGTCAAAGCTGATCGCCTACAGTGTCCACGATACTTTTATCCAAAGAGGTGCCGAAATTCCAAAGGCGGGAGTACGAAGCAGGATAGTAAGCGTAAAACTGCTCTGATTTGATGTTTGTTGGTCCAACGGGAGATAGACGAAGCCTAAATGTGCACTCTTGTCAAAAGGAAGACGGGATCTGGCAGAACCCGAAATAAAAACATGAGGAGAAAAATAAACGTGAGGAGAAAAACATTCATGGGGATGGACTCGAACGGCCGACTTTCCACCTACGGGACTGCTTCCGTACCTACTGAGCTATCGAGGGCGCCCGTTGTGCTTTACGCCTGCCTAATGGAATACCGACTGACACGTTCACTTCCAATCGCGGGCCTTTTGTGTGACTACAACAATGGGCTTCCTGATGTCGTGGTGCAAAATGCTAGAGTGTAGAGGAGAACTTGGTAGATGCTGAAATGCGAAGTCTGGAATACCGACTGACACGTTCACTTCCAATGGCGAGCCTTTTGTGTGACTTCAACAGTGGGCTTCCTGATGTCATGGTGCAAAATGCTAGAGTGTAGGGGAGAACTTGGTAGATGCTGAAATGAGAAGTCCTAGCACACATTGGGTGAGCACAAAGACACGTCTGGAAACGGTCTCGGATCATCACCACCCTTCTACCTGGTAACCGTTTCCACAACCCACCGTCACTAATGGCACTGACGGGTGGTAGCTAGTGTTCCATCAGACACGAATGTGACGTGAAGAAGAGCGAGCGTCCTTAGTAGCTCAGTTAGTAAGGCAGTTGTCCGGGTAAGCAGGAGGTCGGCGGTGTGAGTTCGTTCTCTGGCGTGTCCTTCCGTGCTTCCGAACTTTTCGTTTCAACAACTTCTAACCTGCTGGAACCGGTAACAGAGCACACTAGTTCTGTGGTCGTATTCGCGCTGGTCATCGAGAACTGACTGACCATCCAATGGCGAAATACCGGCGTACCTTGACTTTCTGGGGTTATCAGACAGCTAACCATGTGGTGATGCCGACCATGTCAAAACACGGTTAACTACAAAACGCGATGCGTAACTTAGACCCTCAGTCTACTCGAAGCGGATATCATCATGAACGAACTGGTTGTTTCGTATTCGCGCTGGTCATCGAGAACTGACTGACCATCCAATGGCGAAATACCGGCGTACCTTGACTTTCTGGGGTTATCAGACAGCTAACCATGTGGTGATGCCGACCATGTCAAAACACGGTTAACTACAAAACGCGATGCGTAACTTAGACCCTCAGTCTACTCGAAGCGGATATCATCATAAACGAACTGGTTGTTCGTTCCATGTCTGTCTGAAAAAAAGCCGCCTAAACACTCCGGGCGTATCAGTTCTACAGAAGTGAGCTCCTTTATACACATCTATACACACCCAAATCAACAACTGGCTGTATTTGTGTGCCCCAGGCATGTCTTGGGCCCGGGCTACCATTCAACATCAACCGTAGGTTTCGTGAGTTGACAGCCATCATTCGACCTTCAGGACTACCTGCCTCTCTTGATCTTCGGGTTTGCACTGGAAGTTCCACTGTTTGCAAGCGCCGCTGTACTGTACTCACATGTGCGAGGGGAGTAACCGGCAGAGGAGCACGGTAAATCCGGAGACCGTTCGACCCTCCCATGTATGCTTCCTCGAAAAACACATGCCTGGGCTGGCGAGTTGCAGAAATTACCAAGACGCCTCATCGACTGTTTTAAACCGTTGATAAATTCTCACGTGTCCTGCGATGAGCATTCTTGCAAAGGGTTGAAAGTGTTGGATCCATCCGTTACGTCTGTTGTTCTCTGTGGAGAGATAACTGAGAGCAACTGACCAAAGTATTCTTTATTGAGACGGAGCCAGCGAGAATAGAATGTGAAAATGGGAAATCGTTTTTTCATGAAGGACACTACTCACAAGGTTGCTGAAAACCCTGCGACAGCCCGCGACCGGTTTCGCCCTTCCATTTCGGGCTCATCAGGTAGGTGCAGTCCCCGAGTTTTCGTCAACCTTATGATCTACTTGAACCCAAATTGCACGGTTTTCGAGAAATACACTCATTTTCAAATCAATTTGTTTTTCACGAGAGACTCAACTGAATCTCTCGTTTGTGATATTCCGCAACTGAATGTGCTGCACGCCTCATGTTTCAGTTGGCATGATATTCGAGATATCGCAGTATATTTTCATAAAGGAAACTACTCACAAGGCCCAAGAGTTTTCAGCAACCTTGTGAGTAGTTTCCTTTATGAAAATGCGCCAAAGACGTGTCGTCGCCTAGGGGATTTTCCCTTCTGAACTGTCTACGGGAGAGTAAAGAGGTTTTCTCAAACATTCATTCCCTCAAACTGGCTGATACTGACGGGTTCCGTCGTCCATCGTGATGGCAACGTTACCCTGATTAAAAAACAATAGCAAAAGAGAAGAACACGATGCACCGACATCGTCACCACTATCGCGCAGGTGAAAAATCTGTTTACTTGGTATTGTGTGGCTATTGAACACAGCCTTGCACTGTGTCCTCACTCAGCGCTGCTCTTACTGGTGCTAATCGATAGGTTGTAAACCGCGATCTCTATTTGGTCAGTGCTGGTTGACGTTTTTGCTGTCATTCATTCTCGTTTGTCAACATGTGCAAATGTGATCAATACTGGTCGCTACATTGTAGAACAAGGTTGCATGTGTGACGGGTAGTTTTTGAACACTAGTTGAATTTTACTCAATGAAGCACTTTACTGGGAATGCTGAAGTGAGTTACTCTCATTAGGGGATGTGCATGGGAACTCAAATGCAGGATGCCCCCTCCACAGCTTTTTCAGGTGTGTATAAAATAGAATACCTTTTGTGGATCTTTTCCAGATACGGTCCGCCAAAAAATTAAGCCCCACCAACCAAAAACAGAGTGGACAAAAGAGGATATGGAATTTATACTCTTAGTTTTTATTGATTGAATAGCGCGAGTGAAATTGGGACATGTCATCAATAATTTGCATGAAAAGGTCCGTTTTCCGATACCTTTTTCTCCAAATGAACTCACACAAGTAGCTGTCCACTAAAGATCGGTGTGTGCCGCATTGGCGCTTAATCTGCATCTTGTAGACAAGCCAAAGAGATTCGATGGTTTTTATGTGAGCTCCAGTCGTTGGATCCACAAAGTTCTCGGTATGATCAACCGTTTCATGAGTACAATTCATGTCAATCATCGTTTTAATTTCTTGGCATGATGTCCACATATCGGGAATGATGATTGAGCCGGGAGCGATGCAGGCCTGGATTGTGTCCATCAAAGTGGCCGCATTTCGATCTGGCACTGCATACATTAACACCTCTTTGATAGTTTCCCGGCAGATCTCTCCGAGAATCCACTTCTGGGGAAGTACTCACCCTGCGTGCTTCTTAGGGCGAGATATTAGCGTTCCACCGATATCGACGTGTATATCTGGGCTGCCGGTAACTGTTGGAGTCTGCAAAAGCCGCCAGGCGCAAACTTCGCGGAGAAAGTTCTTCCAGTCAACAGCGGTGGTGTGGCTAATAGATTATTCCTCTGAGCGGAATTTGGTTTGTGCCAACTTATTGGACCGGCAATAAATGAGAATGGAATTACTGTCCTAAACTCCATCCCAGACCGCTCCGGGCAGGTCCCCTTTCGAAGACCGATTTCTTGACGACACTGTCGGGCATTACACCTCCACCTGTCAGGAACAGTTGAAAGTGTCATTTGGTGGCCATTGTTGCATCAACGTTGCTGATGCATCACTCCGTGGCTTTGCGAAAAACGTATTGCCGTCCCCTTGTCATGAGCGAGAGTTGAAAGTGTCAGAAAGTTCATTTGCGGTTTCACATCCGAACGGAGAAAATGTTTGCATAAAATGAGCCTAGATGCGGATGAGGAATTGTTTTCATCAAAACTAGGTCAAGGTTGTCTGCGTACATTGACTTGGAGCTGGCAAAAAGTGGCGGGGCTTATCTGGAAAAGATCCCCTTATGTCACTTCGTTTTGATATCTTAACGGTCAGCCGATTCACGCTGGAAACTCTTTGTTTGCAGTGAATCCCTATTTACCTCCGTCGAGACAGTTGCGATAGTGGGCAACACCAATCGGAGTTGTGCTTTGTTTCCCCATCTCTACTCGGCCGGGTTGCTGTGATCCCCACGTTGGATAGAAATCCTCTCGGTTGAGTCACGTGAACACCGATAACACCACGTGGGTGGCGCACCGATGCTGCAACAGTTGGACAAAAAACGTACTTTCCACCGGGTGCAGCATTGCGGACCAGCGTTCCAACCGCCCAGTTTTCCCCTCCTGGGTCAAGTTCTGGCACTGGACTGATAATGGATTTTTGCTAAGAGAAGCAAAGTTATAGTTCGACCGGCTGGCCCTCAAAGATCTAAACAGGCCCCTGAACGAACACATCGGGAACGCGCGGGTCCCGCTGACTGATTTAGAGGCACAAAACCATAGGATAGAATAGTTTTGAGGTTGCTTCTAGCATTGATTATGTGAGGAGAACTTGAGGAAGAAAGGCACCGCTGTCTTTTGTAGCCATACATCAAGATGACCGACTTTCAGTCGATCTGTTCGACAGTTGGTTTGTCTTCCATACAAGGAACTTGCCCCACCAGTGGTGGAGTTACGGGTTGAAACTCAGAGCTCCATCCGTCATTGTTCCGTTTCTCCCAATTTCATCGAAAGACACTCGGTAGAACCATCAAAAATATTCCTGTTTGGCCTGACTGAAGAAAACTTGGGTATGGTAGGATCGTTACAGACAGGGTAAACGAAAGAGCATCGGACAATAGTTTGGAAATTGAACGTCAGCGGGAGTTGCGGTTCTCACGAATAAAAATAAGCTGGCGATTAGACGGTGATCAGATGTAACTGGAGAACCAAAAGAGAAGACGTCGTAAGAAGACTGACGTTTCGTCATGGGTTCCATGTTTCACAAAAAAATGAGGTAGACCGCAACTGGAAACGAGTTACACACCACACAACTCGTATTTTCAAATTATGGACCTTGAACCATTCGAAGGCACGTTCATCACGGGCTTCAGTCAAAAATTCCACCGCGTTTTGTCAAGTACCCGTACTTCCTCACTAAAGTACATTTCCTAGCAAGACATCCGACACACTTTGCAGAAGACAGTAATGCCAAACTATATGTTTCTAGGAGCAGTGGCATGAACTATACTCAACTCTCCGGATACCTGGGATAGCATCGCAACTTAACCTCAGGCTGTCAAAGAACAGTTTTTTGATTTGTCCAATGGCACAACAACCGGCCTTTTTTTGCCGCACGTGACGAGGCATTCAGGTGTTTCTCTCTCTCCTCAACACCAGTATAGTTTGCAAATGAATGTACTTCTTCAAATTTGGTGTTCAAGTCGAGGATATCACCGGCAGAAACTGAGAGATTATACCTCCTTGATGAGCTCAAAAGTGGACATTCGATGAGCTTTCATGAAGCTCATGAGTGACGCGTTATTTCAAGATTCCAAATGGAACTAAGCCTTAATTGCGACAATTAGCTCAAGTATGTAACACAGATGAGTTGAACACTGTTCATTGGTGCAAGCATGTGACATAATCCCCTGCGGTAATACGATTTACTACATTTTTGTCTCAAAGCTTAACTTTTCACCAAATTTATTAGGTACTTCATCTGTGTGTTGGCATAAGTATACACATAAAAATGCCCTCCCCCCCTCCGCACGAAGCACTTTGTGACCTCTAGAGAAAGAGTTTGCGACCCCACTGAATTTGCGAATGCTGATTGACCAGTTATCAAGAAGTACGCACTTTGTGGGACTTAATTTGGATCCTCTAAGTTAGCTTTTGCTGCAATGTCTAGAAGCATTGCACCAATTTTATCCTCGTTTGAAAACATTAGTTGTGATTTTACTTGGAAATTCAAACTCGGTAACGAACAAGGCTGGTTTATTTTGCAGTTCATTGTTCGCCGTCCGGCTGGAATAATGGAACTTTAGCAAATTTCCGATGTGACCTGCATTATTCTTTTTTTAAGATCAACGTTTTCTCCGATTTGATTGAACCCTTAGCTACCGTAACCAAAGTTGCTGAGATGTCGATAGCCGTCTTTGTTACACAGCCTTAAATCTGTCTGTGTCTCTGAAACCTATCTAGTCTTGCTATGGTATTCAGCGTTTCTGAGACATCAAAACTCATTGGATGAGTCACGGTTTTGAGCACTGGCAGGTGAAATTCTCCGTCACAACATTGATTTCCAACGTTCTGACAACCACACCTCCGAATGGATGTAGACCTCGTGAGCATCTTTCGTCGCGGCGTGCACGAACAAGACAGAACACCAACAGACTGTATTTGCCGCGCTTGAGTATGCTGCGCCGTTTGACTGTCTGGAGAAGATTTTTATGAAAAAGCTTGGTCCTGGCTTGAATGTAACTCAAGCCTAGGGGTAAGACACTGATGAACTCTTGAGATTTTAAAAGACCTACAAAGCTTTCTGATAGAAGTGATTGCAACCTCCGTACGACACCAACAAAAATTGATCTGTTCTGAGTAAGAAACAACGATATTCGCGTGGGACTACGCTCTGTAATTGAAGCCAAGCGGTGCTGGAAAGCTTCGTCATGGGTTCCATGTTTCACAAAAAATGAGGTAGACCGCAACGGGAAATGAGTTACACACCACACAACTCGTATTTTTGAATTACGCACCTTAAACCATTCGAAAGCACGTTCATCACGGGTTTCAATCAAACATTCCACTGCGTTTTGTCAAGTATCCGAACTTTTTCACTAAAGTACATTTCCTAGCAAGACATCAGACACACTTCGTAGAAGACAGTAGTGCCAAACTATCTGTTTCTAGGAGCAGTGGTATGAACTATACTCAACTCTCCGGATACCTGGGATAGCATCGCAACTTAACCTCAGGCTGTCAAAGAACAGTTTTTTGATTTGTCCAATGGCACAACAACCGGCCTTTTTTTGCCGCACGTGACGAGGCATTCAGGTGTTTCTCTCTCTCCTCAACACCAGTATAGTTTGCAAATGAATGTACTTCTTCAAATTTGGTGTTCAAGTCGAGGATATCACCGGCAGAAACTGAGAGATTATGCCTCCTTGATGAGCTCAAAAGTGGACATTCGATGAGTTTTCATGAAGCTCATGAGTAACGCGTTATTTCAAGATTCCAAATGGAACTAAGCCTTAATTGCGACAATTAGCTCAAGTATGTAACACAGATGAGTTGAACACTGTTCATTGGTGCAAGCATGTGACATAATCCCCTGCGGTAATACGATTTACTACATTTTTGTCTCAAAGCTTAACTTTTCACCAAATTTATTAGGTACTTCATCTGTGTGTTGGCATAAGTATACACATAAAAATGCCCTCCCCCCCTCCGCACGAAGCACTTTGTGACCTCTAGAGAAAGAGTTTGCGACCCCACTGAATTTGCGAATGCTGATTGACCAGTTATCAAGAAGTACGCACTTTGTGGGACTTAATTTGGATCCTCTAAGTTAGCTTTTGCTGCAATGTCTAGAAGCATTGCACCAATTTTATCCTCGTTTGAAAACATTAGTTGTGATTTTACTTGGAAATTCAAACTCGGTAACGAACAAGGCTGGTTTATTTTGCAGTTCATTGTTCGCCGTCCGGCTGGAATAATGGAACTTTAGCAAATTTCCGATGTGACCTGCATTATTCTTTTTTTAAGATCAACGTTTTCTCCGATTTGATTGAACCCTTAGCTACCGTAACCAAAGTTGCTGAGATGTCGATAGCCGTCTTTGTTACACAGCCTTAAATCTGTCTGTGTCTCTGAAACCTATCTAGTCTTGCTATGGTATTCAGCGTTTCTGAGACATCAAAACTCATTGGATGAGTCACGGTTTTGAGCACTGGCAGGTGAAATTCTCCGTCACAACATTGATTTCCAAGGTTCTGACAACCACACCTCCGAATGGATGTAGACCTCGTGAGCATCTTTCGTCGCGGCGTGCACGAACAAGACAGAACACCAACAGACTGTATTTGCCGCGCTTGAGTATGCTGCGCCGTTTGACTGTCTGGAGAAGATTTTTATGAAAAAGCTTGGTCCTGGCTTGAATGTAACTCAAGCCTAGGGGTAAGACACTGATGAACTCTTGAGATTTTAAAAGACCTACAAAGCTTTCTGATAGAAGTGATTGCAACCTCCGTACGACACCAACAAAAATTGATCTGTTCTGAGTAAGAAACAACGATATTCGCGTGGGACTACGCTCTGTAATTGAAGCCAAGCGGTGCTGGAAAGCCGAGAAGCACTGTGCAGTTGTTTTTTCCCTATTGGGAATCACCGTGCGCGCGCACGTCACGAAACGTTGGCAGACAGTTTCGAACCCGCAACCTTCTCACCAGTAGGTCAGACACCTAAATCGTCCAGTGTTGGCTGATTTCCCTATTGGGAATCACCAGCAGTGCGCACGTCACGAAACGTTGGCAGACAGTTTCGAACCCGCAACCTTCTCACCAGTAGGTCAGACACCTAAATCGTCCAGTCAGGGTTGGCTGATCAGCAGCTTTCACTTAGCCATAATATAGCATCAGTCATGGTTGTACGTCAGTGAAGCATCGGTGTTGAACACTGATGTCATGCTGTCGATGATGATGATGATGATGACGATGATGATGATGATGATGAGCGTCAGTCACATTCAAATCAAGGAGATCACATCACGTGTTAATGTATCGACTGACTCCTGGAGTGAGGACTGATCAGACGGAAGTTTCAATGGTTTTGTCAAACTGCTCTTTCTCAGAGCTACTTACGTGTTTAATCGGATAAAATGACTCATCGGAGGGTGGCATTTTCGGACTGACACACTCGTTCTTTGCTGATTGGAGTAAATCTTTCTGTGAACAAGAGCTTCGTCACATTAAATGAAAGTTTACCGCAGCGTGTGACAAACACACGTTTTTTGTTGAGTAGACAGTGAATTAAACGCCAAAATAATTGAACCAAGCAGAGCATGCTGATTTAACTTATCGTAAATTGGGTTGTTGAAATCATTTGAGTACTATTCAGAGTTAAGGGGTGGTACTTAATACGGACAAAATGACACAACGGAGACCGCAAGCGAATCACCGACCTCTCGATTCCCAGTCCCGGGAAAGTATGATCTGTTCAGGCAGATTTCGTGACCTAATTTTGGATTTCGCTGAGATACCGATAGCACGACATCAGTGTTCAGCACCGATCCTTCGTTCTCGAACCACTGAAAATCATTTTGTGGCCTTAAGAACAGCCTGAAAAGAATAAAAATGGATCGGTAATCGACTGTGTGCTAGCCTGCCACAATCATTCCGAGTAGCCACCAGACACTCAGACAATCAAGGAAGAAGCTGACAACTAGAACGCCACTGATATTGACTAGTAGCCATGTCTTGCAGCGTTTCCGACCAGGCACAGAGGACCCCAGTCTGGAAGGTGAGCCATACAGACAGATCTAGAAGTTGGGTGATCATATCACTCTGCTAGGTCAAAAGTTGACAGACTTCCTTCGTAAACCGCTCGGAAATGGGCATGACAAACAGTGGTTCATAATGCGCAATACATGGCCTAATCTCCGCAGCTTTTGGCGCTGAACATTCTTCATCCGTCACTCAATCAGACGCCCGCCAGCTGTCTCATTCCGTATTTGCCGACACCTACCCATACGAGACAACGTTTGTCGGAAACCTGAATTCGTCTCAGTCCTGGGGCTCGAAGCGGGCACGCCTCATCAAAACGGCACGCACTCTAGCCTGGTACGCATGTCCCCTGAAATTCGCGGAGGAGCCAAAAAGACGTTTGCCTAAACTGCAATGGATTCTTTTTCGAAATCTGTGGGACCTAATGGAAATGAAGTCCTTTTTAACCGTATATGGGCCCCAATTATATGCGTTCCTGAAAAAAACGTGCACTGTCGTCTGTGAATCAGCGATGCATCTTTCAGCGGTGGAAATTCCAAACCGGTGACCACATGGCTGTGAGAAGACAACTCGCATAGTCCAAGTTGCAACCCTGGCGATGCTGTGTCATAAAGCAGGTCATCGATGGTCACTAACTATGGATCCTGACCTGAATTATCGCGTCTGAACCTACAACCAATCAAAAGTTGTCCAGCAGCTTTCAATAATGCATGGTGCTACCTGACTGGGAAGTCCTGACAGGCGAGCCACTCGATCGACGGTGACAAGACAGTTCGTCGTTCGAGAAATCGGGCAGACCAGTCGAATTCCTCAAGCATGAACACGTTCGCCAGTTCAAGCGCGATGGTTCGCATGTGTCCAGTTTGTACTGGTCGTAACACGCTCGTTTCGCACGTCAGAGACGCACGGGTTCAAAACCCGACAGGCCCAAGAATATCGATTGCATTCCAGCTCCAATAAGAGCGAGACTCGAGTCCGGTGCTTCCTCCTTTCAGTGTGGAGTCACGAGAATAATTGCTCCAGGACATACGGAGGGCTGTTCGGATAAGAGTGATGTGTTCACATGCGTAATTCATCAAGTTGATGTAATTCCCTTGTATTTGTTCACCCGACCTCCTAACGAAGTGGTGTATTGGTCTGCAGTTAAAGAACCTTAGAGATCTTAAATCGACTGTTCTACGGTTTGCTGGTTTGCAACTACAGAGTTTGAAAGATGTCCAATTCACAGCATACATCGGTTTGTACGTTCACTGTCACGTTGCCGTGTCCATGCACGATACAGGGCGTAGTTAACGACGGTCGACCATGTGCAATCCTGTCATTTCGATCGTCCGGCTTATCTAATCTGACAGCTACTCGAATTTTTTTCGCCGAACCACAAACTAAACTAAGCCGCAACCGTGTGGATCAAAGTCGTGAACTAATAACTCCCTTGCACGTTCTCTGAACGGCCTAGTCAGTTTTGTGTCACTGTCAGTACAATCTAAACAACTTGTGAAGTTCGTAAACACACGGATAAGGCTCGATCGAATCTCCAGTCTAGTTTGTGACTGATAAACACACACAATAGGAGTATTTACCGTCGGGAACCTTGGTACTCTCAATACTGATCCAGAGTTCGATATGTACTTCGGGATCGAACAAAGGTCAGAATATGCTGCTCATAGCATTTGCCATCCATGCTTTAGGTGCCGCGGTCTTCGTAAGACATCATACTGCCCTAGACATACATCATGCATCTTTATTTGAAGGAGTGTGTTACGTCTAGACAACAAAGTATTGTGATAACTTGAATATCGTATCAACTGAAACACGGGGCGGCCTGGTTAGCACGGTCATTTGAACGAGAAATTCAGCTGAATTCAGTTGAGTCTACTGTCAAACCCATATGTTTGTACAAATGAGAGTACTTGTCGAAATCTGATTGATTTGGATTCAAGTGGAACATAATTTTGACGGAAACTCAGTGACTGAGTCTACCAATTGAGCCCAAAGTGGAAGGGCCAAGCAAGTTATGGGCTGACAAAGAGTTTTCAGCAACCTTGTGAGTAATATGTTACGTCTACGTCTTATTAATAGCACCCTCCTATGTAGGCCAACTAAGTATAACAACAGTAAAAAGTGCTCGTTGCCAACTGCTGGCAGAACTACAAAACAGCCCCTCCGTACAACGAGCAAAACTCTCCCCCTTTACTGCACGATTTCCACAATGCTTAGGTTGATCAGAGAGAAGATTTTGTCCCACAATGATTAGGGAACCTTGTTTAAGATGTGTTACTGTAAGTGGACCAAAATCAACACTTGTTTCCAAAGTGTTAGTGTCTAGCATTTGCCAATCTTTCAAAAGAACCGGTAAAAAGGGAATGATACCACACGCACCCAGATTCTCCAAGTTTTCTAAATCCCTGATAGCTATTCATTCCATTCTCGTTTTCCCCTTGCCACCATCCGAAGGATATGCCGTTGCTTTGTGCTTCTTGAGGCCCCACGCCAAGCTCCAAGGTACTGTCCTGAGAAAGCGCAACTCAAAATCTGTTTGCATTATGGAAGATGGACTGCCTCCATTCAAGGGTACCTCCAAGAATAGCGCGAATTGGGGGGCATCTACTACCGCACAAACCAATAATACCGTCAAACTTTCGACTAAGGCGAATACATGCATTCGCCCATCACTTTGGTTTTGATGGGTGGTGAATCTGGAACCCAGCTGAGCCTCCTGTTTACGATGTTTATAAGTAACTGAATATGCTGCACCAGGCCGTCGCATGTTTCAGTTGGCACGATATTAGAGATATCACAATACACGTGTAGACGTAATATACTACTTGTAAGGTTTTTGAACAGTTGTCGAACAGTTTTCAGTAACCTTGTGAGTAGTCGAGTAAGACGTCCATTATCCAACTATTGGAGACAGGAACCAGCCAGCCCATGAAACTCGGGCGGTTCGCAAGTCTGTTAAGGCATGATTCGTACACGTCGCAAACCATGTTTTTGTTGCTTCAAAACACCACGTCACAGCAAGACCGCTTTTTGAAATGTGCAATTTTGAATACCCTTAAGGCGCTCTATCAGGGGAAATGACTGATGAAACGCTAAGGTGTGTAGTCCCAGAAAATCTTGACTTTGAACTGTGGACAGGTTCCAATGTGCTTCAGACATCCGTCTGATGAAATCATGTCTGACTGTGAAGAAATCTGGATTGAAGTACCCCGACCAGTCCGATGATGTAGTGCTTGATCAGGGGGGGGGCACTAATCCGTTCGCCGAGCTTGCCAACAAACGTTACCTCTCCAGTTGAGGAGACATCATCCGTACGTAGTTGAGTCTGTCCGAGGACAGCAAAGCGCACTCCATCTCAGAAAGTCTTTCCAACTAACTAAAAGTGTCGTATTTTGTACTTCGCGTGTTTGGCAACATGTAAGATTGTTCGACCAAGGGACCGAAGGTAAAGTTGTTATTAGAATGTCGCAAAAAGACTGTCGCTCAAAAAGAGAGCACTTTCAAGATGGACGTGGTTTATTCTGGTCCCCAAGGTGTGTGCCGTTTGGACGTAGGGAGCATCACGCTCGGAAGTGTCACTTGAAATCCGGTTGTGAATTTGATTCCTGTTTCAACTTCCACATTGTACCACGGTTGTTTAGCAAGAGACAACTCGTGAAGCGACAGAAATCAGACCGATGTCATCAAGCAATTTATTACGTGCACAGTGATTACCGGACCTCGTCATTTTTACCCGGAAATGACAATATATTCAGCCCATAGGTATTCTGTGCGATTCACCCTTACTGACACTCTAGAGTAGAGAGTATATTTTATATTCTGAGCGCTATATGACAGTGGGCCCCCACCCCATCATTAGTAACGATTAACCGACTGTTGACAGTCCTTCTTTGAGGGGCGAGATGTCTCAAGTCTCTCTTACTGACCGGAAGGTCCGTGGTTCGAACCCGACCTCTGCCTGTCGACTTCCCCTGTCTAGGTTTGGACAACTTGGCAGCCCTCGTGCTTCCTTCGGGTGGCATAGCAGCTGGACATCGAAAGGGTGTTACAGCTGCTTACAACTAACCTAAACTAAACTCACCTAAACTCACGTGAATATTTTGAGCCAGTCCCGCCATGGAAACCAGAGCAACCCTGAGTTGCTCTCATTTTCAGGTTCAGACGTTGTTCTTCTGACGGCTGTTCACTGTTCACACGAAAAACAGTTCTACTGATGCCACCATAACTTCCTGAATGATGAATCGTTGTTCGTCGGCGACTTCCAGTTTACTGAGAAGCGACATACGATATTGCGCCTGTAAGATAACGCAGGCTCATTGTTGCTGCAAGTATCTGTTAACTTGATTCATTCGACTCCACAGGTTGGCCTGTTCAAAGCGAACTGGTCTGCTGAGTGAGCATAATGAAACCTAAGGTAACCTGTTACACTTGTCAGAACTCAGCCCCATTCGGCGTACTTTCCCTCAGTCGCGGCGTCCTCTATGCAGAGGTTCTTGAGTTAAGAAGCCAACGATAGTTAGGGATCCTCTCCTTTCACCGTTCATTCGCCGTCGAGTAGGGTCTAATTTCGATGCGGGAAACAAATTTAAAATCCCTACCAGTTGAATGCCACTCAGATAACTTCTAACTGAGGACGAAAGAGCATGTGAAGTTGAAATTTCGAGAATCCAGTCTCTTTTCACTTGAACATCTCCCGTATACTGACCACGCTCTGTCCGCTCGAAAAATTTCTTCGATGAAAGAACTTAGAAAGATCCCTCAGCAGTGTGATACATACTCCTAACGCAGAAGCCATTCAGTGAGGAGAAACGGAGAAGCACTGACACTTAGCGCCTTACTTGTTTGAATCCGAGTTGATTCCACCGCCGTTCAGTCGCTTAAGACCGTACGTTGAAGTGTTGAAACTACTGGCTGGAAGTTCGCGGATGCGAGACCCTCACTGGAGTTTCATAGAAAGCAAAACGACAGTCCAGAAACAGTAAATATGGAAGCGTGTGGTTCTACCCAACAGTGATCCCAAAAAGAGGAACCATCGTATCGACTGAGGCCAACATGTACAATCATCATCATCATCATCATCATCATCATCATCATCATCATCATCATCATCATCATCATCATCATCATCATCATCATCATCATCATCATCGTCGTCGTCGTCGTCGTCATCATTACCATCATCATTGACAGCATGACATCAGTGTTCAACACTGATGCTTCACTGCCGTACATGAGTTTATTTGTGTATGTGCAATTCATGGTTGCACGTGGGCTGGGATACTGCCAGGGCGCCCACACCTAGACAGGAGGACGATTAGGGTCCTCAACCAAAGTCCTTGGCTCAAAAGCCTAACCGCAAGGCAGCGGTGTTTGGCGGGAAATGCAAATACATTACCATTTCTGCGGAACAAGTCGCCACATGTTCCAACCCCCAACCTGGAGAGCCAGGAGACTGTGTTCGTCAGACATCTAACTATTGACCAGCCTGGTATGAGAGACTCTGTGAATGTTGGAGGGCACTATCCAGTATAGCTTAGTGGATCGCTGAGGTGCGCAAACCGTCACACCACGGTAAGGTCCAGTCTCTTCGTGACGGTTACAGTCGGTTGTTGTCGACTGTTGGTCGCCATTCATGGAGACTTCCACTCGACTCTCGTGATTATCGCCACTGCAATTCTCCTTGATTTAGTATCTCTGAACTCAAGCTAGGTATGCTGTAGATTGCAAGATCGCCGGCCTATTAGAAGTTCTGGCTGTGGTTGTTGTTGGAATGAGGGAGAAGTAAGTAACATTCTTGAAAGATAAAATCAAATAAAACGTAGAGCAATATACTACTTATAAAGCTGCTGAAAAATCTTCGACAGCCCACGACCTCTTTTGCCCTTTTCGGGCCAATCAGATAGGCAGAGGTCCCCGAGTTTCTATCAAACTAATTTTCTACTAGAACTCAAATGGGACCGATTTTGACAACTATACTCATTTGCATATCAATTTGGTTTTGGCGGAAGACTTACCTAGAACCTAGCTGAATCTCTCATTTATGATGCTTTTAAGCAACGTCCAATATATCTCGGATGTCGTGCCAGCTGAAATATGAGGCGGCCTGGTGCATCACGTTCAGTTGCTTAAAAATATCACAAACGAGAGATTCAGCATGGTTCCAGGTGAGTTTTCCCGATCAGAACCACATTGGTATGCAAAAGAGTGTATTTCCCTAGAAGGAAACATCGGCTAGGTAGATGCCCTGACCAATTCCGCAAGGGCGATTCACCACCCGTGTTACACTGATTACAGTTTTCTGGATGACACATGCAGCATCGGTTGCATCAACGTCGGGATTAGTCGTCCAGAGATTTTTAGATATTCAGGTCCCTGTGCGTGCTGAACCTACTTGGGCGTGACGGGCTGCGTGTATTTGTGTGTGTTCATTCGACGTGTCATTTATCATCTCGTCACAGCACGTCAGTTCTAAGTGCCATCCACCATGCATTACAGGTTTTTCATGGTCCTTGTGTTCACAAACCACGCCTTGTTAAGCTCGCTCACGTCCGCATACACGACACCCCTGGAACCGGCTTATCGATGGTGTGGAGACAAACAGGCAATCTTATCGGTACTGTGGTTTTGAACTCTTCAGGGTCACCGTAAAAACCTAACGGGACGGACCATGCGCCTTCAGTTAGGGGAGTTAGTACTGGTAAGAGAAAGAAGACCTCCGCTGCGCAGCTACCTGTTGGAAGATGCCAACCGACCAGTTACGAACTATTGGACAGGAAAACAGGACTCTCATATGCATCCTAATTACAAAAACTAAACATCCATCTTCTCTTGAACGCGCCTCCCTGAATGTTCCTGGATATCAATTGAGTGTTGCTCAAGTCTAAGCAACTGCTACAAAGCGAGTCCACAAATTCCGCAAAGATCTCCTTTTTCAAGTGAATTTACAAGAAGCAGACATACTACTCGCGTGCCTCCCCCATCAGTAGTATCACCGTCACAGTGGTAAGTCACCGATTTTTACCGTTCTGCTGGTCTCACAGATGACAGGCACCTGATCCGTCATCGCGCCAAATGAAAGGCAAAATTTAAAGTCTTGTAATTTCGACCCCAGATATTTCTTGACAGAATAATTAAAGCATTTGAAAAAGTGTTTTGGGGTGGTAACTGATTCATTCTTTACCGTGGTGGACAAGCGTTTTAAAAAGCCACGTTCTTTCGTATTGGTTGCCTCGGATGGACATTCGTGATACAGCTCACCAAAAGGCTGGATTTTCGCATAAAGTGATGCTTCCATGCCTTGTAACGAATCACGGAGCGCGGTTAGTAGTGTGCTGGTCAACCTCACCTACACTTCACTGAGCCCAAACAATTACATGGCATGAGACAGACTCCCTCAGTTGATAGCAATGAAATAGAAGCCATCAAGAAGAAAGTTCAAACAGCGAACATGAATGGCCAATTGTCTGAGGGCATTGTGGTCAACTCTGGTTCTTGTATGTCATGTTACTTAAACCCAAGTGACTACAACAAGCAATTACAACTATACTACTTAAGTTACCGGGCTAGTAGAGGTCATTTCCCGTACAAGCAAATCAAACCTGTACAAGCATTATTCCAAAATAGACTAGAGCGACCGTTTGTGCTTGACACTGGGACATCACATCAGTTTCGCTTCCTTTCGTATCCACCAACATCCGTCCGCCTGCAAATAGCTAATCAGATCATTAGATAATCGTAACCGAGACAAAGCCACGTTACTGGATGACAGTGGAAACTGTTAGAAGACGGCCACCGAAAACAAGTGAAAGGAAGAAGGCCTTCGCTGCCGAGTTGTTTATTAGAGAAACACCAACTGAACAGTTACAGACTATTGAACAGGGGAGCAAAACTCTCATATGCATCTTGTTTACAAAACTGAATATCCATCTTCTCCTTGAACGCGTCTTCCTGAACTTTCCCAGATATTCAGTGACTGTTACTCAAATGCGCGCCGAGGACGTCAAAAGACTTTCAGTGTTTGACCATCGATGTCTTCGGAGCATTGCCCGAATCTGGTGGGAACACCGAATCAGCAATTCTGAAGTACGTCGAATGGTACTCGGGAGAAATAACTCACCCTCCATAGATGAACTGATCACACTGCATGGGTTGCGCTGGCTTAGCCACGTGCTGCGTATGCCAGTCGACCGAATTCCTCGAAGGGCTCTTTTCGCACAACCACGTGAAGGGTGGAAGAGAGACAGAGGCAGTCAAACAATGACCTGGCAGCGAAGTGTGAAAGCCATTACGAGCAAACTCAGCTGCGCTGGTCACTGCCGTCTTCCTGGATGGGGACCCCGAGACGGGCCACACCAATGGCTGGAGACGTTGTCAGACATGGCCCAGTCGCGCCCTCAATGGCGCTGGTGCAACCAAGCTATTGCCTTCAATGCATAGCTCCTTTTTCAACCCCCCCTCCCACTTGACAACCCACTGACAGTGCTGGATTTATGCACCAATTTATCAGCTCCCCCCTGCAATGCGCAGCTACCTACCCCTCAAATCATCGGTGAACGAAACTGCGACAGCTACAACCGCTGTACGACGAGTACGCGGTTATTACAGCCCACAATAACGAATGACCAAGCGACTCCACAAATTCCGTAATAGATCTTATATTTCCAGAGACGCAAAGAGGATTTATGGTAAAACACTACTAGCATGCCTCATCAGTATTATCAACCGTTGTACTAGTACGCTGTAGTGACCGTCTCAAAGCAAATAAATTAGAATCTACTACTTAATAGAAACTCATCGATACTCAACCACGCACTGATTCCTTGAACTCACCAAGATCATTATCATCGTCATCATCATCATCATCATCGTCATCATCATCATCACCATAATTACCACAGATTTCGGTGCTGGATAAACTCCTGGTTTGATATCCCCGTTGCACCTAGAACTCGATTCGTGGCTCCCTGATTGTGAATTCCCCGGCGTCAATCTACATGAGCTACAATTCTTAGAAAATGGTTATCAAAAACCGTTTCGGCTGGTCAAGTAGGCCAAGACAATCCGTACTGTAACCTGAAACAGATCTCTTGAGGTTCGTAGGTTGCGGCTTTGCCGCCATAGGTGTTTCAAACCAGCGAACGCCACCTGTGTCTTGGAGACTCGTGCATTGACTTTGCCTGTCACACTACAATCGGAACGCTTCACAACTTCGAAGACCCCTCCTTGGGTTGTAAACGCAGTGTTCACTAATTTCGCATACCAAATCATGACCTTACACTTTATAGGTGCAAAGCGCATGTCACCTCCGTTAGTGAAGAAACGTCTGCGATCAAACTGTCAAGCACAGGGAACAAGCGAACCACCGATCAAGTAAACTGCCTTAGCTACTAACACTTTTTATCCATATTAGTGAGTATAAATGCTAGGTTATTCAGTACCCGTACCAAGTAAAACTATAGTACATTTCTTCCAAGCGTGGGAACTAGCATCTGAACACACGGTGGGTTTATTGCAAACTTTGGTGTCCTCGCTAGTGTGTTCCAGATTCTGGACACTCAATTTCACTCTTGGAAGGACCTAATCAAGGGTTCTGTTTGAATCGAATTAGTCTTCGATTGGAGAATGGGGTTCTAATCCGAATGCCTTCACACGCTCGTTGTTTTCTTCGACATCCAACCGCGTGCTGTTGCGTCCAGCCAAACAAGTAATCGATCTCGTATTTTAGTGAATCCATCGCTCGGGTGTAAACACCGAATGTTTGGCGATATAGGTCACTAGCTTACAGTCAAATTTTCAAGTCTAACCAGTTTCTCGGCAAGAGTACTACTCACCGTTGAGAATTTCTGTTAAGTGCCACCTTCAAATCCGATTATGATGTGGAGTGGATCAAGAATGAGCACTACTCTAACTACAACACCATCCTCTCAAAACAGTACTCGTATATTTTGACGCTTCGGTCATTGGAGGACTAACTTCTTTTAATAAGACAGACTTACAAACCTCTCCACCCTCATTTGCTGCAGACAACCCATTTCTGGGGCCGGGGAGATATGAAGTTCGATCGGTGAGTTATCATTCTCCACGTTTATGCGGAACAGTATTCATCGATCCGTTGGTGAACACCACTCACCTCATTTAGTACCATTGGGTTATCACTCTGTACTCATCCAACACTCACTCGCTTTCCGTACCCAGTGTTGAGTAACACTCAGTTGACCCGATTCAACTGAACCCTGACAAAACTTCACCACAATAGACTCAATCATCGGTTAATTTCCTACTTCCTGAAAGTGATTACGGTCAAATTGAATTCAGAATTGAATTATGCTGGATAGCCTCATCCATCAATGCGCAGTGAGGAGAGATTTTTTAAGAAGTAAAATACAAGTAGGAAGTTTCCCTAAAAATGATATTTTGATAGTCACATCTTTTGTAAATTTCATCCATTTTTTTGAGGATCCACCGGGATCCACCTTGTTTGACGTGTTCCAGTCATTAGGTTCAGTTCTGATACACGCTTTTCAAAGAACGAGAAAAAATCCGCATCAAACTTCCAAAAATCCCTCACACTACTAACAGTGCCATGCAGTTTTTGATGAGTAAAGTCATCATAGCCGTTCCGTTACTGCTTCTGGAAAGAACAGGCAGTTGGCCAAAAACGAATAACTGAAAGTTCTATGGCCTAAAAGTACATACTTGAGAAAATTTCCGCCAAGAGCCGACTGAAATCATTTCACTGCGGTAGAAAAATGCGACTTCAATACTGACTCAGAGTAACCGTGGATTTTCTACCAAAATTTCGCAAAAAATGGAGCTTCAGCCTCAGGTGGCACCACATGTTTACTTACTTTTGGTCAACGGCAAATTGTGAAAGTAAATAGGTTGGCTCTCCAGTCATTGCAATCTCTGGACAACAGTAACTGAAAAATAGACTTTAAAAGGGGTTCTGGCGGTCTCTACCTCCAACCAACTTCGCTTAGTTTGTCTACATCACATCCGTGCTCACTGGATCGCACAAACGGGTTGTGCTAAAATCCCCTGACAAAACCTCGTCCCGCTGGCAACCTAAAGCATGTCCGTTCCCGTCTTGCACGCGTCCGAGCGATACTATGTATTATACACACCTCAACACAGTCAAGGCGCGCGCGCGGAGGGTAGGAAGTCAATTAAAATCCACGGTCACTTAAAGAACACATATAGCAGCTATAATGCAAACAGAACACGTCCTGCGTCCGTACTTTCACCCAGGAACTCAGCAGTTTACCTCAAACGATTGGTCCCCCTTTGGCTTATCGTAACCAAGTGCCTAAAGCTATGAAACGGGGTAACATTCGATTGTTCAGAACAATAAATAGACACAAAAAGGGCTACACTGTTAAACTCCTCTCTGGCGTACCCCTCTACAGTGACTACCCTCTAATAATGAGCAGTTTCATTCGTTGAGTTCAATTCTTTATCCTACATAAAATGTTCTTTCACTTGTTGCAGAACCAAAGTCAAGTTGAAACTCACCTCTCCTTGAGAAACAAAAATTTCATGTACCATATTCGTGGAGTGAAGGAATACTTTGTGTTGATCCACGCACATCGTCTCCCACCAGATCGTTCAAAAAGCTGGAATCAATAAATCATACTTTGACACGCAGATGGACATAACAGATCCTTTTCAGAACCTGAGTAGCTTATCTACCTGTCGGGAAACGATAGACCAAATCGATTCTCAGGTGAGGACCCCCCCCCCCTTCTAAGATAAGACAAAGTTGCTCGCGCCCCTTCAGATGGAGAAGCAGCGTAACTGGAAGATTGCTACAGCGTTACTCACTGGAAGGTCTGTGGTTCGAACCCGACCTCCGTCTCTCGACTTCCCCTGTCTAGGCTTGGGCAACCTGGCAGTATCCCAGACCTTGTGCATCGTTCGGGTGGCATGACAGTTAGACACCGAACGGGTGCTACAGCTGAACGGTTACATTGTTCGGTCGAAACTTTCTCAAACGGAATGGGAAATCTTTGCGTTGGGAGAACAGCCAGCACACAGTACGTAGATTTTCATTTGACGAACTTCAACGACCCACAGCAAACTCACTAAAATTCGGACAGTCTGAATAGGTTGTCGCTGAAAATGGTTGATGATGAACCAGGTTTTCCAGCGTTGAACAAGACTAACAAGGAATTGTTCATCCTATTTTCTCTGAAGGAATGGTACTCTCCTTCCTTTGAGTAGAAGCTTTCTGGGGGGGAACGGTGGTGTTTCATTCCATGATTCCTACGTACAAGCTAATTTCAATGACCACAGTTCCGTACAAACAGCCGACTACACTGAGTGAAGAAAATAGCGTCAAGAACTGCCGGGTGGAAGGCCTAGCCGCCCCGATCGATAAAACCCAATGTATATTGCCGTAACCGTAACCAATGAAAGTCAATAATGCAGCATGCTATTAATTTGGGTTGTGTACGCATGGACGTATCAAGTGAGAGGTTTGGCGTTAGAAAACCTAGCACAAATTCAGCACCTCACGTATTTAGCGATCCGACCTATCCTTGCTCATATCCTACGGCAATGCATGAGCTAACTGTTCTAGAACTGAGTCCTTCCGAATACCCATCTTCCTTGAATGCAACTGCCGGTTTGATCGTTTTCCTTCTCTGTCAGTATACCACCTCTCTCCACGTCCATCGTTCCATCAGACATGTTCATGTTGGAGGTTCGGGCAGAGCGGTTTGGTGACTAACCACGTGAACCTCATTGCTTGGACGCCAACAGCTTACTCGTAGATCACTGGCACTTTCGTAAGTGAAGCACGCAAATTCACATCAACCATGTGGAAGAGGGTGATGCAAAAAGAATGAGGCAGTGAACCGTGTTTTACAACTTTTTGGTGGACAGTTCTGCTCAATTAAGCCGGATGTGACTCTGCTTAACAAGACCAAACAGGTCACGGGAACAGGTTCCCCGCTCCCCTCAGCCAGACGATTTTAGGATAGTTGCGCTCAATTTGTCCCGGCTGAACTGAACACATAGTTCCAATGTCACGCTTAATTCTAACATTTTCCATCTAATCAGCCCCGTTTCATCCCTCGGTTTCGTGCGAGCTTTGCTATTGGCTAGTCTTGGTGACAATCGGCAGGAGACCGACGCCTAAGCTACATTATATCCAGCGAGGTAGATACCCTTATATCCTGGAATTCTCGCCCTAGCATTCTGGAACCAAAGAAGAATTTGTTACGTCCCTATTGACGAGACGTCCAATGTACAAATTAGCCAGTAAAGAGCCGACGATCATTTCGAAGGCTTCGTGGTGAGACCGTGGACCGGCAGTGCGGTTTTATCGAGCGAGAACAGAAAGATTCAGTCAAGCATAGGATTTTGAACTACACTGGTCGCACACTATTGGGCGGAATTCTACACCGATACCGCTTTACCTCTTGCAGCTAGGCACGGATACGGCAGAGAAGCTTATCCCACAGTAGATTGGCCGCTTGCCTGTCTAGCATCAAGGCGAGCTCTGATTGGTCGTAAGTCTGGACCCAACAGCCAATCATGACCCACTGTTCGCCGAATGCCGTTTGCCAGTGTTGCATCCAGAAGACGTCAGAATTTCCAGAATGTTGTCGGGGTTCAGACCGAAAGTTAAAAATTGTACACACACACATACGGAACCAACCCGTGCAAATCTGTGCAAATCTAAACACGCATATCTCAGGTCATCCAACACGTAGTGGAAAACCTTGAGACTACACAAAGTTAGACTATTTGAATCATATGTTCTAAGCCGTCTACGATAGATGATTAGCATATATTCATTCCGAGCGCGTCACGCACCAAAAAGCACAGCAAAAGGACAAATCTGTTTGAACTCTTGATGCAAATTAGGTTCCAAAGAGGCAGCTGAAATTATTCTGCGTATAGTACTTGATGCAGAGTCAGGGCATTCATCTCAAGGACGATTGGTGAAAAACCGTTAAACTTGATTAGCTCGATTAGATGACTTGAACGGGTCGGTCGGAAATGACGTTACTAGATTCAGCGCTGATATAGAGTGACGTGTTTTCCAAAAGGTCACTCCACAATCATGCATTATGATTTCCTCTGAGTTGAACAATCACAAGTTCTCAAATCATAAGTATACTTAGAATCTGACGGCCGTGGGGCACGGATTCAAGAGTTTCCATTATGTGAAGGGATCGTTTCCATTGCTAGCTTGTAATGAAGCTGCATTTAAGTTAGTTCACTGTTATTACCGGTTTCCAAAAGTTCACAGTACGAGATTGTGGAATAATCCGGGCTAATGTACCACTTCTTTCAAGTCATAACTATTCTAGAATCTGTCTGTGAAATAGCCAAGGTGATACAAGATGCCGGTTGATCCAATCAGGTGTTCTAACACAAATGATGTGTAACTAAGTCTAACGGAGCCCTGAGTACGTTCATCCGCAGTGGAAGAGACTCCATCATGCCCGGAGCTCCTGCGTACCAAAGCTCCGGCAACTGGCGAGCATCCAACTTGTGTCTACCGCATACAAACAACTGAGAATGGGAGCGGACGCGAAACCAGAATCCAATATCGATCGCCCAAATGTGACTTCCGTGGATGGCTTCTGTTCACATATCGCTTCTCGAGGTTGTCGCAGTGAGTCAAACACAGAAACACATACACAAAGAGACTCATCCATGCAGTCTGAGTGGTGCAATCACATCGGATGACTAACCAGTTTTTCATTTATTCGTAAACGTAACGTTCGGTGAACGGTTGTTGATTCCTTCACACCTACCGACACTTATGACTCCCATTCCACATTTCAGACAGTGTTTAGACTATAAACTTCGCCTGCATTTTCCTTGACCTTGACGTCGGATCTGCACAAACCCCTGTGTTACAATCTTGAATGTACGTTCGTATTGAATCATTGCTATGACACTTCTATTCAATCAATAACCGTTGTTTATTTGTTGCTAGTACAAAACCATACCGAATACAACGACACTCTTCCCGACTTAACAAAGGACTTTGGGTGCCTGTACTCGGATAGTAACTCAGCCGCATAACTTGCATCGATCATCTAGGTTCAAAGTGAAACCCAAAATTATTCAAGATGCCGCAGTCTGACGACGGATTACGTCCTCCACGTAACGCTTCTGCTACAGAGCATGATGCAGTACATTCATCGGATAATCGCCATATAGAGCTCAGGCTCGCACGTCTGCGTATCAGGGAGTTGGAAAGTCAACTTGAACTGCAGAAAGTTTCGGAAGTGAAATCCGAAAGGAGCAATCAGGATTAATGTGTGTCGCACACTGAATTTCAATCAGATCCAGTTGATTCGCCCTGGAAAGGCGACTGGAATAACCGAAGCCCGAATTGCGACGCTTTAATGGGAACGCGAACGAGTATTGGGCCTTCATGAAAACGTTCAGCAGTACTATTGGAGACCGTACCCGAAACGATGAGGCTCGCCTGGGTTGTTTAGTACAATCTGGTGACAGCCCGAGCGTTTATCGACGATCTGATCACTGGGCCCCACAGTGCCCGCCCTCTCTGAGTTGGCACAACAGCTAACCGTGTGTGAGGTAACATTAGGAGAAATGGATTATTCAACCGATCTTCGTTCCCAACGTACGATTCAGACCGTTGTACGAAGATTACATTCTCGACTTCGTTTCAAATGGGCCAAAGCTGTCGCTAACATCAGACGAGAAGATCGTGAGCCAGAAGTTACTGACCTCGCTGCCTTTATTGAAGCACGTTTTGATAGCCTGTGTTCGGATTGCGGCGTAATTGCTCTCAGTCTAGCGTCCGAGGAACGAGCGAGGAAAAAAGCCACCACTATCCGGTCAGATACACGGTAGACATATTCGTTCCACTCAAACGTTAGCTCCTCGTACCGTTGAAAGGAAGAAGGCCTTTGCTGTGGAGCTATTTATTAGGAAATGTCAACTGACCGGTTACAGACCATTGAACAAGGAAACAAAACTCTAATCTGCATCCTATTTACAAAAAATCGACACCCATCTTCTCCCGAACACGTCTTCTTGAACTTTCCTGGAGATTCATTGACTCCACTCATTCGTTGGTCAAACCCAAGCAAATGTTACAAAGTGGCTCCACGAATTCCACAACAGAGCTCCCCTTTTCAAAAGACGCAAAGCGAAATTCCACAAACAACACAAACTACTCGCCCGCCTCCCTATCAGTAGTATCACCGTTACACCGGTATCGATCCTCGCTGTAGTATCTCTGCTGAAGCCCATTTTCCTGATCAATGTGCGCAATTCATTGCAGAGTCATCAGAAAAACGTCGCGAAATCGTAATAAGCTGTAAACTGTGCCATTTGTGCCTACGCCCGAATCATGTCTCGAAATTCTGCAGGTCGCGAACAGTCTGCTCTCTCAACGGATGCACCGGTGGTCACAGCCATTTGTTACATTTGAATTTCGTTCAGACAGGCTCTCTCAACGGATGCACCGGTGGTCACCACCATTTGTTACATTTAAATTTCGTTCAGACGGATGAAGAACCAAGCGTATCATCACATCGCACTTCTCTACATCATTCCAATCAAGCGTTTCCGCGTATTTCCTCGCGCTGTGTAGCTCTTGCGATCGTTCCAGTTATCGTCAGAAATCGAGCTCGAACCAGCAGTACCAGCAGCGCCTTTCTCGACAGTGGCTCGGATCCCTCATTCATCTCTCAAGCCCTTGCGACAAGACTAAAGTTGCATGGTCAGCATACCAAACTCACCTTGAAAACAGTGACGTACGATAAAACTCTTCGGTCAACAGAACTGAGGTTTGATGTAGATTGTTCGGGTTCAAATGAATCAATCTGTGTTCGACGAGCATGGGTTGTGAAGAACCTTCCTGAAATTAACCGAATTGTTCCGGACGACTACCAGCTAGCAAGGATGTCCCATTCGATTAATACAACGACACCAAGATCGATATTTTCCTCGGATTCGATGTACCTAAGGCTCATTCGATAGAGGAACAACGGAAAGGCAGACTAGACAAACCATTCGCTATCAAAACATCACTTGGTTGGACATTGTATAGATGTGGTACACAACATCCCTTTGTAAATCACACGATAATATGTGATTTTAATAAAAAATACCTGGAGCGTTTTTACCAGCAAGATATGCTGGATCCTGCGCCTCCAAAAGATAAGGATTTGCCCTTTTTAGATCGAAAGGCAGCTCACGGTGATACAAAACACTGTGCAAAGACCTTGTCTTGTCAAGAAGCCTTAGCGCCAAGTCTCAAGGCCATCTTACGGACTCCGTTGCTGTATAGTTGCGGGACGTCGTTCTCATCTGCGAAGAGGAGGAGAAAGCGCAGGTGTAGTTGAATGAACTGACCAAAGTTCTTTGGTATGCACCTTGCACCCACAAAGTGTAAGATCATGCTCCTGGACATACAGTCACTGAATACGCCACTTACAATCTAGGAAGAGGCACTGGGAATTGTGGAGTGTTTTACGTATCTTGGAAGTTGTATTAGTTCCGATTGTAGCGTGACAGATGAGGTAAATGCATTAAACCGCCAGGCTTGGGTCGCGTATGCTAATTTGAGACACCCATTGCGTCAAAACGGTTTACCCCTGAATCTCAAGTGACGTGTGTATCAAGCTACAGTACGGACTGTTTTGTTGTATGGCTGTGAGACTTGGCCTGTTCGAGCAGCAGAACTGAGACGTCTCCATGTGTTCAACAATCGTTCACCAATCCTTTGGGTTGGTGTCGGCGAATCCGTAACGAGGCGATTAGCAAGCGAGTTCTCGGTTGTGCAACGGGTAGTTCCACTGAAGAATTTGTCAGGCACCAAAATCTGGTTTGGTGGCGTCATGTGTTGCACATGCCTAACCAACGTTTGCCGCAGAGAATGAAGTTTTCCATGCCTGATTCAGTGTGGTGGAAGCAGAAAGGTGGCCTATCCTTGGTCTGGCAAAAGGGTATGAAAAGATCATGAAACATTTGTATACTGTCGAAGCTACTCGCCTTTCAGAATGCGGATGATGTGGTCTCAATGCACCGGGTTGGAGGCGCTGCAAAATTTGGCTGCAACTCGACGTCAGTGGCGTTCTTCATATCAGTTTCCATCCAGAATGCCTGGATGAGCGTCTGGAGGCGTGCGCGATTAGGAGTGACTGTAGCAACTTAGCACTAAGCCCCCACTCCGTCCACCTCTACTCTTTATTTCACTTAAGGCTTTCAAATAAATAATCAATGTAGGGCGGTGAAACATCGGTGTTGAACAATAATGTCTTTCTGCCATGATGGTGACGATGATGACGATGATGATGATGATGATGATGATGATGATGATGATGATGATGATGATGATGATGGTGATGATAATGATGATGATGATGGTGATGATGATGATGACGGTAGTTACTAGACATGGTCGTTGCAGATCGATAATCTAAGGCAATTTTCGGGTGTTTGATCACCGATGTCTCAGAGACACTGCTGGTATCAGACGGAGCCTGTGAATTCGTAATTGGATAATCAGAATACAGGTATGTATTTGCGCAGCACTCACTTTATTAACAGAGAACATCCAGCATCATCAACTGCGGAGGCTCCATGGAGTCAAGTGTTATTTTCTGTCTCCTTCAGAATGGCGTAAACTGCGAGGTTGACAGCCTATGACTTGGCAGAGAGGTGTGGGGAATTAAGGGGAATTCGGGTATTGCTGCTGTGGTCCCTGTGACTCCCTTGCGCTTGGGTGAAGAGGTTGAAGAGAATGGCTTCCGACAGACGTTATTCACGTGCGTATTACTGAGCTCTTTCCAGTTTGTCTGGTTGAGCATTTGAAGGTGTAAGCTAGCACCAGATTGCTTCTCCATCCTGTATTTTCTCTGTTACAAAAACCTTGTAAGGCAGTGAAGCGTATGTGTCAAACCTGATTTCGCTGCCTTTGACGATCCACCATTATTAATAGGTACGCAAAATACAGTGACTAATTAACAATTTCAAGTGTGCAATCCAATAGCACATCTTTTTCATCAGCGGACAAATTCGGAAGCGTCCTCTTCGGATAGCGGACCGATAGTTCAGTGAGGATATCGGTCACTCAAGGGCATACAGCAAGATCGTCACAGGCGTCGAGGCAGGTCATGGTTTCCAAACAGTTTGACCGAACTCTGGAAATCTCATAAGATAATTGTGCAGGTGCATATGTCCGCAGCCAAAACGCATTCGTTGCACTTAATCTCAAAAAACACATTACCGATGACTCACATTGTGGGCCAAGCTGACAGGCAAACGAACGGCCGTATCAGTCGATCGATATGGCTCATCTGTGATCATGTGAAGACCGGGCCGTGCAGAATCAGCTCCAATCAAATGTTGGAATGCTGATCACTCTTCACTGAGTTGGGTTGGTGGCTTTCGTGGCCTCAGTTAGGCATTGTATGACACGCTGTTAAAAGCAACAGGTAAGTCGTCCAACCTATTGAGATGAACTTTGGACTACATTTGTAAGGCTAGATCTCGCACAAAATCATGAAAATACGAACACCGAAATAAGGGTAGAAAAATTTGCTCTTGTAGCCGAAGTACCCTTGTCCCAGGCCGAAAGACGAGGTTTCTTGGAACACGAATCGGTGAACGTATCCTCAAACGGCGATACTGACCCTATCCTGACTCTCCAAGGAGCGCAATATCTACACAACCGATGGACCCAAGCCACCTCTTGGATCCCCTCTTCTATTGTTTCCGATTGCAAAACCTGTCGATATGAGCACATTTAATCTCATCCCCTTATGTACACAAAAACGATTAATGACAAACATCGCAGTAGGTCAGTCTTTTCTCATCTCTCATCTATACCAGGCTTTAATAAACTTCGAGTTCGAACTGAGTGTTATTCATTCTGCGCACAGTAGTTATATTGCAGTTCCCCCGGGTATATTCCGGAATACACATGATTTTTTTTTAATTTCACGCCTCTAGGCTTATGACTAAGAATCGATCAATTTAACTCGCTTCCATTCGATTTTTCGACCCCACGTGACTTCTTCCGGCTGACTCCGCATGTGACATGAGCTGTCCGACCTTCACCAATCAGCTGTTCTTGAATAATGCTTACACCAAGAAATACAGGATGTGATCAGCAGGCAAACAACCAAGACACCCGTTCCCTTCAAAACCATGTGGTTGTAAAAATTCATGACGCCGATAACTGTAGCAAACAAAGCTGTTTGGATTTATGCATGTCCTAGTTGGGCAGTGTTTTGGAGTGCGAATGCAATGACCGGAAGGTCTGTGGTTCGAACCCAACCCTGGCATCTCGACAGCTCCTGTCTTCTAGGCCTAAGCAACTAGACGCTATCTCAGCCTTCGTGCTTCTTTCGCGTGGCGTGAAAGCTAGCCATCAGAAGCTCGTTATTATAAGTTAAAAGTCAATCCAAATGACACCAAAAGATCTCATGTGTAGATGACTGGAACCCTGGTAATCTTGAACAAGGATTCAAGCGTATATAAATTAGTCGAGAGGAGGAAAACAGCCTCGTCCTCAGTTGATTCAGACAACGATTGGCTCGGTAATGGCGCTGGAAGACTTTAACTATTGGCTTATTGACTGCTGAGGAATGAACTTATTTGTGAATGGATGTACACCGGCTCGTCAACACTGCATCGTGTGGCGTTGATGCGTATCCCCCCTGTGATCGCCTGGTAATTCATGACAGTTCTGTTAGATCAATGGAGATCCCATCCTGATAGAGAAGCTAAGATCATCAGCACAGTGTATTTCACGTAGCTCCCGTAGTGAGTCTCAAACCCACAACCTCCCGGCTGGTAGTTTGACTACCTAAATGTTTCGCCCAGAAAGCCTGGTTACTTGTCAATTAGATAAGATGTTGCGTCACTCATCCACATCACATGACCAAGTATAGACTGCTTCTGAGAGCGGCGACTTTTTGAGTGGAAATCACGTATCCTCTGAGCCGCATCCCGTCTGGGTGGAAGCTAATCGCACTGCGGACTAGCCGTTAGTGGTCGAACAACCAAGTAGTAGTCGGCCACTGGCCGGGAGGCTTCGGAACTCACCGCTGAAGTTTCAAATGGTGCTGTAGCTACCCAGTCACCCACATACTTGACTGTAAAGCTCATAGTCGCTCACTGGATCACGAGACCTGTCCTTTTTCATGCTCACAAACACGTCACATTAAGGTGAATCATCGGACATCGATTGTCTGTAGCGTCCAGTGAGCGTGGCAACAGCTCAGTGCTGACACCCACGTACACGCAAACGGACCTACATATGGGGAAAACCGAACATAGTTAGCACACACAGACTCGCGCACGCACGCAGGGAGCAGGAAGTCAATCAGTCTCCACAAGTCCACGGACAATTATGGAACACGTGTAGCAGCCATACTGCGGAGAAAACACGTTCCCGCCGTCCGGAGTTTCGCCAAGGAACAGACGATAAGTTGCTGTTTTGACTTGCTCCCATTTCGCATTGTATCTATTTTTATACGTGTGGCATTCCACCATTGTCAACTATACTAAAAATATTTATTAGTGCATATACATTCTGAATTGTATCGTGGCCATCATCAACAGTGCACTAATAGTGCACAGTGTTGATGATTCCTCAGAAGGATGAAACAGTTCTGCGGCACTTCCCAAGTCTCGTCAAATTCCCAGCGGTTCTACCACCTTGTTCCAACAGAAATAAGACACCTCCCGTATTGATTAGATTTATTACTGACCCAAAACACTAAAACGTATCAAAATGGCAATGAAGTTCGCGCTGGTTTGAGTACTACAAAGCGTGTAAAAATAGCCAATTCCAGGTGTGTAAAATCATTGAAGTAGTGTTATTGAGCAATCGAGTAGTGTTTTGGAGTGATACACTTAATTTGAATTAGACATAGCTAGGTGGGTTTTCTTTCGATGCCAGTGCGGCCTTTTCATCCTCAACACTCGAAGTAGCCTCGTGTTCCTCGATGTGTTTGACATAGTTGTTATATAGGACAGTAACAATCTCCGCGGTGATTACTTCTCCTGCGTTCAAAGCCAACATGCGAACCAAGAAGACACCGTCCCGACGAAGATACACGTCAATGAAGTCATCCAAATCCGCACGACCTATTTGCGTGCCTTGTCTGGAAAGTACACCTTTGATTCGCAAGAAACGTTTGATAAAGTCTTTCCTTCGTGGCGCGATCACCATTCTGACCAACCAGATGCAAAGGCTAAGGACACAAGCACCAATGAGGAACATGATCCAGAACCAGAAGAAAATATAGATTTTCTCGTTCAGCATATTGATCGGCAGTGCGCATTGAGCCGTGTACGTGTTCTCCACACCGACCAGACGAATTCCTGGAACACGACAGTAGGCAACTCGTGGGAACAGTATTGTCTCAGGCCAGTCGCGTCCTTGTCGTATGTGATTGGCCACAGTCAGTCCGAAACCGAATCCATTCAAGTTCTCGTTTTCGTTTGGCACTACGACAACTAATGGGGAAAGATCAAGAGGAAAACCAGCGACGGTTAGTGTGCGCGAAACGAAATGCTACGTCAAGAACAGAAACCTTCACATTTCTAGGTACGAGACGATAGAAGAATGTTGCAGTTAGGAGTCAGTACTTTCGAGGAGTTGACCTGGGTTTTATCAGGAACTAAGCGGTTGACAACAGGTTGCGACAAAATAATCTCAGTACGAGAATTACGATCTTGTTTGTTAAAAAGTGGAAAGAACTGAATGTTCAGAGGACCCGTCGGGGTGGGGGGGGGCGGTCTAACTGTAACGATCATTGAACAAGTTCATCTTGATCACCAGCACTGAATAGTTAGATCTGGTCGCCTTTGTGGGGAAAAGGCGGCTTCAGACGGTACAAGAGATTAACCAGACTGATGGTCTCTCTACAAGGTTCCAGGAAGGCTAATCTCACGCGTTTGTTAACTAATTTAAGAGGAACAACATTAAACAGATTACTTTTTGCGGAATTTTCCCACCGTGATTTTCCTTTCAACTGCGATAAGGCCCTATTATCACGACACATAACCAATGTGCATTTTCTGATAGACAGAAAACCCTATTACCAGTTCACTAAACTTGGAAGTAGTCACGGTTACCGGCAACAGAACAACCGAACAGTATATAATATACTGAAGCCAGAGCTACTATTTTAGGAAGCTGTTTGTTTCTTGGGGAAACTACTCACATAGTTAGGTTTTGATAGGAGACTGAAATGAGTCCAGCTGAATCTCTCGTTTGTGATGACCCGTTTCAACTGAATGTGCTGCACCAGGCCACCTTGTGTTTCAGTCGCTACGATATTCGAGATATCGTACGTGTATATTCGTGATGCACTACTCGTAAGGTTGCTGAAAATTCTCCGACAACCATTCTTGTGGCTCATCAGATAGGCGCAGTCCCCGAGTTTCCGTCAACCTTATGTTCTACTTGAAACCAAATTGCACGAAGTTAGCGAAATGCACTCATTTGCAAACTAATTTGGTTTTTCGAGAGACTCACCTGGAACCCAGCTGAATCTCTCGTTTGTGATGTTTTTAGGCAAATGAATGTGCTGCACCAGGCCGCCTCATTTCTCAATTGATGCGATATACGGGATATCACGATATGTTGTTGTCTAGACCTTATATACTCATAAGGTCGTCAAAAACTCTTCGACAGCCCACGACCGATTTCACCTTTGATAAATCCCGATAAGGTTGAAACCGATCGCGGGTTGCTGAATAGTTTTCAGCAACCTTGTGAGTAGTTTCTTGCGGGAACATATACTGCAACAACTTGAATACTTGGAATACGAGGCGGTCTTTGTTCAGCACATTAAATTGGAGAATATGGCAGACAAGAGATTCAGCTGGGATTCAGTTGAGTTCCCAGTGAAAACCAAATCGGTGTGAAGGTGAGTACATTTCACGAACTGTTGGTCTACGCCTCACCGTTCGAGAAGTTACCCACACCTGAAACCCGAATACCAGTTACTATGCTACCCGAAAGAAGCATGATGGCAAAGATATTGCCAGCCTGCCCAAGCCTATACTACAGGATTAGTCGAAAAGCTGGGGTTTGGTTCGAATCAGTATAAGTTGGCGCTCTAACCACTGAAAGATCTCGGCACCCCGACAGATCTACCTAAACGTTTGCACGTAAGTGAGATGACACACACCATCTGTTGGTAGCCTGACATGTAATTGCGTGTGACTTCTTAGACCCGATGTGTACTTGGAGGTAGCGGGTAATAGATGGGCATCTCACACAGAAGTTAAGCCATCTGACACTGGACCACACGACACGTCACCAACTTCCTCTTCGCCTTCCACAGATTTACAACAATCTTCTCCTTTCCAGTAACTTTTTCCCTCCTGGGCTAGAGCACCGATAAACAGGAAGAAGCGTTCAACCACATTTCTTGTAATATCAACTTTAAAGACTCCAATATATTTCGGAACGTTCCATCGTCTGATCGACACAGATGTTACAGATGGACCTCAGCACACGTCGAAACGTCCTCCTCACCCTCCCCCCCCCCAAAAAAAAAAAAAATGTCGGAACACAGCTGTTTCGTACAATATTTTCATTTCGCGCAACCAAGATACAAACAACACGTAAATATTCCTCACCGGTATAACATTTCTACTAGACTGTCAGATATCACGCCATTTTGTAAGGAAACATCTTCAGTCTACTAGGGTGGATGCTGACTGAAGCCGGGAACTTGATTGAAGAACGTTCCAGGTGGATTTCTAAGCAGGTAATCACATATCACACAAAATAAAATCAATCCTAGCACCGGGGATTCGGCTTGTCACAGATGCGTCAGTGTTCACGTCACGTGCTAATCACGCAGCGCGCGCCTAGTTAGAGCTAACCCAGTTAAAGGACATCCACCTGATCGTGAAGTACTTATAGAGGAGTGATGTTTCACTGTGTTGGGCTCGACAAATCTCACCAGAAGCTGTTGGTTCTTCAGACAGGTGGGATTTTAATCCAGTGTGAAGATACTACGGTGGAGATATGCGGGCTTCATCAAATAAGAAGGCCTGAGACATATGTGCACTGCTCATTACTTTAGTATGATCCACGTTCGTAAATTCTTGTTGAAAAGGGGATACAAAAGCCATTCGGCTACCGTTTTCATACGAGCGACCGTGATATAAACAAGAACAGCACGTTTTCGTAAAAGAAACTACTCACAAGATGCTGAAAACCTCTTCGACAGCCCACGACCGGTTTCACCTTCCTTGGGGCTCATCAGGTAGGCGCAGTCCCCGAGTTTCCATCAACCTTATGTTCTGCTTGTACCCAAATTGGACCGTTTTCGAGATATACACTCAGTTGCAAATCAATTTGGTTTTCACGAGAGACTCAACTGAATCAACAACCTTGTGAGTAGTCCCCTTTATGGAAATGTGCTGCGATATCCCGAATATCGTGCGAACCCAAACATGCGTGCAGCACATTCATTTGTAGAATATCATAAACGAGAGATTCAGTTGAGTCTCTCGTGAAAACCAAATTGATTTGCAAATGAGTGTATTTCTCGAAGAACAGTACTTGTTTCGGGGATCTTCAGGCGAGAACTGGATAGAGGTAACCCTACGGTGTTTTCGAACAGGTAAACAACCAATAGTGTTGGTAATACGTTGATAATGTTGTTTTTTTAGGCCATAAACTTCCTTCGTTTCTTCAAGTACAGCCTGAGTGACTTTTGAATTCCATGGTTCAAGGAATGTGACCCACACAGGCGCTGCTCATCGAGCAGATGAGTCTGAGAGAGGCCTGGTGAGATGGCTAAACTCCGGGGGATTCGTTCTCTCCCAAGTGTGACTAAAAATGGCCCGCCCTTCGAAGAGGCTATCGAGGTGAACCAAACGAGACTGGTTGGCCGTAGGATGATTGCGTCTAACTACTAGCTTGACACACCATTCAGGGAAATAGGAAGACCGAGCATTCTCTGCACAGCCTACGCATAATGACAGCTTTAGTTGGTGTCTGTTCCAGTTAGGTTGGGTTCGAGGCCAGCACAGTTTGTACAAGGTACTGTGATTTCCCTTTAGATAGGACGCCAAGAGGATTCCGGAAGGTCAGATTCCTGAAACTAACCCCAGGATGCCCGGAACCTACTGAGCCCCTAAAACTCCACCAAAATCTCAATAGGGAAGCCGGCAAGCATCCAGGCCCAATCGATTTAGCAAAAGGCGATGAGTGTTCAGGCCCACCACAGAAGCACGACCGACTATGATCAGTGTTCAGACATGTCATAGAAGCACGGTCGATGTTGACGCGTGTCCACTAAACGCCGAACAGACAGCCTGAGCCAATGCCAAAAAGTGCACTTTAAATGGCGCGGGGCCGTTGTAACTTTTGCACTCGCTCATTTTCAATAAAGCTGTGATGTCCTTTGGTGGCGAGTCTTTTTTCTGGCACGAACGAACTGGAGCGGGGACAGCAGTGAGATATGACGGGATCCAACAAGATTTTTCTTAGCTGCAGGGGATTTCAGGGTTTGTCGAATTGGCCTTCACATCGCACAATCCTTCTTCTGTCCTGACAATTATTCTTGTGAGTTCTCATCAAACGGGGAAAGCAGTGGACTCGAATCTGGGTCTCATCACAGCGCACATACTTGGCCATGCCGGTCGGGATTCGAATTCTGGATATCTGGCATGCGAGACTAGCATGTTACCTACCATTGTTTCACCAACACACGCTGGAGGCACATAAATTTTCACGTCTGAACGGGCGAACGTGTTCTGACTTGAGCGATGTGATTAGTACGCCCGACACAGCCATTGGATATGCACTGCTGATAAGCTCTAACAAGAGCGAAACTCGAGTCTACTGCTTCCCCCCCCTTTGGTGTGGATTCGCATGAATAATTGCGCCAGGACAAGAGGACAACTGTTCAAAACGAGAGTGATGTGAAACTGAACAATAAACCTCTCCCACACACCCCCACATGCATCTCCTGGAAGTGTCAACTTACAGACCCACCGTCAGGACTTCCCAATCAGGTAGCACCACAGATCCTTGGAACCCCCGGGAAATTTCCGATTAGTTGCAGGTTGCTGCGAGGTTTTTAGAATTTCTATGGCTGAGATTTTAGCTCACTAGATTTGAGTATAGGTCTTATCGGACTGGCCAGCGACATCAGTCGTGATTTGCAAGCTAAGCTATGGGATTCATAAATTTTCTATCTCTAAAAAGTGCAAAGTGATTCTCTACCTCTCTGTTAGTGCTCGGCCCCGGTTGCTTGGCTAGTACAATTTGTATAAATAAGCGGAGTTCATCAAAACAACACACTGTTGAAGAGGCAGATGATCGCTCCTCATTTAAAACAACTGCCGTACAGCCGAGCAGACCTTGAAATGTAAAGAAAGAAATGGGGCAGGGTGGGGGGACCCAGAGATAGCCCACCACAAACATCCGAGGTTCCTACATCCCCAACACTTAGGCAGACAATCTGGATGGAAACCGACAGAATGAACGCCTCTGACATCGGTTAGCTCCCGTGTCTTTCAGTGTCTCCAGCCAAACACCAGGAAGGTCACGTGTACTCTGTCCCGGAAGAAAAACAGCACCAACATCACCCAAGATTTTTATAACATCCTTCGTTCTTTCTGACATGTTAAACTGTGCTCACCTCTAGGATTCCGTCCCTTCGAATTAGGGAAGGAAAACAGTGCTCTTCTCAGCGTTATCAGGTAACTCGGCGTGCGTAACACACGGCCGTCATCTTAGCTTGGATTGCTGGATGCAAGAGAGGAGTGCCCTCTCTTTCATCCTGATTAACTCCTTCTGAATTCGTTGATTCCAGTCGATTCCACCAGCCAAAGACCTGAGTATGTCTAGAAATGTGCAACGAATAGTGCGAACCGCCAAAAACGATCCTGGTCTGACCGGGTTCAAAATCAGGTAGTACAATGAACAGCGTTACGACCAGGTACGACCAGGCAAGTTTACGTCAGATACGGGCACTGAAGCTGAGCAACAGAGGTGTAATTATCCACTAAGACTTTAGAACGACTCTTCAGTTGTCGAAGCCATCCACTATAAACGGCTTTGGTTGGTTCCCGGTCCATCCTTCTCTCCTGAAGAGCGTTGACTCCTAAAGGGCTTCCATGGAAGTATAAAGAAATTGGACTTGAGGACTTGAACCCTATCAAAAGGAATGACCGGGACTCACATTTCAAGCTACCGAAAAAATATACCAGGGGGAGGTACGTTTCGCTTACCTGCTCCATCACTATCGTAGGTTTTTCCCAACTCCATAGATTTGTGACCGGAGCTGCCGTCCGCATAGAAACCGAGGAAGCGTTGGATTAGGTAGACTTGTAATATTGCATTTACAATGGTGAGCACTTTGACCGCCAAGTAGGAGAAGACCAAACAGGTGCCCAGACGTTTGCTGACCACGCAAATTCCACACATCTCGTAAGCACGGTGCTCCAGTCTTCGACGCGCTGAAGGCTAGGATAGAAGGAACATTGCGTCCATTAGAACCAAGAGTTTGTGGTTAAACTGTTGTACGTGTGTTACTAACGCATAGTGGGAGGGGGGAGATGGCCCAAGTGGTTAGAGCGCGAATTTACTGACCAAAAGGTCCGTGGTTCGAACCCGACCTCCGCCTCTCGACGTCCCCTGTCTAGGCTTGGACAACCTGGCAGTATCCTAGCCTTTGTGCTTCCTTCGGATGGCATGGCAGTAAAGCATGGCTGTTAGGAAATTCAACGTTTGAAGCATGAAAAAGAAAACAATGAATATCACTCCTTAAAAAACCGTTTAACACCTATTCGGTGACTAGCTGCCATTCCACCTGAAGGAAACCTGAGGACCGAGATACTACCGGGTTGCCCGAGCCTAGTAGACAGGAGCAGTCGAGCTGCCCGGGTTGGATTCTTGTCTATGAAATAGAACACTAGACCTTGTCCAGTATCACCACCGACGTGGACGCCATCATTATCAGCATCATAGGCACCAAGTTTGGCGCTGAAGGCAAATTTTTTGCTGCCAGGCAAGCACGAAATGTATTTGTTTGTCCATTTTTAGGGACGATTGTATTTCCCAACACTCCGGTGAGTAATCTGTTCAGAAGACGATAGTAAAAACGCTAATAAAATCAACTAGCCAGCACCTTCAGCCAGTCACAGATGAAGCCTTCATCCACGACTGCGAACGACACCAGCAATAACAAAACTTCCGGTGAAACCTTACTCATGCTTCTGTCCAATCACGTGCTGGCCTTGCGCCGTGTTTCATCCTAGGGGTAATGAAGGGGACAACATTCATAGACGACACGATCTCACACCGCAGCATATCAAGTTGGATGTTCTTCGCAAATGCAGTGTTTGTTGCAGTTGCTTCCAGAAAACCTCCTTAAAGACTGGTCACCGAACACGAGGAGGTGGTTGGAGGCATCGGTGCACAAAGAATCACCTACCCAGCAAAGTTCATGTTTCGCAACCTCATAAAACCCAACTGGCAGTACACGCGATCCTTGAGACTCAACGCTAGGCCAAAAGTGGCACTAATTGGCGGCTCTTCCACTGACTTTATCAGGTACTGTTGGGGAGAGTTAAAGGCTTCTTTCTGAAGTGTGAGTGCATGGACATCCTGAGACAGGACTATGCATTTTGTAGTCGCAAAGTCCACTCCGAACGGCTGTTTGCCTGATGGGACACGCCCCTTCCGTTCATCTTCAAAATTTACGAATACTGGCTTCTCCAGCTCGATAAGAGCTCTCTGACGAGCAACGACTGTCACGTTACATATTTAGTGCACCTGATATCTCATCAAATCATAGACGATGAAGTTGGTGAACACTAATCAGAGAGAGAACCTCTGTGCCGTCAACCACATCCAGGTTTGGGTGAACACAAGGACATAACATAATGCTTGATGTCAAGGGTAAATGTAGCCAGCTGATTTCTAGTTAGCGGCCTACTCGTTACTAATTGACTGCGTTTTCCTGCCTGCTGAAATCACCAGAGATGTTGCTCCGAAACTCACGGTACAGCCTCAATTCAATCAATCCATATTGTCCAAGAGACCTTGCATGATATACACAGGCGTAGTAACTTTGTATGAGTTGATACCCGTATATTGCCGATGGTGTACCAAGTAATCCTTAAGTTAACCTGGTTGGACAGATGAATTTCGTCTGAAGCTCTGGTCCAGGTAAATGTGCAACCCATTGGCCGCCTAATGTTAGAAGGATATCCAAAAAACTGAAATACGTTTGACTAGTCAGTGAAAATTTTGGACAACGAAAGCTCGGTTTTGTTCCTATTGGTCACATAGGACCAGTCCGCGAATCCCCATTGGCTCGGTAGCTCGTCAACATTCATCTAACTTGCCAATCAGTTTTTGGACATTCTGAATAACGGTCAAAACGAAGCGGCTCAGATGCAGTATATTCGACCAAAGAATATCACCAATTAGAGCACCTAATCCTACTACTATTATTATTGGTTGTGCAGTGTAATTAAAATAGATGCAGTTGTACTATTTGTTATTAGTAGTACTCGCTTACCCTGTGACAGTCTCGTTGGCCATCGATCATATCTTCCAGGAACTCGGCGACACGCTTCACCTGCTTCTCACGAGCTCCTCTCTCTGAGGTGGCCGCCTCGGCTGCGGACTTCACCAAAGCAAACAGATCACCTCCGGATCGTTGGGCACATACGGCTTGCCAAGCAATGTGCGGAATGTAGAACAGGATACATTGTAATCCAAGTACGAAAGGAACCCATTGGTAGTACGCTGAAAAAGGGGGCGGAAAGATGGTAAGAAAAGAGGGTGAGCAGTAAGCAAACCTGTGGAGAAGTAAACGCACTGTATTGTGGCTGGTACCTCACAAAACCCTGCCCACCTTCCATTCACAACGATCTGAAAGCATCTGTGTGCACAACCAATCAAATATAAGGAAGTGTTTGGCTGTAGCACCCTTTCGGTGCATAGCTGTCATGTTAACCGGAGGAAGCAGGAGGGCTGAGATACTGCGAGGTTGCCCAAGCCCAGACATGAGTAGTAAAAATGGTGAAGTCGGGTTCGAAGAACTCACAGCCTTCTGGCCGGTAAGTTTACGCCTTAACCCCAGAGGAACTTGTTGTGTTTAGAGTACCTAGACCTAAAAATTACAGTCCTGTAAGTGGAGTTATAACACAGATTCTCGGAATGTGACGAAAACAGATCAGCCTACTCAGAGACAACATATGGCAGCAGATCAATTAGTCATTCTCAGCTGAACAAGTCCTCTTTAAAAAGATGACAACACCTAAAAGATAGCTGCGTCCTTTTACGCGTTTCTAACATAATTAAACTGAGATGAATGAACCGTCAACAACGTGAGACGCACTACACGTTGCCCCCATTCATGAACGAAGAACACTCAAGGGAGAGGAGGCGCAAGTTGTCTCCGTCAGGGTGTGGTAACTCGTGGGGGGCAGTTTGTTCGACCGAACACACAACTAACAATACACATCATACAACAAAATGTTGAAGATAGAAGTGGGTGGCGCAAGTTGTCTCAGTTGGGGTGTGGTAATTCGTGGGAAGACAGGTTGTCCGACCGAATACACAACTATTATTACACATTATACAATGAAATGTTGGAGACAGGAAAGCCGAAAACAGCAACCGTTTGCTTATGGAAACCAAAGAAAGATAAAATGAGCTTCATGTGGGGAGAGGGCTAATGGTCAACGCACTTTTACCGCGGTGTTTGCTCAGGTGGCCGTTGAGCTACTCAGCAAGCTTGACAACGTCTCGTCACCAATCGAGGAGACATTACCAGTGTGCGGTCGAGTGGGTAATTTTTGCTTGAGTTTATGTCGTTTTCAAAGACTAGCTGATAACTACTGCTGTGATTGGTCAACCGGAACGCTTCTTTCCCGGAGTCCCATTGATCCAGGCCGGATTAGGTTGTGTTGTGGCCTGTACTCTGTTAGCCAATGTGTGGCTTCCGTTCGGAGATCTTTATTCTAACTCCGATTGGTCGGCGCCAACTTGTATTTCGTCGTGGTCTGTCTGCCTTTCATTCGCTTGCAGTTTGTCGCTGAACAGATAAACGAACACCTGATCAACTACCAAATGAAAGCCTTATTTCGGTACATTTCCAAATTTCCTTTGCACAATACGGTGTTAACATCCACACGGTCAGCGGATCGGCACCCGAATCCGGCTTCATCACCTGCGTACCCAGCAGTCCACTGTCAAATCCGGTGTGGACAACTAAAATGCTTACCATGACAGTACCTGTAAACGGTCCACCGGTAAGTTGTTAGTGAAAAATATACGCTAACTGTGAGATTGGCGAGTGATCTTTCGATCTCACCCGCTCCACGGGGCATGTACAGTACAGTTGTAGCAACATGCACTAAAAAGTTCAATTTTTAGGGTGCGATGTGAAGAGTTTCCCGTTTATTATCAAGCTGCTAGAATCAGATCACGTGTGTATGGTGTACTATGGAGAAGACCTTCAAGTCACAGCACGCAAGGACATGTTATTTCTTCTGATCGATAAATGGCCTGAGTGTGAAAGATATGAGTGAGATTATTCTTCCGGTTTTTAATGTTACAATAATACCAGTTTCGGCACCAATTTGATGCTCGCAGAGGCGACACACAGTTCGTGTAGACAAGTGATGTAGATAGAACGAGAGGGCGAGATGGCTCAGTGGTTAGAGTGCGAATTTACTGGCCGGAAGGTCCGTGGTTCGAACCCGACTTCTGCCTCTCGACTTCCCCCGTCTAGCTTTCGAAGACCTGCCAGTATTTCAGCCCTCGTGCCTCCTTCTAATAGTATGGCAGTTAGTCACAGGTGAACGATTTTTCTAAGATAGAACGTGTTAAATTTTCGTCCAGACACAACAACACCCTCCGTCATGGTTGCTCACAACAGCGTACTTGCAAAATTTCAAGGTACACCATATGGCTCCGTGTTTTCTCATACACGGAATTACGACTCATCAATGTCTCAATCAGGCTAGTGGCTCCGGAAAACAAGTTTGACCAAAGTACACCCAAGAAAAGTGCCCTTATGGACTCGTTAGATGCTGTTTCATCGGGACCACAGAGCTCGTGAAAAGTTCGATTTGTGTGAGGCAAGAGCTTAACCTCTGAAATATGGTGTGTACTCTGTAGAGAAACTGGAACCTTTACTGAGACGCAGATGGGTAATTCTTAACTGTCCTGATGCACTGATGACGTTCTTGTCGGCTTCATCAGAAGCAGACTCCCAAGCCATGAGAGTTCCCTCCCTCGTGATTCGCCTCACTCTACGCTCTCTTTGCTGTTCATCCCAATTACGAACTAGGCTCTATCAGCTCCCCTTCCGCGAATTCATCTCTCGGCGACGCTGAGTACAGCGCATGAAATTCTGTTGACCTTGTTCGGTGCTTCAAAGAAAGTAGCTTCCTGTAAGTTTCGAACTCGGCGAACATCGAAGCACTTCCTCGCCAGATCTGACGCTCAAACTCAAGTTGACAACTCCGTTCCACACAGGAAGAACTTGTTGCCCAATCAACAAGGAACCGAATGAGTAGTCATCGTTTCAAAGAGGTGGTAAATCAGGAAACGACAGACACTGATAAGAATCGTCAGCACCTCCAAGGGTTGTTTAGTATACTATTACACGTTCATTCATGCTTAGTAGGGTAAGAGTACTGTGTACAGAAGAGGTCGATTAAAAAGCTGCACAGTTTGAAGTAAATGAGAGACATCAGATATCCAGTGGGTCTACTTAAACCGGATAATGGTCCCAGTAACAAGACTCAACAAGGAGTGGGTCAGAATACCAGCCATCTCATACAAAACAGATACGTTGGGGGTCGTAAATAGGAGGTTGAATACGGATACCGCTAAAGTCGCATTTCAAAAGGAAACATATTTATGCCTAATATTGGTTGATAGGACCGGGGACCGCATGAACGTATATATAGGTCAAAGAGCCAAGAAGTTGCACATTAGACTCAGTGAGCATAAGCTGGGGGACATAAAGAGACCACTCAGAAAAACAAAGATGAATATCAACCGATAGTTATAGATTCGGCAATGATAGGGCATACACCGGGACTCCGGGCGCAGACTCGACTTGTAAAATATGTGGAGATTGTGAGAATAAGACTAGGGTTCAGACTACAGCAACCGGTGGCTGAGGTTTTTGAAATCGCTAAGCATTGCAACGTGAATAATAGAACAGGCGTCGTTCAGATGCCGTACCCTTTCGGTGCCTAACAGACCGTTCCACCAGAAGGAAACGCGATGGCTCGGATACTGCCATGTTGCCCAAGCCTAGACGGGGGGAGTCGAGAGGTAGAGGTTGGGTTCAAATCACGGGCCTTCTGGTCAGTGAATTCACGCCCTAACCACTGAGCTGTCTCGCTTCCAGAACAGGAGAAGAACTGGGTAATGTCGAGACAGCTCTCTTAGATCAGCTAAGATGACAAGAGGCGAAGTGCGGTTGTCAGTAAAAAAAAGTAGAAGACTAGCTTAGGTTCTGTCACACTGACAACTTCCGTGAACAACCGCTTCGCGTGTTTTGTTTAGAATATCCTGACTTCCGAAGCGCCTAACACACCATGCAGCTGCCGAGCGAAGCACAACTTGAAGTTGGGTTCAAGTAGAACATAAGATTGACGGAAACTCGGGAACTGCGCCCACTTGTTGAGCCCCAAGAAGGGCGAAACCTGTTGTGGATTGTTGAAGAGTTTTCAGCAACCTTATGAGTAGTGCACTACGACCATACGTGTATCGTGCTATCTCGAATATCGTAGCGACTGAAACATGAAGCGGCCTGGTGCAGCACACTCAGTAGCTTGATTCAGCAGGGTTCGGCAGGTGAGTTCCCCGAGAAACCAAATTTGTTTTCAAGTTAGTCTATTTCGCAGTTTGACTAACAAAAAGTGGTCTCGAATTATAGTCATCACCCAATAGACCTCACTTGTGCGTATTTTCCATTCCAACACGTGGGCTTCACAGATATAAATCGATCCATTCTGTCTGAAAGCGCCTTTGAAACGCTGAAAGACCAGTGGTATAAGATAACCACTTATTTAGTCATCCTAAAAGGCCAGAGTAAAGACGAGTTGTGCACTGAAGCATCGGTCCAAATACGTGTCCATCATTGAGGCATGCCAGATAACGAGCGGATTTGTGGAGTGGGGGTGTCAAAGAAAATCGATATGGGCTCATAACTAGTTTGACGAACCCTCTTTCCGGTGCATGCGTATGGACTAGCAAGAAAATCTGCATACATCAATAATTCCAGATAACGATTGTAGTGCAGAGGGGGGCACGAGCGCACGCGCGCAGAGACAGAAAGAGTACAACGTGAATGTGATGTGATTTCATCGATAGACAAAGCTTGCGTTATGGCCTGATTTTGCAGATTGGACCAGCAATTTATTCTAACTAGGTCAACACATTAGTAGAGAGTCGATCGCCATTCGTAGTTATCATGATGAAAGTTAGAGGAGAACAAGAATCGAACCATGAGAATCATTTCTTGAGATGTCTCTGTAGTTTTTGGAAGCTGCTGTATGCACCACTTTGTTTTTATGCTCAAATGGGATCTACATATAGCAACAGTAGAATACAAGTCACAAGTCTCGGTCTCACCAAGACGTCATAACTTACAGGATTCAATCTAAGTCCGCTTGTTAGGTGCTCACAAGAACGAAAGGTTTGAGGTAGTTGAACATCCGGTGTACCAGGCAATCGTGCCTAGAAAAGATACCGATGTGACCACCTATGTTAGTTCACTTTACGGATATTGGGTGAAGAGAAAGAAGGGGACCATCCGGAGGAAGCACTTTTACATGAAGGCTCTAGTCAGTCCACCAGGACTGAGGACAAAATACCCAGAAGAGGATGCTCCGGGTCGATGGCTGAACAGGACTGTAGTGCTTTTGTTTGCTGCAAAGTTAACCTGCGGGTCCCGTAGGTTACCAACTCGTTCATGTACACTCCATGTTACATTCTTTGACCGGCTTATGTTATCGGACTTGCAACAAACCTGGTGTCTCCAAAGTGCCGCTAGTGCGACAATCTTATGGTTATACGGGACATAAACGAACAATTAGAGCAAAACTGAGTTCCGCAACTAAAAAGAACATTGGAAGCATAGATTGCAAAAATGGCCGTTGATTTGTTCACTGAACTCGGCAGTTCGATTGCCCTGGTTTCGTCACCTGTTGAGCTGACGTGAGTCAACGCATTTTCACCCAAAACGCACTGATGTTCTAAATTCGCCTGGCGATGAAACGTTTGCAACCAAATTTCCGGACTCAACGAACAAACCAACTGACATTGGTCGGTTCCGTTGAAGCGGATGAAACCAAATACAACTACAGTATGACCGCAAGACTGAGAAAAAAAGTGAAATAAAATCTTAGGATGCTCTTACTACATTACGGCGAACCTAGGGGGGAAAACAGTTTAGTCAAGTACACAGAAATTAATCTGTTAGTGGCTTAGAGGGAATTTCGCGAGGTGAGTGAAACTTTCATTCTGAGGAGTCATCACTCGAAGGTCCAATCAATATGTGATCACTTGGTGTGCCTTCTGTGATTGAACGATGTGTCCTGTCAAAGTGAGAGCCAATCAAACTGCTGGGCAGCCATTAGTGGTCAAACGGTCACGTGTTCAACCACTGGCCAGATTGCTGTGGGTTGAAAACTCCCCATGGAGCTCAGCTCAGCTCAAGACTGATGAATTTCAATAGGGATGAAACAGCTGTACAGTGCTCCTCGAGTCTTCAATATAGACTGGCGTCAACGACAAGACGAAATCTTGGTTGAAAGTTGCGAAATCTCCTCAGATCAATTTTTTTTTATAAACTTGATCACGACAGTCAGTGTAATCCTCAGAAACCAAGTATGAAATGAGTAGCTGTACTTTTCGAATTCGATGTGAAATAGATTCACATGACTTTAGTGATTGGGTCTCTGAAGTCCCAGACAACGTTGTCGCATGACGGTGTGAAAGTAATCCTGAATCGTGCCGCTCACCATAGGATGGAAAGTTTTACACGAACTAAATTCACAATGTTGCGTAATTTGTTCGATACAGCTGAAGGAGAACACGACTGTCTTGCTGTCACAGCAGACTATCCGGTCTTCCTGAGTTTTTTGAAAAGAACGCAACAACAGTACTTTAAACAGTGATATCCAACAGCTTGGGGAAGCCAACTGGCTGAGCGAATCGAGACGCTAAACTCGGAAGGATTGTGTTATCTAGTCCACGCTCAATTCTACACGTCTCAAGCCCAACTCCCTAATATCACAATCTTGCGGAGATGAACCTGTATCGAGCGGAGCCAAGTTCTGGTTCGGACCTCCCAATCAGTAAATTCGCGCTCTAACCACTAAGTCAGCTCCACAACTATCACAATCTTGCGGAGATGAACCTGTATCGAGCGGAGCCAAGTTCTGGTTCGGACCTCCCAATCAGTAAATTCGCGCTCTAACCACTAAGTCATCTCGCTCCACAACGAAGACGAAATTACTATGGGCACGATTACCCACCAGAAATGTGAAGTTTCAATCCCCAAAATCCAAACAACCAGACAAAGACTCGTGACAATTCCAGGAGACATCTCGAACAACTCTGAGTTATTACGGTAGTGAATAAGTACCAAATGAAGAGCCATTTTTGCTACCTTAAAGAGAGGGATTGATGTTCGTTAGGCGGGACTACCCGTCCGTTGTTGAGAGGTTGATAGGTGAAACTAATTATACCAAGAAAGCTATCTTTTTTACTGATCGTATCTAGAATTGGATTATCTGGCACAAGACTCAACAATCAATAAAATCGGAGTTCCAGGTAGCTTAGTGTTTAAGGCACGAACCTATTGACAAGAAGGTCCGTGTTTCGAACCCGACTCCGGCACCTCGATTGCAGTAACTGAGTACTCATGCTCCTTTTAGGCGGAGCACCAGACGAGCACTACAGCTGAACGGTCAACAAAAACCTTAAAGATGTTTTCCCGCCAAACGTGACCCCCCCCCCCCGGAAGAGCAATCTCAATCAGTCTAACCAGCGTGCTGTCTATCAGGACCGCTGTAACAACCATCACCCAGTGCCCGTGGATGACTTACTTATTCGCCGTGTGGCATCGTACAAATCCCAGTCCTGTTCTGTCGATGGCGTCCGTTCGTCTGCACGCAAAGGGATTGTGCCGTGTACCCAGCAATAGTCGGTCAAGTAGTTGTTGAAATTCTCCCCGGCAGGCTTCACCGGAATATAACAAGAGATTGCGTTCAATAGATATTGTCTTGCCGAAATTAGTATGGCCGTTATGAGAAACAAGATGCATGTGAACAGGTTGAGCTGGTCCGCAAAATCTTCGATTGCTACCCGATTGGTGTAGGCAATGGAGTTGTAGAAATCGATAAATTCTTTTGCAACCATGGCGTGAAAGTAACCCTTCCGAGATACTCAATGCGCTTGCTCTGCTGCTCTGCTGTCCATTGCACAGTTCATTCGACCACGGACAATTTATACTAGCTCGGAGAAAGTGGCCACATTGTTAACATCCAACCGGTGTAGCCTGTTGAACAGCCTTAAAGTAAACAAACTATCATGTTGGTTCGAATCGGTACACGAATTGTGCATCCGTGTGCGGAAGTTATCACCGAACTGACAAGGCTGTTTGTGTGAACGAGGGACCCCTCGACACAAGATCATTATAGCATGCAGATCACAGCGGCCAGATATAAAGTGATCGTAACCGTTTGTGTGACGGCCCGTTGGATCTAACTGGACAATGCTACACGACCATAAGTTGCCGAAATCCCTAAATTTCATAGGTTTTCGTCAGCAACTCACTCAAGGAGATGCTTCCAGGATGACTGATGACCACTCTTCTTGATGGTTGAAACACATTTGGATTGACAACTTGGAAGAGAATTGGGACAGCATTTCCGAAAGCCAATCCTGCTAGTTGCTTCAAGCAAAACGGAAACGTCTCACATGGGTCATAGGGGGTCTCTAGAATATAGTTTTCCCACTGTTCCTTTCGTCATTCCGTACCCAGTTGGGTTGCTGATCCTAGGATATCAACCTAAATCTATCGCAGATGCACTACTTTCCTCAATTTCGCGTCCAAGAGTGTACTTGTCCAATTTCATCCGATGTGGGTTCAAGCAGAACATAAGGTTGAAGGAGGGAGCGAGATGGCTCAAGTGGTTAGAGAGCGAATTTACTAACCGGAAGGTCTGTCGTTCGAAACCGACCTCTGTCTCTCGTTTTCCCCTGTCTAGGCTCGGACAACCTGGCAGTATCCCAGTCCTCGTTCTTCCCTCTGGTGGTATGGCAGTTAGGCACCGAAAGGTTGAACTGGCAAAAATATATACTTCTGGTCCTATCTGGTTACTATTCATCTGTAGTTGATTAGTACTTTATCGTAACTCGCGTATAGCCCCCAAAGCTGGAAGCCATTTGTATGCATACTGTCCAAAGAAATCGATACCCAGAACAATCCTTAATAATGCCAAGGAAAATAGTGGATCAAGAGTTGAAGAAATCAGCTGCTTAGAAACGTCGTAAACGAGAGATTCAGCTGGGTTCCACGTGAGTCTCTCGCAAAACCAAGTATGTTTGCAAATGCGTGTGTTTCGCTAATTTCTATCAATTTGGGTTCAAGTAGAACGTAAGTTTGATGGAAACTCGGGGAATGTGCCTACTTGATGAGCCCAAAATGGAAGGACAAAACTGGTCGTGGGCCGTCGAAGAATTTTCAGCAACTTTATGAGTAGTGTGCTAAAGGAATCCCCTTCTATCCGTCGCTGGTATCCATGGCGAAATATCGATTGATTGGATGCCGCCAGTAGGTTTTAAAACAAGTGAACACGTAACCTTTGGTGTGCATACTCTGGGTGAAAAATTCACGTCACGTGAAGCTACACCGGTAACTGGATACAGGGTTAGTGTAAGACGCGAGAAAATTACTCCCGGAGCAGGTAAGCACGAGGCGATAATAAGAAGCGTTAAGAAGGGTTTGAATAACAAAAAAATAAGAAAGTTGAAGATCTTGGACAGAGCAGTCCATTATTGCAAAAGTACTTATCAGCAAAGTGATTTGGGTCTAAAAGTACGAAATCCAACCAGAGTAAGATTCAGTTAATAATCCCCAACATCAAACTTGGCACCCCTCGATGAACACAGGTGAGCAAGATCTGTGAATGACCCCCCAGGAGGAATTTTCCATTAAACTGTCCTAGGCTGGAAAAGCAAGGCCGCGAAATCCGTCTTCAACACGAAGACAACTCCCCCCCCCCCAAACCAATCTCTGGTAAATGTTGGTCAACTTCACTAACCAACAAACAGGGACTACAGACCGACACCTAGCACTGATCAAGTCAAAAGAAATCTCACAGATTAGTTCCCTGGTTACCTTAAGACCTCATCAACATGCTTACTTACTCACTTGGCCTGACGAATTTTTTGTTTCAAAAGCAAAACCCAGTCTAGCAATAAATCCACCAGTTGTTTACAAAACCTCTGAAACGATTATCCCAAGATGTTTGGTGTAAAGGGGTGAGACGGCCCAAGTGGTTGGAGCACGAATTTACTAACCGAGAGGTCCGTGATTGAACCTGATTGTCCTAGGCTGGAAAAGCAAGGCCGCGAAATCCGTCTTCAACACGAAGACAACTCCCCCCCCCCCAAACCAATCTCTGGTAAATGTTGGTCAACTTCACTAACCAACAAACAGGGACTACAGACCGACACCTAGCACTGATCAAGTCAAAAGAAATCTCACAGATTAGTTCCCTGGTTACCTTAAGACCTCATCAACATGCTTACTTACTCACTTGGCCTGACGAATTTTTTGTTTCAAAAGCAAAACCCAGTCTAGCAATAAATCCACCAGTTGTTTACAAAACCTCTGAAACGATTATCCCAAGATGTTTGGTGTAAAGGGGTGAGACGGCCCAAGTGGTTGGAGCACGAATTTACTAACCGAGAGGTCCGTGATTTGAACCTGATCTCTGCCACTCGACTTCCCCTGGCTACGCTTGGGCAACCGGGCAGTATCCGAGCCCTCGTGCAAACGTCGGGTGACATGGCAGTTAGGCACCGAAAAAGTGCTATAGCTGAACGACTTTTTTTGGTGTACACACAATGAAAGCAAAATAAAGTGGAAAACCAGAGACCGGACTGCGACGTCAGTGTGTCACAAAAAACGGTGCGATGTCGCACACGGTTTCTCTGACCTTTCTGAAAACTTATGGGCATGTTCGACAAATGCACTCACTCATTTGCATACAAATTTGGCTTCCACAAGAGTCTCAACTGAAACACTATTGGATCTCTCGTTCAGATTCGTTTGAATCTCCGGTCAAAAACAAATTAGCGTGCAAATGACAGAATTTTGTTAATTCAGGCAGAAAATCTAAGAATTGACGGAAACCCAGGGATGGTACCTAAGTGATTCGTTCGAAGAGGAACGGCTAAAACTGTCGTCGGCTGTTCAAGAGTTTTCAGCAACCTTATGAGTAGTACGTTACATCCGAGAAACAAAGTGTTGCGAGAGATTCATCTGGAATTCAGATGATTCCCTCATGAAAAACAAATTGGTGTGCTAGCGAATGTATTTGTCGAATTTCGTTCAACTTAGATTCAAGTACAACTTAAGGTGGACGGAAATTGGGGGACTGCGCCAACAATGGTTGGCCCGAAGTGGAAGGGCGAAACTAGTCTGTCCAAGAGTTTTAAGCCACCTTTTGAGTAGTGTGTTATGCCTTACAAAGTGTGTTTTATGAGTATTCTAAAGTAACAATATTTTCTAGAGCGACAATCGAACCAGAATTCTGACACCAACGACAGGAAAATCAGAAAAATGCAAACCCTCTGGGCATGTTTCACCCGTTCTTCGAGTAACCATCTGAATTTCCCGGTTGTTGATGGAGTGAACTGATGAGCATTTCTCAGCTTCACAACACATCTGTATGTTGATCGCACCGGAATCGGCGGAGATACATAGTTCCATGACCCCTCCATACGGCTCCCTAGTGAGCCACAGAAAACGCCAACGTCATCATCACAGTGTACGTTGGTTTTTTCGAGGCTGAAGGGTATTGATTATCACGAAGATGAAGATGACAAGGCTGGTCATGCTGAAGATAACACGGATGATGACTATGATAATGGCGACGGTGATGCCGATGAAACAGAGTGAACTATTCTCAAAACAAATGTAAAGGATTCGTTCCACGCCTTTCATCAAATGTACACTTTCATCTTTAGCCTGAAACGTGAGTTGCATTTGAGCGGTAACTTATACCCTCTAGACCAAAGGTTACGTTCAACTTCCCAGCAAATCTTATGTCTCATAGTGCATTCTTAATGGTTACCAGAAAGGGAATGTTGCCCCAGCTCGCTCAGCTCTAACATCCTTTCAGTGCCTAACCGCCATGCCATGAGAATGAAGAACGAGGGCTGGGATACTGCCAGGTTGCCCAAGCCTAGACAGGGAAAGACGAGAGCCACAGGTCAAGTTCTAACCACAGACTATACTAACGAGGCATTCTAACACGTATTCATTAAGAATCAAGAACAAACGGGGAAGGACTTACTGATTCTTCGATATTTGTCATACTCATCCCAAATCGCCTCACTATCAGGAAAAACTTCACCACGAGCAAGCGGTATGGTCCCCCGAACCCAACAATAGTCGTTCAGAAATTCTTTGAATTTATCTCCGCTCGGACTAACGGGGATGTAGCAACTAATGTCGTTCAGGATGTACTGTTTCACACCGACAATGAAAGCCGATAGGGCGAATAGCATGACTGTGGCCAAGTTGAGTCGATCGGCCCAATCCTCCAGACCGACCTGATTGGCTGCATTGATTTTTGCATAAAGATCCAGAAATTGCTGTGAAGCCATTTATTTAATTAATCCGAACCCAATACATTCACATGTGAAGTAGATTCTCTTAGCGAGTACTTTATGCTTCAGGTTTTCTTTGGATGCATGGTGTGTGTATCCGACAGTCAGTCACTCAGCGGCACAGTGATTAACACACTTTGCATAGTTTTAGCTAATGAGAGCAGATTCACACACACACACACACACACACACACACATATATATGTATGTAGGTGACAGCAATGCGGGTTGCTTGTCCATACAGGATGAATACCATGCTGTCCGCTGTGCTCGTCTTAGAAAATGGCATTTTATGTGACGATTTGAAGGCTGTTTCCAAAACGAAAGAGGTGATTGGTGCGGAGCAACATGGATGACGTATTCCGTGCCCCTCGTCCGTAGAAGGAGAAATCCGAAACTCTGGAAGTCTCTCTCTGTTTCTAACCTAAACAGTCTAAAACCAGCCCATCCCCCAACCATTTATCGGTTGGGAAAACGATGAACGAGCATAAGGCTAAGAGTGAAGTCTCCGCGGTTTTTACTATGTAATTGCGGTGCCGAATTTCATTCGAAGAGCAGAGGAGTGAAAAGTGAATTGACTGATCAGCCTATCGAATGAAGCCAGTCCAGGATGGAAAGCCCGGTCAGCCACAGTTTTGAAGGATGATCATAACCCGCCTTCGAACGCAACCTCCAAAAGTCAGTTTGTCTCTGACTGGATACTGTTTGAGCGTTACAAAAAGTTGAAGCGAACTTTTTTTTACCATTCAGGAGATTACATATGACTAGAGGGATCATATAAAATGGATCTTATTTTTTCCCAATCTTGGCTAATACCCATAGAAAGATACCAGCTACAATAAAACACCCAGGAACCAGGGTCCCCAAGGAACCGGGTCCAGGATCCACGCTGTCCGAAGCCTTCCATATTTTCGCCAGTTCAATTAAAGGTATATCTGAGGTTCTAGTTTCCAAGGCTGTATGTCAGTTGTCTGAACTTGGATTAGGAGGTTACGGAAGTGCGCGGTCAGTCTCGCATACCGCTTTTAAGTGCAATTCCATCCTCTGGTTGATTACCATGGTTGCTTCACACCTTCACTTATCTCGTCATCAAAAATCGATCAGCATTTGTCATCAAGAACCTTTGAAAGACCACTACACCGTGACCTTGAGAATACCAGCAAGGATAGTCAAAATTTGAATTCCGTAAGTGTTTCGCAAGCATGATTTTTGTGGACGCACTACTCATAAGGTTGCTGAAGTCCACGTTCAGTTTCGCCTTTCCACTACGGGCTTATTAGGCAAGCACAGTCCCAGGGTTTCCCTTCAGTCAACTCTATGTTCCAACTGAATAGATTTCAACAGCTACACTTATTTGCATATGAATGTGGTTTTCACCTGGATCCCAGCTGAATCTCTGGTTTGCGTGGTGAACCAAAGACATTTTGAGGACAGCCAAAATGGATAGCTTGACTTTGTATTCCGTAAATATTCCACAAGCAAAGTTTTCCTACTTATGATCACGTTAGCAGAAATGCCAGCAGAGGGTGTAAAAAAGCCATAGATGTTGGATTCCGTCACACCGAGTCGGACAGTGTCAGCAGCCCAGAACTCATTAACTGCAGTCGTTAGGGTGTTGACAGGAAACCGGGGCAAACCACACTCACCCTTCCAGCCCAAATTCCCATACGCGCACTTTGGAGACAGGGGTTTATTACGCATAAATATCATTCAGCTGTAACACCCTTCCGGTGCGTAGCTGCCATGCCACCCGAATGAAGCACGAGGGCTGGGATACCGCCAGATTGCCCGATCCTAGACAGGGGAAGTCGACAGGCAGAGGTCGAGTTCGAACCACGGACCTTGCGGTCAGTAAATTCGCGCTCTTAACCACTTGGGCTATCTCGCCCCCGGTTTATTACTCAGGCCACTACTGAACCATATTCTGTGGAGATTTCGCCCTACAAACGATGCCAGACTGTGCCAAAAACCGAGAAGCACTGTACAGCTGTTTCATCACCCCCGGGGGGAATCGTAAGCAGTGCGCTAATCAGGAAACTGCAGTTGGGACTTTTGAATCTGCTACCCCTCGGGCTCGGGTATTTGGACGTTCGGCCATGTGTGACTGATCACTGGGGTGTGGTTAGCTTGCTCAACCATCATCCAGTTACCGAGGTTGTCCAACTTCTGATGACCATCTGTCGTGAAGCGAACGGCGGTATCGAAATTCTGGTGGAGTGTTCCCTTGAATCACAAATTGCATTTGTGATCCACACCCTGTAAATGAATGACTTGAAGGTTCGCCCTTCAACAGAAGTCAACTTATTCTTTTATTTACTATCATTATAGATATACACTGCGGTTAGGCCCGTACTGGTGTTGAAGGGGCGAGATGGTCCAATTGGTTAGAGCGCCAATTTACTGACCGGAAGGTCCGTGGTTCGAACCCGACCTCTGCCACTCGACTTCCCCTGTCTAGGCTTGGGCGACCTGGCAGTATCACAGCCCTCGTGCTTCCTTCGGGTGGCATGGCAGTTAGGCACTGTTGTTGAAAGGTGACAGAAGCCACCAAAGAGAGAGTCGAACAGCCTGCCCCAGCAGTGACAGTGGACTTTTAAGTTCCACCTGCAATCTAACCGTGTGTTGGCCTGATTTTTGAAGGTTATACATGCACACAATCAGAGGAACACACAAGCACACTTACTGATTCTTCGATATTTGTCATACTCATCCAAATCCGCCTCACTATCAGGAAAAACTTCACCACGAGCAAGCGGTATGGTCCCCCGAACCCAACAATAGTCGTTCAGAAATTCTTTGAATTTATCTCCGCTCGGACTAACGGGGATGTAGCAACTAATGTCGTTCAGGATGTACTGTTTCACACCGACAATGAAAGCCGATAGGGCGAATAGCATGACTGTGGCCAAGTTGAGTCGATCGGCCCAATCCTCCAGACCGACCTGATTGACCGCATTGATTTTTGCATAAAGATCCAGAAATTGCTGTGAAGCCATTTATTTGGTTAATCCGAATCCAGTGCGTGTTCAAGTGAAACGAAGATAGATGATGGCGAAATCCCGCGGAATCATGCATGTGGTTTCTTACTGGATGATGTGTTTGACCAATGGCGGCTTTCGGACTGACTCATGATGGCTCAGGCAGCAATCTGAACGCTGTTGTTGGTGTGTTCAATCGACCGACGCACATACAATCGACTGGCCCAGATTGTGATCGGTTCACAAAAGGGTGGACGTCGCAAACTCCACAACGTGCATTGTTCTTGGGCGCTGGGCGGCTTCAAAACCCCCATGCTGAGGCAAACCAATCTCATCGCTCAAACGCCTGTTCAGACGCGATGATTCAGTTGCGTTCAGTGTGTGATGGTCGACAGTGCGAAACACGCTTACCTCGCACTTGGGTTGTCCGGATGTCTGTCCCCGAGACAGCCAAAACTATGCGTACCACTGATGAGCTCTAAAAAGAGCGAGTCCAGTGCTTCCCCTCCCCCAATGTATGGATTCACCAAGAAACGAGAGTGATGTGAATATCTAATCTACGGATCTCGCAACCCAAAAAACTCGACAACTAGAATTTGAATGCTATGTTCTCACTATTCCATCGAAACTGTGGCAGAACACAACTAATTCCCTTAGTATTTCATGACCACTGGGTGATAACTTTGCTTCAAAGTATCTCGTGATGTTTTTGCTTAATCTTGGCTTATAACTATCGATCAGAATCAACACAGCTCGACTGAGATTCAGCTAAATTTCACTTCTTACTGAGCTGAAGGAAAGACGAAACCGGTACCGATTTGTCGAAGGGCTTTACTAGTCTCACAAGTAGTGTGTTCTATCAGGCCAAATTGTTTGTCACGTGATGCTTGGCTTTTTACAACAGTAATAATAATCGTTCATCTGTAACAACCTTCCGGTGCCTAACTGCCATGCCACCCGGAAAAAGCACGAGGGCTGGGATACTGTCAGGTCGCTCTGACCTAGACAGGGAAAGTCGATTGGCAGAGGTCGGGTTAGAACCACAGACCTTCCAGTCAATAAATTCGCGCTCTAACCACTTGGGCCATCTCGCCCCCAACAGTAACGTTGAATGATTTATCTACTATCAGTTTCCAACCCTGTACGTGACTTGTGTGATGAGTAGACCTCAGAAACACAGAAGAAAAACACATTCCACCCTCCAACAATTTTTGAACCAAGATGTGCAGTTCAGCCTACAAGCAAACAGCCATCTACGTAGCCTGGTCTGCGTGACAGAACAGTTAAATTGTGTTGAACTTCGAACCTCCTATTGCATACCCAGAAGACGGCAATATGGGCGGTTGAACAATGCTGTGGAAAAGACTTTAGGTGAGCATTAAAACGTTACTTTTGATTTAGATCAGGAAGCATTCCAGGAACGCGTGACCGAAGAGCATCGATCCAATGTTGTGCTCCCCTGGCTTACTCTACTCAGTCAATAACGATGTGCTCGTGAGAGGTTTGCAACGAGAGAATCAGTGGCGATAACCCGGAAAACTATGTGGTTTTATGGCACAGGTGAACCTGAAAGTCACTGATAATTCGGCTGTGAAGTGATAATTGGCGTAGGTTTGTTCTAATTCTGGACGAAATTCCAGATAGGAGTGTCTGGAGGCATTTCCAGCACGGTTCTGCTAACTTTCATCTATCTCATGGTCTCAGTGTAAATCTACCCCTCGTGATATCCCATACTTTTCTCAGATGCGCTGCAGATCCCAAGGGGAACGAACAAAACCAAATCCATCCATCATTGACAGCAATACACTCTTAACTGGCACACAACTGTAAGCAAAGAAAGCCTTTTTCATAAAGTAAACTACTCACAAGGTTGCTGAAAACTCTTCGACAGCCCACGGTCGCTTTCGCTCTTCTTAAAGCTCATCAGGTAGGCGCAGTCGCCGAGTTTCCGTCAACCTTATGTTCTGCTTGAATCGATCGTGAACAGTCGAGGAGCAGTCAGCAACCTTGTGAGTGGTTTCCATTATGAAAATAGACTGTGACATCTGGAATATCGTACCAACTGAAACAAGAGGTGGCCTTTGTCCAGCACATTCAGTTGAAGAATATCATAAACGAGAGATTCAGTTGAGTCTCTCGTGAAAACCAAATTGATAGGTGTCAGAGAAATCCTTAGTGAAGAGTAGAACGAAAAGGAAACTAACTTGTCATAAAAAAGCCTCATGTCCTTAAGGAAGACACTCATGGATAAGATGTCTATATCTCCGGAAAGTATCAAAATAAAAAGATCTGAGCATCATGTTGGAGTACGGCGTTATGAGTATGGTCAACCCGAAGTCCTTTTCTAACCTCATCCGATCTAAGCCTGGCGCACAACGACAGAACTGTAGCTGGAAAGTCCGGTTCGAAAGTGACAGCAATTGTACCACTGGGACTGGTTGTGTGTCTTGTCCCGCGGGCTTCCCAGACACCTATAAGCAGGATCACCAGGAAGTTGGGAAGTTCCCATAACATTCAACTTGACAGTAGGCTCTTGGATTTCACGTTCGCATGTCACTGACTGTCTTTCGCAAGCCCTGCGTTAGTGATCGCTCGGAACGGGAAACAGCACTTTTTTCGGTAGGTGGTTGTACACACATATGTGATGCATGCCCCAACCACTTCAGATTAGCAAGCTTGATCTAGCCATTTGGCTTCGTCACCCACTACCACAACACCTGACTGCAGACACGCTGCATCCAGCTTTGCATTGCTCTGGTACGGAGAAATCGACGATCAAACACTTGAAGACGCACAGAGTTCTTGGATTGGAGGGGCCAATTAAGACCCCGCTTACAGTTGCCTTGTATACATGGCTTCGGCGAAGTTCGGTTTTCACGCCATAAATGACCAGCCTCATCCAGTCGATCGATCTTCACTGCGATGGTACTATCACTAGAGTATGACCACAGTGCCTTCAGCCACTAGAACGATATCATTAACGACCTCCGGGACGAGCGTTCCATACTCTCATCATCGGATTCACGGCTCTCAAGGGAGTTCAGTAGAGAGAGCAACCTTGAAAAGTGTAACACTTGATCACGAATCCTAAGTGAAGACGACATGTCATCATTTTGCAAGAATCTAAGCAGGACTACGGAATCGCAACGTACCCTCAGGACACACTCCCAGAGACCAAATAGCTTCAGTTCTCTCGGGGAAGACCCAAGCGGTTGGCTAGCGGGCAATGTTGGGATTTCGGTCCCTGAACCTATTTCTAGCTATTAAGCTCACCTACACTAATCGTGTGCACCAATCACACTGCCCACAGAGATACTCTAGAGCGTTTTGGAAGCACACCAACCGGAAAGAAGCATTGGAATCTTTCAAGTAAGTTTCATCATCATCATCATCATCATCATCGACAGCATGACATCAGTGTTCAACACCGATGCTTCACTGCCGTACGACCATGAATTACTTGAAAGCCTTATTGTAAAGACATAGTTCTAGCTTACCACAATCATTCCGAGGTGCCTACACCTCCAGACACTCACTCAGGCAATCTGGATAGAAACTGACAACAAGAACACCGCTGACATCGGTTGGCAGCCATATCTTGTAGTGTCTCCAACCAGGCACAGTGAGGATCACGCCGTCCCCATCCTGGAAGACGAGTAGCACCGACAGCACCCAAGCGTTTCGTGATCTCCTTCATACTCCTCTGCCGAGTCAAGGGTTGGTCACCTCTCTGTTTACGCCTCTCTGAATTGGGCATGGAAAACAGCACTCTCTTCGGCAAACGATGGTTCGGCATACGTAACACATGTCCCAACCAACGCAGCTTCTGGTGCTGGACACATTCTTCAATGGAAATACCCGTTGCACAACCGAAAACGCGCTTTCTAAATGCCTCGTTACGGATTCACCGACACCAACCCACATGAGCTATGGTTCCGAGACAACGATTGTCGAACACTTGAAGACGTCTCAGGTCCGCTGCTCGAATAGGCCAAGTCTCACAGCCATACAACAAAACAGCCCGTACTGTAGCTTGATACACAAGTCCTTTCAGATTCAGGGATGAACTATGCTGACGCCATAGGTGTCTCAAGTTAGCAAACGCGGCCCGAGCCTTGTAGATTCGTGCATTCACCTCAACTGTCACATTACAATTAGAACTAATACAACTTCCAAGATCTGTAAAACGCTCCACAACTTCCAGTACCTCTCCCTGGATTGTAAGTGGTGTGTTCAATGACTGCATGCCCAGAAGCATGTAAGTAGGGTTACTCTTCGAGAAGCAGGGCCACATAAAATCGTGACTGCATTTGACAGCCTTTGAGGTCTACCCAAGGAACCTCTCTACAGAGGGAGCTGCTGTTAAAGCTTGCATTCTTTGAGGACAAACTCAAATACTCTGTAGCAGAAACCGAAGTGGTACTAAGCAAGTGAAATAAGAGTGGTCCATCGACTTACTTATTCGACGCGTTTGATCATATAACTTCCAAACCTCAGGAGTTTGAGGCATCGCTTCTCTCGGACGTAGCGGAATAGTTCCATGAACCCAACAATAATTGGTCAAGTAATCATCGTAGTTCGACCCGGTTGGCTTTACCGGTATGTAACACGCAATCGAGTTGAGTATGTACTGCTTCACCGACACGATGATACAAGCCACCATAAAAAACACCACAGTCAGCAAATTCATACGGTCGGCAAAATCCTCCACAGAAATGCGATTCGTATAGGCAATTTTATTGAACAGATCGATAAAATCATTGCCGATCATTCCGAGCTAAGCGGGAATCCACGCAGAAACCAAGCTCACGTCACCGACCGAAATTTTTCAACTGGTTGATGTAATCTGACCGAGCTTTTATGTAAAACAACAATTGGAGTGCAAACTCAGTTGTTCATGTTCGTAAATTGACCTTTACGGTTGACATGTTGTCTGTCCAGCTGTACAGCAGCTATGCCAGTTGTTGCATAACTTATGTGCGTGGGTCGGTGAACCTATCGCACTGACAATCGATTTAATGAGATTCTTTGGGAGGTTTCGAAATGTCCTGAGTATTCTCACGGCAAATAGGTTATCAGATTCGGTTGGCTGGTCAGCATTGTCATCTGCATGCATTCGAAAGGTTCCGGGTGGCAAGACTGCTTCAGGGACGAGCGAATGGCACAGGTGAGCAATATTTCGATGGCAGACAGCCTAAATTATCTAATTTTCTCATATTACTATCGTTTTGTGAGTAGGTTCGGTAAAGAATAATTTTACAAAAGATGAGTGAAACTTCATTCTGAGAAGTCGTCACTCGGAGTCATGTGATGAGGTTTCTGTGACTGAATGATGGGTGCTAACCGAAATGATGGCTAGACGCCCGTGGCCGAACGGTTGAAGTCTGAGCCACTGGTCGGCTTCGAAACTGAGTTTCTTTTGATTCGCACTGCTGATAATTCTCAGTAAGGGTGAAGCAGCTGTACCAGGTGATGAAGATGGCGTCATATAAGATGAAGCCGTTTCCCATGACTGGGATACGACATCGTACGACATTTTCAATGACGCCCTTTGTTTGTCCCACATGGAAGTTGAGACAAAGGCTTGCTGAGCTCACGACTAATATTCAAACTACTTGTCAGACGCACAGTGGTTCGAGTAAACGTTTCCACCCTTTCCATGGAGCCTCTATCAAGTGAGTGGGGAATTTACCTCCCTTATAGGGCGACATCTCTTCACACTAACACTGAAAAGAAACGGTCATAGCCCGTGTAAGACATGGGAATGGCTCTATCCGTCAGAGCAGAGTGCACAGCCCGATCCATACGTATGAATTTAACTGTTTCTAATATCAACGTCATACTCGTCCTGATCGGATGCACTCACATCTATCGAGCGAGAGTTTTTGAGCGCTTTTTTTACATTATCAAAGCCAATCGTTTACGCTCACTTACTTATACGACGTAGCCGATCATATTCATCCCACACTTCGGGAGTTTGAGGCATCACTTCGTTCGGGCGGAGTGGAATAGTTCCATGAACCCAGCAGTAATTAGAAAGGAAGTCATTGTAGCTGTCACCGGTTGGTTTGACTGGTATGTAACACGAAATAGAATTCAGAACGTACTGTTTCACTGTGATAAGGACACCGGCCACCAGGAACAAAATAGCCGTTAACGAGTTGACCACATCTGCAAAGTCTTCCAGTGTGCAAGGCTTCCGATGTGCAAGGCTCAGTTTACTGAACAGTTCAATATAGGCATGGCCAACCATAGATCAAAGTGGACGTCCACTCTCCTCTCTGTTTCTCACTTGTTTTCGTCGTCTTCTCGCTACTAATGATTCAATCTTCCGGTCGACAGGACCTCTGCTCACAAGGCACTGGTCACGCATTTGCACGTCAAACGTACACGTGCTTTGGAATTAAAAATGATCTTTGTTGTACTTGTTTCGTGACCTGACGTACTGTTCGAATGACACAGCTCACCTGGAGTTAATTCTGTGGATGATATGGCCGGAAACAGACCGGCATGGACGTGTCTTTTGCACACACTTTGTTTCAACAAAGAGTACGGGGCGATTTTAACTGAGGGACCCCCTTCCGATAACAGTTGAGACGATTGGACTTGTTTATCGATTAGTGTTTAATGATACGAAGAAAACTGCCCGAATACACCACAACAGTATACTACTCTCCCATCCAAATTTTGCTACCCGTTGGCTTGTACAAATGACCTTGTGATTGTGTCATACGCGTCTCGCCCATCAGATCCTAAGTGAAAGACGAACTCCCGAAATCCGCCGCCACCAGCCTCTTTGAGTACTCATCTGTATGCTGATGTTGAGAATCGATTTTGTGGATCTGATTGGGAGTTTTTCGGACAGAATGCATCCAACTTGAGTGGAACTTAGAACAAAGTCCTAGCTCAAGCGCTAAAACAGTCACGTGCTCTGAGATTCAATTGGCTGTGTCCGCGTCCTGAGAACACACACGATATTTCGTACAACCAGCTAACCTTACAGATTGGCTTCAATGGTTGGTTCCTTGAGCATATGGGAACGTAGATGGGTAGCATGACATCAAAGAGAGGCATGGGACGAGATGCCCCTATTGGTTACAGCGTGAATTTACTGACCGGAAGGTCCATGGTTCGAACCCGACCTCTGCCTCTCAACTTCCCTTGTCTAAGCTTGGGCAACCTGGCAGTATACCATTCCTTGTGCCTCCTTCTGGTTGCATCGCAGCTAGCCACTGAAATAGTGCTACAGCTGAACGAGAGGTATTCGTACATTACTGAGGTGTGCAAACCCACAGAAGGCAAAATCACAAAACGATCAACTTCCAGTGACGTTTTTTGCATAAGTCAGTGAGAATGCAAGTTGCGCCCTCGTACCGTTGGTGCATCACTGTTTGGTTAGACGAGAGCAGCGTGTGAACAAGACATCAAATAGATAACAGGATATCTTGAGGTGAACTGAAACGAGATTTCAAGAATGCGAGTACTCGCGAGCACATCTAAGGGAGCTATCTGTCCCAGCATGACGATTCACACAAAGACGCCCAAGGATATCACAAGGATAGCGTTCCAGAAGTGAGAAAGACTACGCACGATGCTGGCACTTTCTTGTTGAAAAGACTGACTGTAGAACGTAAAAGCTGACGATCATTTGAGGTTTCAAATAGGACATAGAGATAAATAGCTGTATACGAGAGCTGGTGAGCACAAAGGAAGAAACAAACAGCCAAGGAAGGCGGATGAATGTCAAGTGTCGTTTGAAGACTGGGTGGTGACGCTAGAAGCGGGACAGCATAGAGTCTTAAAAAGAGTGAATATCGTAGCGACTGAAACATAAGGCGGCCTAGTGCAGCCTAGAAACATCAAAAGCGAGAGATCCAGCTGGGTTTCAGGTGAGTCTCTCGAAAAACCAAATTAGTTTGCAAATGAGTGTATATTCGCTAACTTCGTGCAATTTGGTTTCAAGTAGAACATAAGGTTGACGAAAACTCGGGGACTGCACCTACCTGATGAGCCCCAAGAAGGGCGAAATCGGTCGTGGGCTGTCGAGGTGTTTTCAGCAAACTTATGAGTAGTCTATTACAAAAGGGTGTAAGTTCTTTTGCAGTTAGGAAAAAGGATTCGTAACGCAGCCGTCTATGTTCAAGCCAGCGGAACTCGCCGAGTATTCAAAAGCGAAAAGGACGGAAGGCGTAAAACTAGCAAATATGCTGAAAGTAGTTTAGGTATAACCGAGCTGACGGTGTGCGCGGTAGGGCAGCTTGGATTGGCTGCCCGAAATCCCACATTCTTCCATTTTCCCTAAACAAATTGTCGTAGCCTTAATTCGTGAACAGAAAAGGAAGTACCCCTAAACATGAAGTAAATTGAAATGAACACATTCCTGGCTAAACCATACTCACTAACGGGGCTTTGACTAACATTCAACACTGATCTGGTCTACTACTTGAAAAAGACCTCTTAGATGTCGGTAAAGCTCGAGCAAACAGGTAGCTTACTCAACTAACAAGATGAAGTTTCTGTACCAAAAACAAAACATAATGTAGAACATAAGGTTGAGGAAACTCGATACTTGAAAAAGACCTCTTAGATGTCGGTAAAGCTCGAGCAAACAGGTAGCTTACTCAACTAACAAGATGAAGTTTCTGTACCAAAAACAAAACATAATGTAGAACATAAGGTTGACGGAAACTCGAGGACTGCGCCTACCTCATGAGCCCCATGAAACGCGAAACCGGTCGTGCGCTGTGGAAGAGTTTTTAGCAACCTGGTGAGTAGTTTCCTTTATGAAAATAGAAGCGTCTTTAATCGGTTGTTCGTGTTTCGAACATTTGAAGGAGTACCGTTATGAGACATTCGGAAAGCTTTTTGTTCGCGTAGACGAGTCAAGACAGCTAAGGGCAAGACAAACGGTCAAGGGTCAGCTGAAATGTAAGACTGGTCATATAACCTCTCCTTGTTTGATCGAACCTGTCTGCAGACTAAAGCGGTCACAGAAGGCAACACTTTTGCCGTCGAATAATGAGGGACTACTGATATTGAAGGCATGTGTGCTCATACGAGCCAAAATTGTTGACATGTCACGGGATACCTTTTTTCTGGAACGCGTCCGGAGATCCAGGAAAACAAGCTGGCCCGACCAAGTAGTTAATGCTAGAAGAAGCCTCCTGAAGGTTTATCCCGTTAAATTGCACCAATTTCTGTGCAGAATAACGGCTGACATGTTCTTCTGGTTCTGCACAGTCAGCATGATACGGTGCTAACTATGTCTGTGGTTCTATTCACTCGGTACACGTCTCTCTCCTTTTATGTGGGACCCTCATCTCGCCGTTTGATTAAGTTCGATGGCTAACAAATCAATGGATCATTCAGCTGTGGCACCCTTTCGGGGTTTAGCTGCCATGGCACTTGAAGGAAGCACGAGGGCTGGGATACCGCCAGGTCGCCCAAGCCTAGACAGGGGAAGTCGAGAGGCAGAGGTCGAGTTTGAACCACGGACCCTGAGGTCAGTAAATTCGCGCTCTAACCACTTGGGCCATCCCACCGGTGGGTACCGGTTGTTTAAACCTTACAAACTAATAGTAGACTTTCTGCCATGCATTAACGAGTCCCCGTTTATACGGGGCGGAAGCATTTATGCCTCAAAACTTTTCAGCCCGGAGAATCAGTTCAGTTCGATTTATCAGCTATAAACCATGGTGGATAAAATGGCTCCACCTGCTACAGTTCCGATCACCGAGAAATGGGAGAACGTAGGTTATGCAGCCGTACATTGGAGGTAATGAAATGGTCAGGCAGTTCTGGAACCGGGCAGGTACGTATTGAATGTGATCGCCTTGACGAACGCGCGCGATTGGGCCATTTCTGCCATTGTCGGTAACAATTGTTGGGTTGATTCCAGGAGTCTCTATCCGGGGAATCGACCCGACTAAATTTAGTGCTTTCACACTTCGTTGCCAAGTCATACACTCTCGACCCACTGCTCCCAAGCAGCACAGAACAGGGCGAAAAAGAGCTCTACGAGCGTGAGGCTTTTCCGACATGTGGAGTACTGATAAATCGATTCTACACCAGGAAATCACTCACTAGCCGGTTGTTTATAAAGCGCCCTCACTCGATTCGGTTTGCTTGAAAGCGATGTCAGCGACGTCCTATGCAAATATCAGCTTGTGTCTGAATGAGTGGTATTCACACTGCCTTTGCCAATCTGCATATGTTGCATAGGTTGAACACAACCCATCTGACTGGCATGCTTTTTTATACACGAGTTCTACCGACATTCGTGAATAGTGGGCGTACGTCACAGTGAACCATGTGTTTTCCAACAACACAAATGAGAGATTCCATCAACCAAATCAAGATATGCTTTGTCACCATAAACCTCACTGGCGCGGTCACTGGCTGAGATTCGAGGCGATGCATCCTTTGTGTCAGTGGAATATCGGATTCTCGTGCTGCCTACCACCTTGAACGCCTTTCTGGTCACTGCAATAATAATGTATTGGAGGACGCGAAGCACATTTTCAGAATAATCTCAAGTACTCGTTCCACCGAACTCTCGCCTGGTATTAGAACAACAATGTTCACATTTCGAAAAGCTGTGGGAGAGACAGAATTGTCTGACGCATCGACAAAAACAGGCCAAATATAGTAGTCTGCAATAAAGGTTCGACCTAAAAACTTTGCCCCGAAATTCGGAGTTCTGCTTCAAAGCCAATGAGGTCAATCGTAATGGGAGCATGGAGAAGTGAGGGCCAAATAAGACTTCAGTCTCAACTAATAATATATACTACTGACCACGGACAAGTAGCATGGTTATGTGTTTGTTCTAAATGGGAGGATTCATTCGAGCCACAGGTTAGCGGCAGCCATTTCAGAAAGTCACAGCCATACTTTGATTTAGAAGTTATTAAAATGATTCAGCACACATTCTTCATAAAAACCTCCTGAAGAATGGCATTTCTCACGGTCATTGTGTATTACACGATGTACCTAATGCCTTCTGATGTCATGAACCGAACGGAGGGGGGATACTGAGTCCCTCTCACACTTATCGAAGTAGGTGCGCCAGGACAGGAGGACGACTGTTCATCTACGAGTGGTGTGAAAATCGGTTCTACAGTCCCCGAAAGGGACGAAAATTGTTACAAATTTTTCGGGATATAACTCGACTTCTCTTGACAATCCCTCGCCAAGCTACGAGGAGGTAGAAGGCCTTGTCTGTACGACTGCCTCGAAGTTGCCCACCGCTGAAAGGGGCTATTCTTTGGTCATTTCTCATATTGCTGTCTCAAAAAGTGAATAGTCCTCCAAGGCCTGACATGCTCTCATCAGGACCCTTCAGCCGTATTTCTATGATCTTTTGCTCCAGGAAGATTAAAAAACAGCCAGATCAGTCAATCTACTAGCTAATCAGGCCTAGGGTTCCCCGTTCGAATGCCCACTCAACGCCCGAAGGTTGAGTCGGAACGTTCAAACAGCGTCGTCTTTTCTTCACTTGTTCAAATTTTTTTTCCGACTTGATAATTAACCCCCCAACGTCAAGATTAATCGTCTAGGATTGCACAGCACCTAGGAGCCATTTTGTTGAAACCGACAACTGATGGGCGGATAACCATCGCCGTTCTTGCCATGAATCGTCGCCTATGGGCGACAGAACAGTAGGATTCTACGCGCTCTGCCACCGGAAATCAAAGCAATTTTAACGACTGCGTACCACAGCTACATGAAGTGCAAGCTGTAAAAATATTGATGCGGTGAATCGGGGCTGAATAGCAGTATTTTATCCAACGCTGTGTGTGACGCACAAAACCGGTGAGGGTTACTCACGTATACTCAGCGGTATACATGTAATTTGTCCCAGAATCTGTGGATTACGCGGTATCGGAATTTGACCCAGATAACAGGCGATTTGCAGACATGGATTGTGAGACCCGACAGAGGAGATCCAACGCGAAGCGTCCCATTTCTGCAATTTCATCCTGACTGGACAGCGTGTGTGAAACTTATCCCACAGCGTTGTCAATGACTACATCCGTGAGTAATGTCAATGCCCCTTTGTTCAGAGCGCATTTTACTGACCCGGAAGGTCCATAGTTTGAACCCGACCTCTGCCTCTCGACATTCCCTGTCTAGGCTTGAACAACCTGACTTCCTTCGGGTGGCATGGCAGTCAGGCACCGAAAGTGTACTACAGCTGACCAATTCTACATGGATGGGACTTCTTGAAATGAGTAGTGCCTTTTACAAAAGGCGCTAATGCATAATTCAGAATCTACGTAGCATTACACAACTCGCAAATTTGTCATGCGCCATTCCCATAAAGGAACGTAGATTGCTAATAGGCGAAAGTATACGAATCCACCGGTCCACATAAGTTGTGCTAACTAACATCAATCGGACTAAACCAAGACCTGTACGAACACGTTGGTTGGATGGAAAACTGTCTAGTGGAGCGGTATCCAAATGCTGAAAACGTGTGCGCGCACATCTACACTGGAATATCGATTCTTCAGGACAACAGTACACTGAACTGTATGGTTTCGCTGGTGAATCAAGGCGGAAACGGGTCATCAGACATGCAAAAATCAATCATAAATTAAACAAACCACAGAATGAAGAGGCTAGATACCAGGATGAAATCTGGGTGATATATGAAACAGTTCTATGCCGAGACAAAAGACACTATGTGTGTGTGTGCGTCACTTTGATAATAAAACCAATAAGTTGATTGATTATCTTCGTTCGACCCTGAGACTATCATGCATCCAAGGGAACGATACAATCGGATGGCCTGGATCTCGACGATTACTTCAGCTTAGACGTAATACACTACTAATAAGGTTTCTGAAACTCCCTAGACAGCCCACGGTCTGTTTCGCCGTTCTTGGGGCGACATCTTGAATAGCATACCAACTAAAACATGAGATGGCCTGGTGCAGCACATTCAGTTGCTTGAAAACATCATAAACGAGAGATTCCAGGTGAGTCTCCCGCAAAGCCAAACCGGTATACAAACGAGTTGCACTTTGGTAATTTCGCGGAATTTGAGTTCAAGTAAAACATAAGGTTAACGGAAACTCTGGGACCGCATCTGCTTGATGAAACCCAATAAAGGCGGAACAGGTCTTGGGCTGTCGGGGCGTATTCAGCAACCTTATGAGTAGTGTATTACGTCTTTGCAATGCATAGCGGTGTCGTACCAAATAGGAATATAAATCCTGGCGAGATGTAACGCCCAGTGTTGAACCTCTGTAAAACCCACGCACGGGAAACTCTTGAATAAAAATGACCGTATAAAACAGGGGACCGAATGGATTCAAAGCCACTATACTGCGCTCTCAAAGCAAAGCCTTCTGATAAGCGCCTGATCTGAATGAGTGCTGGGATATGAATGCCAGGACTAAGTAGCCATTTGAAATATGCTTTATTTCACTCTCATAAATACCGCTCCCATCTAGAAGGGCGCTGTGGGGGGAGCCAGTCTTGAAAAAGAACACTGTATACTGCAGAAACAGGCAATAACAACTCTTTTATGGGAGGGGGTACGAACCTGAAAACTAAGTATCCGTAACCAGAGACTAGACCAGCTTCATATCGGTCATGAATGGGGGAAATGACATCATATTAACTGAGATTGGGCCTTGTTTTTTGTATGGTCTCGTAACCGGGGTTGCAAGTTATTTAGTTGTTTCTTTCAAGTACACAAATTTGGCTCCTTTCTAGATTTCTAGTAAACAAAATTCCATTTAATCGTCTGTGGTCCCACCTCTTGCAAAGGGTGGAACGTCGAAGAGGCTCTATAAAGATCCGCAAATGGACGCCTGGTTACGAGCGACCACTGAACCTCAAGGTGTTCGGAGATTAGCTATCAATCTAACCGCGCGCGCACACACACACACACACTACACGTAGACACAAAGTAATGTTTCGGCTGTTTGCTTAACCCGGTTCGAATCATAACTCAAAGTGGTGACCAAATGTTTTTCTATTCCGTTGACATTCAAAATACCAGAACACAACTCAGGTTGTTTGTGACCTTCGTGTGGTTTAGCGCATAAACAGAGTCCCCGGGCGTGGCGGCACACGTCCATGGAATGTCAAGTTGATATTTTGTTTTTAAGCCCTGTGTGCCGAAATTGTGGAGCGGTCAACCAAATACCGGTGAATTTGTGACCTTGTCGAAAAGTCCACGCAAAGGAAAAACAATGATTCGTCGCCTTCGGACTAGGTTAGTGTCCAAGGCTCGAAGTGCTTCCTTCTGTTTGCTATTGAAATGGTACGGGCAGAGAGGACAGTTTTTGGTTTGTTCGTTGAGCTGGCCAACCAGAAGGCAAACGATTCACCAATGATCGAAGTCACGTCATCAATGCGGAATAGGGCACAGTGATTGGTCAGAGGTTGAACCCAACGCACTGATGATGTCACCTCCTGATTGGTGATGAAATCATCCGATCACCAGAGCTAAATCATCCAGTTCAGCGGACAAATCAACGGCCATGTTTACACTCATTTGGCAAATGCATGGAGCTAATCGGGGAGTCATTTTTCCAGAAAGTTTGCATAGATTTTCTGCTGAGTAAAGCTCAAACGAATTCCAGTGTAATTCACAAGGCCAAACACACTGGTTGGAAAAGGCCAGCAATCTCTCATAATAAGCCCATCCAGAGTTATCAACACTCTGTAGGGTTTGGTCTGATCAAGGGAGACCAGCTCCGCAACTCCCAGCGCACACCACTCTGTCTGTTTAATACATTTCCCCTACCGACCTAATACGTAAGATTCGAACCAACTGACTTTGAGGACAAGTTAACCAACACACTCCTTCCGTTCTATTAGGAGAACCAGCTCCGAACGTAACGGGACTATAAAACAGCCAATGGAATAACCGCTTTTTTCGTTGAGACAGATTTCATTGGTTGTTCTTCACTCGCCCTTGACAAATGAGTTGTATTCTAAGTATCACTTTTTTTGACCCGCTTGTACGCGACAGTGATCGATAGTTCAGCCGGTTCGCATGTTCATTGATTTTTCTGGCAGACTAGCCAAGCGCACCAGGCTATCATTCGGCTATCCCGACCGGGGTTCACGGTAATAAGAAGGCATTAAGGAGACTGTGGTCCAAAACACGTACACGTGAAAGTTTTCATATTTTTGCATCGTGTGTTAACTCTGGATATAGCATGACAACGGGGGAAAAGGCACTGACGTTCGAGGCAAACTGAATTGTTGAAAACTACTAAGTAAGGTCAAGTGAAGAAACCGAGCTCCAAACTTGATGTTTCTCGAGACACCTGCTTAACTTGAGGAGTGGTGGAAACTCGGAATGAATTTTGCGTCGTACATGTTGGTGTGTTTTGCAACAGGGACTGTGATGCGAACTGGTAGATATCCGTCAGGTCTACCTACCTGAAAACATGTTTACATCTGAACATACATTCCCGTTTATAGACGAGGTGAACCGAACAAACAAGCTACTCTTCACGGGTGGTTGTCATGATCTTTTGGCCACTAAACGGCTGTATACATTGTTCCCCCTAAAATTCTAAATGCTAGGGCTTGAGAATGCGGAGTGGTTAAAGGTTGAACCTACTGACCGAAAGCTTGATGGTTCTAATACAACCCAGGCATCGCGGATGCTCCTGTCATCATCGCCCTCGCGCTCCCTTCGGGTGGCACGGCAGATAGGCACAGAAAGGGTGCCACAACCAAAATGATACTTTTTCTAAGCTCCTGTGCGCTTCTTTCTTTAACATCGAAAGTGTTTCCGTCATACTTGGGGCCAGAGTGGAATAGTTTCTGACAAAATTACCTGGATATGCTATATGTTTTAGGCTCTCTCTCGCCTTCGTTTTCAAAGGTGTAACACACATCAACATATTTTGTGCGTTCTTCTGAAGAGTGTCCACTTATAGACGCCAGGAAGAAATACGTAAACTTCTGCGTCGATCGTTTAATGACCTGTACTCCTGCATACTCAACTTCTCGGTTAACAACATCTCCAAAGGCAAGTTGGCCGTTGGTATGAAATTCACTCGTCAACCAGTGCTGGCGGTTTCTATCCAAAGCTGACCACTTTGTGGTGTGACGCCGTTCGTAACTGGAAGACATTGTAGCACGGGACTTCACTTCCCGACCTCGGTTCAGTCAGTACATGAGGGGGCGAGATGAACCAAGTGGTTAGAGCGCCAATTTGCTGACGGAAGGTCTGTGATTCGAACCCGCCCTCTGCCACTCGACTTCCCCTGTCTAGGATGTGGCAACCTGGCAGTATCCAAGCCCTCGTGCCTCCTTCGTGTGACATGGCAGCTAGACACCGAAAGAGTGCTACAGCTGAACGAAGTACATGAATGGCTTGAGGCCCCACGCAAGTCCGGACCTATACTGCGACTCTGATCACAGGTTCTTCGTAAGTACGAGCTGGAACGACAGTAACTTGCCTAAAACTAACGCTTCACAATTCCAAATTTCGTGCAGCACGAGAGATCACCTGGATGTTTATAGTAACTTGCGCCATCGTCTGTACGTGTCCACACTCTCACTGTAAACAATGCACAATGAAACGTGACACATGTAGGCATACTAGTAGAATCCAGGAACAGTAGACCGTTCAAACCGATAAAGTCGGCAATTAGACAGGAGTTTTTTTTAAAAATTATACTAGATGCAACAAACTACGATAAAATTGTGATCAAATAAATTACTCGGCTGACCGCATATTGATGCCGAGATTAGCATAGCGGTAAGGATAGCCTGGTGATAACTCAACGGTAGACGTTCGGTTGGAAGTACTATCACCGAAACAGAAACTGGTCCAACACAACCAGGAGGGGCACAACAACGTTGAACATACCACATTGCACTCCCAAACAAAATAGGTGGCCGTCCAACCCACGCAACAGCTGAGAACACTTGACTATTGGTCGAGTCCTCGCTTCCAACTCCACTTTTGATGTGCACCTCTAAATTTTCCGTAATTCTTAACCGCCCCTTTAATTCATTCACTGGAGTGGGCAGTAAATAGCTGTTCTCATCTCTAAGCGTCAGCTCCACCTTGTAGAAGTCATGTACGGAACACCCTGAAGAAAAAAAAACGACCCTCAAAATTTGACGAGGCACTGTATCCTTCTGAAATGTTGTTCAGAGAGGACTGAAAAAAGTAGATCACCAGGTTAGAGAATATACACTCATTTGTAAACTAATTTGGTTTTTCGAGAGAATCACCTGGAACCCAGCCGAATCTCTGGTTTGTGATGTTTTCAGGCAACTGAATGTCCCGCACCAGGCCGCCCCATGTTTCAGATGCGACCTGATGAGCCCCAAAAAGGGTGAAACCGGTCTTGGGCTTTTCAGCAACCCTATGAGTAGTACATTACAAAGACATACATGCATCGCGATATCTCGAATATCGTAGCTACTAAAACATGAGGCGGCCTGGCGCAGCACATTCAGTTGCCTGAGAACATCACAAACGAGATATTCAGCTGGGTTCCATGTGAGTCTCTCGAAAAACCAAATTAGTTTGCAAATGAGTGTATATTCGCTAACTTCGTGCAATTTGGCTTCAAGTAGAACATAAGGTTGACGGAAACTCGGGGACTGCGTCTACCTGATGAGCCGCAAAAAGGATCACTAGGTGTTCTGATTCAGAATTCAATCGTGATCATTTCCGTCCTCCTCAGTCGGGTGTCATTTGACTTTCGCATATCGTTCAGGAGCAATAACCCTCAGATGCCACCTGCCTGAAGGAGGCACGAAGGTTATGGCGTCGTCAGGTTGCATAAGCCTATACTGGAGCAGTCAAGATGTCAGGGTTGGATTCGAACTATGGACCTTCAGGTCAGTAGACTTACGCCTAAATCCCTCTTCCATCTCACCAAAAGAGTACTTGATTGAGACTTCGGCCATTATGAAATCGGTCCTTGTGCTTAACGATACGCTTTTTGCGAATGAGGTCTTCTGAACCATTTAGAGAGAGAGAGAGGTCTTTCACTCATCGATGGATCTGATTCCCATGCGAGACACATGGTTGTTTATGACCCCACGTATCTCGCACGAAAGTCGCGGCACCACCTGGTCCTCATGGTTCGGTCCTTCTCGGAGGACTCAGTCATGAATAGGTCCTTCAAAGTCTTCACTCATGCAGGCTTCAATGAACCGCATCTGTTACATAGCCGTGTGGTGAAAATAAGTACTTTATTCCCCTCCGTGGGATCCCTAGGCGAACCTTTGGCTGAACGTTAGTTTGCGTACATCAATGAACTCCACTCTCAACCAAGGACACTATAATTCAGCGGGAAAGTTCCACAGTGTGAGTAGGTGAATATCGTGGATGCCGAGTGCGGAAAAGATCAGTGATGTCGCCTTGATGTTTTTTCATTCTCTCAGTGCGCAGCATGACAACATTCAAGTTCCCCACGAAATCGGTGAACATCTCTCATGCGTAGGCTACACTGAAAATTCAAACAACTCTTTTTGGACCAGAGAGAGAGAAAATGAGTGAAAATGTTGACTCTGATAGCTTCTCGAACACCAAATTTATGCAGTTTGCGGACTACACCCACTTTCGGGTGTTAACCGGAGGCTCAAACCGTTTGTAGCTGAATCTTTCGCCTAGGATATTCTTCAGCTGAATGTACTGACTGCGTAAGGACAGTCTCGTGTTTCGGTTTGTACATCATCTGAGATATGAAGGTGCTGAAAAGTGTTCGACAGCCAACGACCGGTTTCTCATTCCACTTCAGGAACATCGTCAGGTAGACGAATTCCCTGAGTATCTGCTTCGTCAACCTTATGAACTGGTTAAGCCCAAATCGTGCGGAATTAGCGAAATACGCCCAGTTGAGCAATAGTCGAATCCTGGCCAAGCCTCTCGTCGATGACATTCTTCAAGTGAATATCTTGCATGTTTCAGGGGGGATGATGTTCGAGATATCGCAGCAAAGCTGTCTAGCCGAAACACAGTACTCATTATTGTTCAGCGAACTATCCATGACCGAGTCGCTTTCTCAAAATCTGTGTTTTCGGTTGTGTAACGGGTATTTCCATTGAAGAATGTGTGCAGCACCAGAAGCTGCGTTGGTTGGGACATGTGTTACGTATGCCGAACCATCGTCTGCCGAAGAGTGCTGTTTTCCATGCCCAACTCAGAGTGGCGCAAACAGACAGGTGGCCAACCCTTGACTTGGCAAAGGAGTATGAAGGAGATCACGAAACGCTTAGGTGCTGTCGGTGCTACTCGCCTTCCAGGAGGGGGACCGCATGATCTTCACTGTGCCTGGTTGGAGACACTACAGGATATGGCTGCCAACCGATGTCAGTGGCGTTCTTGTTGTCAGTTTCTGTTCAGATTGCCTGAATGAATGTCTGGAGGTGTAGGCACCTCGGAATGATTGTGTTAAGCTGGCACTAAGTCCCTCC
>NW_008751701.1:1830831-1848744 GCF_000715545.1 Opisthorchis viverrini | reverse complement strand
GCTTTCAAATAAGTCATGGTTGTACGGCAGTGAAGCATCGGTGTTGAACACTGATGTCATGCTGTCGATGATGATGATGATGATGACGTCCAAGTCTTCCGATCATCTACACTGCACAGGAATGTGCACGTTAGGCGGGCGCGTCGTCGCACGGACAACTATCGACATCATCTTCGTTTGGTTCTGCTATTGATCTCCGTGTCTTCGAAATATAAGCTAAGTTCGTGATTTCCCTAACACAGGTGTCATCACTGTCGTCATTGACGGTCAAGGGGCCCGAGAATGGGCCGGATAAAAGACACTCGCCCTAGTGAATGCACTTCGCACCAACCCGACCTAACGGGTTCAGACGGTAGGTTTAGGCACTGCATTCATGTTCATACAGGTATACAGTCAATGTGAGGCCAGGTCCCTCGGTGCGACGCGTAAGGACAGGTCACCGAACGTAGTTGACCCCGTTTGAAATGAGTGTGACCCTAACCGCAAGTCTCAGGTAAACTGGGGGCGTCACTTAGGCAGACGCCTGACGCTATCAGTTAGTTGGTTCACCATCAAGTCAAGTCAGGCTAACACAGAGCGACCTACAGAAAGGTGGAGCGGTACAAACAAAGCAAACAAAGCACGTTGAACGGTTCGCGGAGCAAACATGAATCAAGCGCCCTTTGATGAAACGGTGACGTATCTAACAGCCCTATATCCATCCAGTCTACCACACTATCTTGGTATAGGTGTCACCCGCGTAAGCCTAAAAACAAAGGGAGAGTGATAGTGTGAAGAGGTTTGGACATTTTTTCCTTTAAGTGAGGTCAGTATATACTGAAAAACCGAAAAGCATTGTACAGCTGTTTCCTTCTTGTTGGGAATCACCACCAGTGAGCGTCTTACGAAATTCCAGTTGGGGTTCGAACCCGCGACCTCCCGGCTAATCGTGTGACCTGGCCCGTAGCTGTCAAACGGCAACGTGAAAAAGGGCGAAAAGCCTTGCCTGCCCGTGTAAATACAAGACTACTCAACCTTGAAGTATTACTAATGACCAATGCGTTCAGATTTTTTCCAGTCGTTTTTTTACTGAGGGTTTGTTTGTCACTACCATTCGACATTATTCTTATCGGTGTGTTCTTGAGTCAATGAAGGAGCAAATCCAACCAATCGACTAATGAAAGGAAGAAGCCCTTCGCTGCGGAGTTATTTTTTAGAAAACGCCAACCGAACAGTTCCAGACTACTGGAAGCAAAACTCTCATATGCATCGTGTTTACAAAAACTGAATATCCATCTTCTCCTTGAACGCGTCTTCCTGAACTTTCCTGGATATTTATTGATTGCAAGCAAATGCGACTCCACAAATTCCGTAATAGATCTCACTTTTCAAGAGACGCAGAGCGGATTTACGAGAAAACACACTACTCGCATGTCCCATCAGTATTATCAACCGTTACCCTGATATTCCGCAAGATCAACATTATAATACCACGCACCACACTATTGTTCCTTGCAACGGTACCGTGGTGAACTTTCCCACCCATATTGCTGTTCGTTAGACCGTAACTCACGGAAATCTTGTCTGATTTGGAATGTGCATTATCGCTGTGACAGTTGTGTTTCGGTGGCGAAATCTACGCTATTGTTCGTGTTAACAAACTTCACCCACTGAAACCGCATCATTGCAACCTGTCCAGGCATGTCTTCTCGGAGGCATATGCCGATAAGATATACAAGCGAGAAGTAACTTCAACAGAGTACCCACTCTCAAAGGTACACAACTTCTAGGGTGAACAAAGGATTTCAGTTTGCTGGTAGACGGATTGGTCGAATCGATGAATTCAGTCATGTTTAAACTGCCGATTCATACACTTTTTGTCCCCTTGAATGATGTGGCGTCGTACAGGCATCATCATCATCAGAGGTGACACTGATGCTTCATCGCCATACAACCACAAAGTTCGGTTACTTGTAATTAAAGCCTTAGAATGAAAAGAATGGATAAGGGAGAGACCTACATGAGCCTTCTAGGGTACCTGCACTTTCGATCGCTCAACCAGACAATTTGGAACGAAACTGACAGCACGAACGCCACCGAAATTGATCAGTCCTCATTTCTTTCAGTGCCTCCAGCCAGGCACAGAGGGGGGGAGTCACGGGGACCTCATCCTGGAAGGCATACCGCACCAACAACGCCTAAACTCGCCGTAATCTTTCCCACATACTTCTGCGAAGTCACAGGTTGCTCGATCTCGCAGTCCAAAACAACCGACAAAGTCGAAACCTAATGAACACGTGCAGCTGGCTGGCTGCACTGCTGAGATCTTTCATCAATTGCGGTGCCATCATAAATGTGTGGAGAGGCAGTGTTCTAGCAAGCGCACCCCGATAACTCATCATTCTCCGAGGATACGCGAAAGTTCGCAGCAAAACTGCCCAGCTTATCGAACAGTTTGACCACCAACTGAGGAGCGTCCTCTACACCTAAGATATGCTTATAAGCATATACGCTCTGGTCACATTAAATCTATGAATAATTATGCCTGTCTGCATGATTCTCACGTGACTTGGTCGCCGGCCACTTCGAGGTCAGTTCTGAACAAGGTAAACATATACAATAACAATGGCACACACAAAGGTCCCGAATTCCGAACTCGGCCAACACATTGTCTGACTGGATATCTCAGACAATACAGCCATCTGCCACCCGCTGAAAGGGTGGGGTGATTCGTGTGCCTGTCAAAGCTAAAGGAAACATGGATACCTGAGGATGCCATATCATTGTCAGCTGTAGTAACCGCACACATGTTGTACAGTGGTTGTAGCTGTCACAGTGTTGTTCACCGATGATTCGAGGAGTTGGGGTAGGTAGGTGCTCATTGGAGGCGCGAGCTGTAGGTGGACTGTCAAATGGGGGAATCATTGATCCTATGAGGAACCCGCTGCTATCCACAAGAAAACCACTTGGACAGACCGCTTGAAATGTACTCTAAGCAAAACGGGCCACTCACATTCGCCACCTATCTGTTACCGCCCTTGTGTGATCAGGACAAGCAGTTCTAGAACACTTTTTGTTCACGCTTACATGTGACATCCCTCCAGAAAACCGACGATACCGACTGCATTTCAGGAGTCTTGTCCTCTGGCGCCATCGGACTACGAACGTTGCCCCAGTATTTGGTCTGGAAGGGGTGCCACGCTGAAGCAATCATGATTCTGCTGGTGCATAAGAAATAACGGCATCTCAGGCGTGGCCGTCATCTAAAACACTCATGACGAAATACAACTTGGTGTAAACTATTTCCACTGAAACATGGACCTCGCCAAATCCCATCCGAAAACCCTCTTCGTCAGGTAGTTCATCTGGGTGTGTTGCACAAAAGCCGCTTCATGCTTCAATTGACACGATTTTCGACGGAACACACTTCTCGTAAGAATACTGAAAACTCTTCAATAGTCTATGGCCATATTCAACCTTCCACTCTGGCGTCAACTCTGACTTTCTGTCTATTATATGTTCTTCTTGGACTCCGGACATTCCTGAGTGTCACGTCCGTACCGGTGACAGAGGTGGCTCTCTGTGACCGCCGGTGCTGACTACCAGCACTGGCCTAGCACTGCTTAGAATCCGCCTCAGACCACCAGATGCCCCATGGTCTACATTGCGGAGTCAGCTATTGAGTAACTCATACTCGAAATGGAATTTGTGGGCAAGGAGTTGGGCATGCTGATGGTTGTAGAACCGCCCCCCCCCCCCCCGGGTCTTAGTACTTCGGGTTTAAACCCTATAGAGGGTGTTCAGGGGGTGCGCGCTCACCTCAAGGTAAGTTCGATGTGACAGATCAATAGTGAAACGAATTCGAACCCACAAAAGCAATGGACATGATGTTTGTAATATCTTTCTGTAACCGCAGGGTCCTCGTGACTATCAGTTCAGACTAACAACCTACTGGGGCTCAGTGGTTAGAGCGCGAATTTACTGACCAAAAGGTCCTTGATTCGAACTCGACCTCTTCCTCTCGACTTCCCCTATCTAGGCTCGGGCAACCTGGCAGTATCCCAGCCCTCGTGCTTCCTTCGGGTGGCATAGCAGTTAGGCACCGAAAGGGCGCTACAGCTGAACGATTATCGATTATTATCTTATTTACCAATCCACTGGAGAGGATGAAATGGAAGCAAAACCTATTCACCTAGACTCATGCGCCCGTCTGTAACAAATTCGAGAGATTAGCGAATACGCACTCATTTGCAAACTAATTTGGTTATTCGAGAGACTCACCTGGAACCCAGCTGAATCTCTCGTTTACGATGTTTTTAAGTAACTGAATATACTGCGCCTACCTGATGAGCCCCAAAAGGGGCGAAACCGGTCGTGGGTTGTCGACGTATTTTCAGCAACCTTATGAGTAGTACATTACAAAGAAATTGGAGGGATGTTCAGAAAACGCCTAGGATTTTGTCAACAAAGGTCGGTCCGACTTTTTCAGCGAGAAAAATATCTATATAAGCGTTGACCCACTGCTGGCGCAATAACGTCCAGTCAGAGTGCACACCTGTCACCAAATATTATCACCTTGTTAGTGGGACATCAAGTGGCTGTCGCTCCGTTCGCCAAGCTTGGGAACATGCTTCCGAGAAGATACCTTTAGCGCGCGGTTGGGTAGTGATTCACCCACGAGTGATGTCAAGCAAATTGTCCGGCTCGGCGAACAAATTCATAGCCCAGGCTACCACATTAGTTCGGTACATTGTCAAATGATGTTGCCACTGAGTTCCGTTCACTGATTTGGGTGACGTGATTCCTCAGCTTCGGACAGATCAGAAAGTCCACTTCGATTGTCCATTTAGTCTCACCAACAGATCGACCAAGTTCAGTCCGTAAAAGTGCATCAAGACGTGACACACTGCTCATAAGGTCGCTGAAAACTTTTCGGCCGGTTCCATCCTTCTTGGGGCTCATCAGATAAGCGTATGGTAAACGACAGATTTAATCGGATTCAGCTGAGTCTCCTGTGGAAACCAAATTCGTGCGTACAAGAGAGTATTTGTCAAGAGCCATTCTTAAATGAGAGAGCTTGCTCCTGGGCCATTATGAAGAAAAAAACTATCTTATTCGTAGAACAAACTGGAGCTCTTGGAGCGTTTCCGTGTCAGAGATACCACTTATCCAGAAGTTCATTTTGTGTAAATTTCCTGTTTGAGAGACCTACAAATTCCACGAAAGCAATCAGGAAGCGTGTGATACTTTGAGGCAGACGCTATTTGCACTCAAGAAGACTATAATACCCCACAATAGAGGTGAGTGAATTTACTCATCGGGAGAATTTTCAGATGGTGACGATCGTCTGTTCAGGTCCGACCGTTTTAAGGCGAACAGAGAATGAAATATGATAACAGCGGGACTTCGGAGGGAAACTGAAAAATCGGTAGGTAGAGCGGTTAGGTCTCGCAACAGTTGGGCGTCTCCCCCGGCTTTTTACGACCAAATTTTAGAATATTACGCTCCTCAGTGTGTGGCCCAAGCAGGAATCTACTTCCACCGTTCTGAAATATGCAATCAATCAATCAATCAATCACGTTTTTCACGATTTGTTCGTTTTATGCTAAACAGAATCTCCAATTTCAGTGTGAATTGCCGGTCGACTTGAATGACATCGACCGTCCACGTGAAATGGTTCTCCACAAATTTAGACAAGCACATAGATACGATCGATAAAAACTAAACCACATCTCATCTGTCACTACTGAGAACATGGGTAGCTTAGTCTAAGCTATACTGAAAAGAGCAAAGGTTTTCTCGTGAATCATGCCAGGTGGATGGTGATCAATGTATACATGCCATTTGGATGCAACAAACACAGATAAAGGTAACAGCTTTTCGAAATTTGATAGAATTTTTTTAAATCTTGGGTTGTTTACTTCGATCATCACAGAGTTCGGCATCGCAATCACTGCTTATTTCGGTTGTCTTACAATGACTGAACCAAGAGTACAGTTTTTTTTAAATGGGACTTGTATAGCCTGCAGAAGGGCGAAACTGGCCGTGGTCCGTCGAGGAGTTTTCAGCAACCTCATGGGTAGTGTATTGAAGGTCTAAATGTTTGTGTGTCAGACCACAGTTCGGACTGTGTTGTTGTACGGTTCTGGAAGTCGGTTTTCGCGGGCTTCTATACATTGTTGTTGTTATCGAACAGCGTCAGCGAATTCGTGCCAATCAAACAGGTGTTTGGTCGTACAGCAGCCAACTCAGTCGTAAAAACCATTCATCGATATCAAGTATGTTTACTCAGCCATATAGTAATCACCCCAGTGCAGTTTCTACTGAGACGAGTGTTTTCCAATACGTCTGTCTCCAAATGTCTCTTCATAAATAAATAACAAATAAAATAATCGTTCGGCTGTAACACCCTTCTGATGCCTAGCTGCCATGCCACCCGAAGGATGCACGAGGGATGGGATAGTGCCAAGTTGCTCAATGCTAGACAGAGGAAGTCGAGAGGCAGAGGTCGGGTCGGACGACGAACCTTCAGTGAATTCGCGCTCTAACCGCCTGAGCCATCGCGCCCAAGTTTCTCTCCATATTGTGATGTGAACCGAAGGCGGCTCAGCCGAAGGATGTGAGATGCCTGGAGAAACTCTAACCCTCAGTGGGGTTGGGTGGAGATGCAGTGGTTAATCGATGACGCTGGCATTCGCGCTGTCAGATCCTGTCCATGTCGTCCGATCCAGCGCTTGGGATTGAGGGTTTTCGCTCAGTTGTAACATCTTTCCGGTGCCTCGCTGCCATACCACCCGAAGGAAGCACGAAGGCTGGGATACTGCCAGGTTGACCAAACCTAGACAGGCGAAGTCGAGATGCAGAGGTCGGGTTCGAACCCCCGTCAGTAAACTCGCGCTCTAACCACTTGGGCCAATTTGCTTCCCTGATATCATGGATATCGGGTCCCTTCCCTCTTCACCCTTCTTCCGCCCTAGGGCACACATAAGTAAACTTCGCGGATGCACGACAGGACCAGCTGCAGTTCATGACGATTAGGAATACTAGTTCTGCAGGAGAGATGTCTACTTTTCACTTTATCACTCCCAACATAGTTTTCCAACTAGATGAGCCGGAGAAATAATCAGTGACCTAGAGTTCCTACTCGATCATCATCATCATCAACACCTTTTATGAGATACCATCTGGGCCAGGCGGACTTGATGTGACTTATACACGTGTCAGCGTGGGTCGCTAGCATTACAGGGGTGTGAAATTCGCTAGCAAGAATCGCCACACTAGCTGAAGTCGATCGGTGAATTCGCGGAGGATAGACCAGAATCTAAGGCCGCATACTCCATTGAAAGAGCTGAAATACAATGAAGTGGTGCGGTAACATCTCACTGCTGCTCTTCTAAACTAGTCACCCAGAAGAGCCGGCGGAGGTTGCGATCGATCACCTGGTACGAAAGAAATACGCGCGTGCTTGTAAAGTCTGCGCTTCCGGGTGACAGTTAAATCGTAGGAGCAGTCCATTAAAAACCGAGATGTTTCGACAACGATACTTGAAGGGGAATTTGTGGGGTTCGTCAAAAGTTGACAAGAGGTCGAACCCAGCCGCAAACACAAGACATTGGACGTAGCTGGTTTCCCATAGTATGAAAGGGCCTTGATCATTCAGTGACCACTCGACTAGACCTACCGGGAAGCGAACCACTTAAGCCGCATAATCTACGTATTTTCACGACATCAAAATAAAATATCATCGAGGTGTTTTTGAGGCCACAAAAGTCTGGACCGTTCCAGACGGAGACACCAGTTTGTACTCAGACAGTGGTCGTTTTGGGAATTCTTTCCAGTGTGTGTGTGTGTGTGTGTGTGTGTGCGACAAACCCTGAGCGAAAAACAGCGACACACCATCAATAACTCCGAGCGTGCGCCATGCTGGTCATTCTATGTGCTCCCGCATGTTCACACACACAATGCGACTGATGTTTTGTCAGGCAGATGGAACACCAGGCCAAGATGTAGGTCAGCACACTCACCAGCTGTCTAGGCGAATGCTTGGAGGCGAGCGGCGACGTGCGACGAAAGGCGGGTAGGTTTTAGATTCCAGCGTCAGTGCTATTCAATCAGTCGGTCACTGCTCAAAACAATGAACCCGAAGAAATACTTTAAGAGACTTCTTGAGCACATTTATGGGTTCCGCTGTTTAGGCTTAAAAACTCAGCAACGGGTACTTCCATTGAAGAATGTGTCCAGCACCAGAAGCTGTGTTGGTTGGGACATGTGTTACGTATGCCAAAGCATCGTTTGCCGAAGAGAGTGCTGTTTTCCATGCCCAACTCAGAGTGGCGTAAACAGACAGGTGGCCAAACCTTGACTTGGCAGAGGAGTATGAAGGAGATCACGAAACGCTTGGGTGCTGTCGGTGCTACTCGTCTTCCAGGAGGGGGACCGCATGATCTTCACTGTGCCTGGTTGGTGACACTACAGGATATGGCTGCCAACCGATGTCAGCGGTGTTCTTGTTGTCAGTTTCTATCCAGATTGCCTGAGTGAACGTCTGCGGGTGTAGGCACCTGGGAATGGTAAGCTAGCACTAAGCCCCTTCCCCGTGACCACCCACTCATTTCTTCACAATAAGGGCTTCAAATAATTCAAGGTTGTACGGCGATGAAGCATCCTGGATGAACACTGATGTCATACTATCGATGATGATGATGACTCAGCAATCAACTCCACCTTTGAGTCGTGCCTGGAAAAGGGTAGTTCAATCAGAAAGACCGTCCTACCAGCACTTCAAACGGCAGAAAACGGAATGAGACCCTTTCCTTGAACGGAATTATTCTTCCACGGGGCCATGTTCCATTTTCAAAGTCTCCGTCAACTTTGTGTTCAACTTGGATCCAAATTGCACGAAATTCGCCAGCTACTACTACATTGGTGTTTACAGGAGACCAGATGAATCTCTCGTTTGTGGATATTCTTCAGCTGAATGTGCTGCACAAAGGCCACCTCGTGTTTCGGAATATCGTAGGCAAGTGAGTGACTCTGTCTGTAATAACCTGTCTGAGTGACAGCTCACCACGCTGCTGATCAGTCGCTCATGGTCGAACTTTTGACTGGTCAACCTACTAGTAGGGAAGTTGGCGAGTTCGAGACTACCAACTGGAGGTTCCTGAGGTACCCACTACTGACGATTAGCCAGAAAAAGTGCTTCTCGGCTTTTCGACATAAACGGTATTCACCTATTAGATGAAATCGCAGTTGAACTATGCAGGCCCGCAAAAGACAGGCAGGACAAATGGTAACGTTCTAATAAAAGCCAACAATTTTCCAAAGTTAAAAACGTGAGCAGCGTTGTCACTGCCTTTGGGTCTTCTCGAGAAAAGTTAAGCCCCGCCACTTTCTCGCCAGCTCCAATTTTATGTACGTACACAACCTTGACCCATTTTTGATGAAAAACAATTCCCTATCCGCATCTACGCTCATTTTGTGCAAACATTTTCTCCGTTCGGACGGAAAACCGCAAATGAACTTTCTGATGTTTTCAACTCTCGTTCATAACAAGAAGACGACAATAGGTGTTTTGCAAAGCCACGGAGTGATCCGTCAGCGTCGTTTATGCAACAATAGCCACTAAATGACACTTTCGACTGTTCCTGACAAGTGGGATGTAATGCCCGACAGTGTCGGCAAGAACTTTCTTCGCGAAGTTTGCGCCTGAAACGGTTAATCATACGGAAAACTTTGTGGATCCAACGGGTGGAGCTCACACACAAACCATCGAATCTCTTTGGCACGTCTACTAGATACAGAATGAACGCCAATGCGACGGACACCGATCTTTAGTGGACAGCTACCTTTGTGAGTTCGTTTGGAGACAAAGGTACCGAGAAGCGGACCTTTTCATGCAAATTATTAATGACATGTACCAATTTCACCCTATTCAATAAAAACTAAAAGTACAATTTTTATATCCTAGTTTCTCTAATTTTTTTTGGGTGACGGGGGTTAAGTTTTTTGGCGGGGCTTATATGGAAAAGATCCCTACTCCAAAGTACACAGGTTGCAGCGAAATACATTCATTTGCAAACTAATATGTTTTTCCGAGAGACTCACCTAGAACCCCGCTGAATCTCTTGTTTGTGATGTTTCCAGGCAACGGAATGTGATGCACCAGGCCGCCTCATGTTTCAGTCGCTACGATATTCGAGATATCCCAGGAAGGGCGAAACCGGTCGTGGGCTGTCGACAAATTTTCAGCAACTTATGAGTAGTACACGGGTTGTAGTCTAGCGAGAATGCCGGAAAAAGCCATCGAGATGGACCATTCCTTCCATAGGAGCAGTATGGCGTATATCCATAATTGTCCTTTACTAAGGAGTTTCACTTTACTCACGATTGACGCCGGGGGTTCACCAGCACGCACAAAAGCGCTGCAAGACGGCTTGTGCGATATTCGAGGTATATCAATACGTTGCTGCCTAGACGTAACACACTGCTCATAAGATTGCTGGAATGCCTTGACAGTCCTTCTAGGGGCCGGTTCATCAGGTAGATGCAATACCCAATGTCACAAAACATGTTTTTAGCCCCACAAATATCGAGATTCATGGTGACCACCAACTGTTCGAGTGGCCCGATCACGCACACATGCACACACGGACAGATGGGAACTGTTCGACCCCGCATACTGTTGTCTACCGGCTAGACAAACTGGACCTCAAGCCCAAGACGAAGCGGATCGCACTGAAGTGGGACTCGTTCAGCTGTAGCACCCTTTTGGTGCCTAACTGCCATACCACCCAAAGGTTTCAAGAGAGCTGGGATATTGCCATTTCGCCCAAGCCTAGATAGCGGAAGTCGAGACTCAGAAGTTGGGTTCAAACCATGGACCTTCCAGTCAGTAAATTCGCGTTTTAACCACTTGGGCCATCTCGACCCAAGCCGGACTAGTTTTCATCCAGTAGTTTTCAAGATGCGGAACCGTCCCATTGCGTCGGCAACGAGGTCTGCACTTTCACAAAAGATTCCCCTACTTCGCTGATCAATAGGTGTTCCTTCACGAAGCGTTTTTCGTCTCAAGAGACTTGGTGTTCTTAGTCGATGCGGGGATTTAAAGCAGGTCAAACTATACATGCAAACCTATTCGACGAGCGAGATGACTCAGTGGTTAGAGCGCGAATTTACTGACTGGAAGGTCTGTGGTTCGAACCAGAGCCCTGCCTCTCGATTTCCCCTGTCTAGGCTTGGACAACCTGGAAGTATCCCAGCTCTCGTACTTCCTTCGGGTGGCATGGCAGTTCGGCGCCGGATGGGTGCTACAGCTGAACAGACATGCCCAACCAACTTTCCAGATATCTCGCCACTGCAACCGATCGGAGCTCTAATGACAAGGAAACTCGAGTACAGTGCTTCGCCTGTTTGGTTTGGACTCATCAAAATAGTTGTGTCATGACAGGAGATGGACGAGTGATCTAAACGTGAAATACGCAACCGCCTTCGACGTATCCATACCGCCTAGATGGACGAGTCTGTTGACCTAGTCTGGACAGAGTCTAGGTTCACCTGGACTGGAAATTTTGAGAAAAAGAGTATACAACATTTACTTCCGCTTCTATAATGGTGCTACCTTGGTTCAGGGTTGTAACAGTAACAGCCTTTACTCCACAAGCAAGGATGAGTTTATGACGTGATCGCACACTGACACAGTTTTATCAATATTGCGTACAAATACAGAATAAGACACTCCCAACAAGTAATTAGCCAATTACCATTGCTTTCAAATTTTGCGGCCATCGACGTATTTTTGGCAGACTTCGATGACCATCCCTCGTTCGGAGAACTCTAACATTCATCAACTGTGCAGCTAATTTCACCAGCCTACGGACTATTCCAGCTCGACATCATGCCCCAAGAGACCGCTTTCATTTCAGAGGATTTCTCTTGTTGTATCAGCCAATGAGGCACTGTGGCGAAATCGCAATGGCATGTTTGCTTCAGCACTAAACAACCAACGTAGGCATGTCCCAATATGATCGACCAAGTGATGTCTGACCATGGATGGCATCCTCTCCTTCCTTCCTTCTCCACCTCATCATCTACAGCATGACATCGATGTTCAACACCGATGCTTCACTGCCGTACAGTGTTGTACTTGGGCTTGGATACTGCCAGGGCGCCCACACCTAGACAGGAGGACGATTAGGGTCCTCAACCTCAAAGGCCGAACCACAAGGCAGCGGCGTGCGGCGGGAAATGCAAATGCGTAACCATTTCTGCGGAACAAGTCGCCACATGTTCCGACATCCAACCTGGAAGGCCAGGAGACTGTGTTCGTCAGACCTCTAACCATTGACCAACCTGGTATGAGAGACTCTGTGAGTGTCGCAGGCACACAACCCCAGTATAGCTCAATGGGTAGCTGAGGTGCGCGATGTCCAGTCACTTCGTGACGGCTTCTCCCCAACGTGTTCCAAAGCTGCACGAATTCCGATGTCCTCCGTGAATCGGTCGGGCTGGCTGAGGATGTAAAAACACCACCTGATTCTAACCTACACATTTACGCACAATCTTTCAACATGATGTCGGTAGGAATGTGACACTGGCCTGTATGCACACATGTTTCAAACGGACGACCTCGCAGGTATGTCATTTTTGTCGACCGGTGGGGCCAAGTTACACGTTCCAACAGGTGCTGTCAAATGATAGCCTGGGGTTGACGACACAGGTGGTAATCTGAGAGAGTCCGCTCACTCTCGGCACCCAATTTGACCACACTGCCAACAATATAGCCGCAGCGAATAACTGCAAAACAACGGGGCATCTCAAATGCCACGATAAAATGCACGACAGACTGATGAAATAGTGCTGATTAATTCCCAGGAAGGAGTGGGGATAAAAGAGGAAAGTCGTGTGTTAAATGCCAGAATAACAAGTAATCCCTACTGCTGGAAGTTGTCACGTGAAGACCCTTTCACTATTCACAGCAGGGGGAAGTGTAGAGAGTTCGGCTAAATAAATAAACAATTGACACACGATTATCGTGCCCCTTAGAGCGTTGTACCGGTCAAGGTCAACAGCAGTGCTAGCATGTACTTCGACAATCCTAAGACACCCACCTGAGGCATTAGAGTTTGTGAAAGCGCGCATTTTTCAGTCGACGGAAGAATTTGAAAAGAAGGTAACCAGGAATACAGAAAACCCGCCGACTAGTGGACTGTTTCTGATGAGTTTTGACAGGTAATTCACTGGCTTTATTCGAATGGGTCGAAACAACCAGTTAGATATTTGTGGGGCTTTTTGAACGCGCCTTGAATTTCATAAATTTCGATTTCAAAGATCATCATCTCCACATGACAGGAGTGACAACGAATTCGCAGCCTGTCATCTTGACTAGAATCTGTTCACAAAGTGAGCTAAAGATATCTTAGAAATGTACACGCTTTTACTCGGCTGTGTGAATAGCACTGGACACTTTATTTTCAGTAAAATAAATCAAAGCTTACAGGAGTAACAAACTATTCATAAGGTTGCTGAAAAATCGTTGAAAGCCGGTTGCGCCCTTTCATTTCGGGCTCATCAGGTAGGCATAGTTCCCGAGTTTCCGCCAGTCTTATGTTCTAATTGAAACCGAGTTAGCGAAATACACTCGTTTACAAACCAAGTTGGTTTTGTGGGAGACTCACCTGGAACCAAGCTCAATCTCTCGTTTATGATGTTTCTAAGCATAGCCCAGAGTTGCTCTTCAGTAGCCAGCCAAATGAGAGTCGACAGTCTCGTTCAAATTTTCATGCAGTACGTAGGGAAATCATACTGAGAGTGTGTTAAGATTTGGGAACTTTTCACGGAGATTTCGTCCCGTAACTGAAGCAAATCCATACAGAACCAGTCTGTGCTACTCGGTTCCCCCCCCCTACGAGACGAAAGCTTCGTTCGTTAGAGAAACAGTGAAGAAGGCGGACTGTACAGTTTCATACTTCGTGTCATAAATGTATATGTTCTCCGAGGGATATCTCGCTCGCAAGTTTTCTATGACTGATCCTGACTCGATCAACAACGACTGGAACGCTCAACTGCACCTACAAGCAACCGTTCACATACGGTGCCGCTGAACTTCAACGTGTCTTTTCAAGGTCGAAGAGGCCGTCCTAACACCTCACGAATTGGGCGGACCCGACCACAACCACGTGACACGGGCGAACTTGTTATGTGGACCGTCGCAGACAGGAGCTCTAATCAGCGGCGTTTCATAAACACCTGTGGCCTCTCCAATATCAGGGCAACATGCTGAAAAGGTGAGTCCATACTAATGCCTGGATTCGCCTTCTTGGTTTATCAACGGTTAATCTTGGAAAATAACTGCACGGAGGGCTGATACTAAAGTAAAATGGCGTATGATTTCGACGTATGCTCTACTGTATGTATGTATGTGGTGATCGCCTTCTTGGTTTATCAACGGTTAATCTTTGAAAATAACTGCACGGAGGGCTGCTACTGCAGTAAAATGGCATATGATTTCGATGTATGTTTTACTGTATATATGTATGTGGTGAGCCGGTCATTGATGGCTATCCTCCGAGTCATGTGTTTACATCCTAGTTTCAGGACCTACCATGGCTCATTCGAGTAGATTGACACGAAGCGACAGCTTCCTCCGTCACGGTGTGCCGACCGCACATCACCACAAGCACACTACGACTAACAACTGGACATTTAGGTTTCGCGCGATCAGATAAAACCTTTGCACGTCAATCTCCGATGGCTTTGTGCTGGTTCGCGTTCTCACATGCATTCGAATGACTTATGACGAGAAGCTCTTATTCCCTTCGGTCAATGGTTTTCACTGAAGGAGACGAATATTTGCGCAGCGCAACCACCGTAAAGATGTCAAGTACAACGCAAGACTGAGGGAAACTACACCTATTTGATGAGTCCCATGTGAAAGGACGAAACCGGTCATCCGCTGTCGGAAAGTTTTCAACAACCTTGAGAGTAGTGTGTTACGTCTATACCTCGCTGTCTGCAGCAGACACTGATGGTGAACTAAAAGCAACCATGCATTCTTCCGAGGCTATGGTGTGGGACTAACATGGCGGCTGTTCGCAACCAGCTACCACTGGTTAGTTTGGACCAGCTTAACCTGATTGGCCAATTGTCCGCCTCAACCGACAAATCAACTGCGAAAACCCGAGCAGTCCTCGGTGCGGAAGACAGAACCGCATTCATTCTCACTGAAGCGTAGAACTTTCGCCAAACAATCAACAAAAACGATAGAGACAAATAACGGTAATAACAATTGTTAAGCTGCAACCAATTTTTGATGCCTAGCTACCATGCCAATGAAAGGAGGCATGAGGGCTGGGATACTGCCAGGTTGCCCAAGTCTAGACAGGAATAGCTTGGTGTTTGAGAGGTCTTAGGTTGGATTCGAACCATGAAGATATCTAAATAAAGTATAAATAGTTGGTTTTAAAACTCCGTCTGTGCATATCAGCCGGGGGGGGGGACGTTGTACCATGCTGTCAAACCCCGGGGGGTGGTAAGTCGAATGCCTTCCAGTCGGTAAGTTAACTGAGCATTACCGAGCTCCGGAGCTAATACAAAGGAATGGAAAACAAATAAGGCTTTGATTGACAAATCTCGGCAAAATCCTGTGGCTCGTCCCAGAAGTGAATCCAGTTCAGACCTTTCGACCTTATGAGTAGTGTATTATGTCTATACATGTGCCACGATATCTCGAATATCATACCTACTGAAACATGAGGCGGCCCGCACATTCAGTTGCCTGGAAACATCACAAACGAAAGATTCAGCAGAGTTCTAGGCCAGTCTCCCGAAAAATCAACTTGGTTTGCAAATGAGTGCATTTCACATCAGACCCATTCGCTTCCGGAGGAAGTCGACGGGCTTGGTACTGAAAGCTTCTGGAATTTGTGGGACAAACCCACTGTTCCCCGTGTCCGGAATAGCCTGTTCTGTCTAGCTGAGCAGAGCGATATAATCTGTGACAGAGAACTTGCGAGTTGTCCGCTAGCCAAAAGCGCTTCGCTCACCAATACATGGTTGCTATACTTCACTATGAACTTTACTCATATCAATGTCTTCTGGAATAAGCGGACAAATTGTCTGTGTTTAACACCCAAGTAGCACTCGCTGATAGAGTGGTAGATGCCCATTAGTACGCATGTCCTACCTTAACGATTGAAACAGCTCAGTCGTTAAGGGGTGATCTTACTGTGAGGACGATCTGTAGTTCGAACCCAACCTCGGTCAGTCGACCGTTCTTGTTCTAGGCTTTGGCAGCCTTTGCTTCCCTCGGGGTCACATAGCGGCAAGGTTATTGCACCTGAACGAATGACTTTAGTGTAATAATGTTTTCGACAACATGCCATAAATTCACATGAAATGGTACGGTACTAGTCCAACGATTTCACTCTTTCTTTCGATTAGAACAGGAAGAACCTAGCTGTGACGAAAAAGAGTCACCGGTGGAGGGGGTGGACATTTAGACAGCAAGAACATCGGTTGCTCGAAGAAACGTTATAGAAGCTCTTTGACGACGTGGCTAAGCATGTGGGTTTGCCAATGAATTTTTATAAGAGTTGCAACTATATTTTGACGTTGGCCGCAAATTTGAGTACTGTTAATATTTAGGAATTCGCTTCAGTGATGGACCCAGCTAGATTATGATTATTACTATTATATATATATATATATATGATGTGTAAAGCTGTACATCCGCTCTACTCCGCACTGTGTTTCTGACAAAAAAAACCCATTCCAATCGATCGCGTCCTCATAGATGAAAAGCACAGCATGTCGCCTGCACTGGAAAAGTACGCAGAACAAGTACAGAATTGCCAGCTGTTTTGAGCATTAGGTCCGCATCGAGCGCTTGTTTTCGAGAACCCACAGAGAGGTACCGGTGTCCGTCGGAACGATTAGCTGATGCTTAGATCGAATTCCAGGCATAAACGCATCAGTGGTTCAAGACAGAGCTTTGGAAGCAAGAAGAATGTGTGGGCTTTTCAAAGAGATTTGTCCCACGCCGATGGTGATTTGTTTAGTTCGAAGTAAGATTTATACTGGATATCCATGTTTACTGCTTTTGTAATCAGTAGTAGGTTGCACGGAAAAGGTCCGGCTACAAAAGGCCGTGTAAACATCTTGTCACCGAGGTAGGTCACCGGTGAGTTTTAAAAAAAGGATAAACGAGCGTCTACAACCTGTGAGAGAGCATACGGGATCATAAACCATCAGGTTGATGAACCCTGGAAAAGCTTTCGTCATCAACTTAAAGCTCGAGATAGTTAAGTGGTTAGGGCGCGAAATTATGAACCGGAAGGTCCGTGGTTCGAACCCATCCCAGGAACCTACCCAAACTCGCGGCTCTCGCGCTTGGCACCAAAAGGGTGGTTCAGCCGAGCAATTATTATCATTATTGAATTCAAGGTCTATCCAAATAAAAAACTTTAGTAAAAGGTTTTTTAATCCCTACATTCTCGGGCAATTCATTCCGAACAGGTAGAACAGCCCAAGACAACCTACAAAGACCACCTGAGAGATGAAGGACGAAAGTTGAAATGGGCCAAAAATGCGCTTGCAAGTGAAACTTGCTCTTGGGCGACCTAATTTGCCAAAAACCGGCTGAGAAAAACCCTGATATATCGATCGTGGATTAATATATCGGTTGAACGGGTATGCAGAATACGTCAACGGGTCGATCAGGAATGTGATGAGAGATTAGACGCAGTCAGCCAAAAAAATCGTTCAGCTGTAGCACCCTTTCGGTGCCTAACTGCCATACCACCCAAAGGTAGCACGAGGGCTGGAATACTGCCAGGTTGCCTAAGCCTAGAAAGGGGAAGTCGAGTGGTAGAAATCGGGTTCGAACCAGTCAGTAAATACGCGCTCTAACTACTTGGTTCATCTCGCCCTCCATCTTGC
>NW_008751701.1:1822715-1830607 GCF_000715545.1 Opisthorchis viverrini | reverse complement strand
ACGCGCTCTAACCACTTGGTTCATCTCGCCCCCCATCTTGCAGTCAGCCTCATAATACCTACAGTTAGGATGAGGAATAAAGTAGCTGATAATTTTACAAAGGGTGGGACGCCCGCACACTAAGGATGACCAAGAATAGGAGTGCATAGGAATCGAACTCAGACCACGTGAGGTTAATGACCACTTGGTTGATCTGAAAATCCAGAACGATTCCGGGAGAATATTGGACCTTGACAGTGGGTAGATTAAACGCCATCTTGTAAATCTTGTGACATCATTCAAACCGACACATCCAGAGATGAATCGAAGTCGGCGTGGAGTAGTGAAGCGATACGTAGAAACTGTTGGCAGTTTAGTCGAACCTAGACAAGAACTGTCGGGATGTCAAAAAAGGAATCGAAAACAGGGTCATCCCGCTTAATACATTGTTCTTTCCGATTCTCCAGGCTGTTTTTCACTCCATTGTCAACCTGAATTCTGAAAGTTTCAAACCAGTCATATGCAGCGCACATCTGTCCGCTTCGCCAGGAACCACCGGCTGCAGAGAACCATGGGTGTTAAGCCAACTTCTCAATACCGTTTCACATAGGTTAATTGGCCCAGCTGTGATTAGGACGGACCTCACCTGATCATGTGATCTAGTTAACTTGGCGTAGCGATCGATACAAGACAACTGTGTGAAATCTAAACTTCACGATGAAGGCTGTGGTATTGGTCCCCACGTTTCAGATGAAACGAGAAGATAAATCTCGTTGATGAGTGGCTGCCTGAACACAGAATTCACTCCAGATAGCTCAAAGATCAAGCTTCAAGCAGTGTTCTCGGTGTCACAAAAGGGGAATTCAAGGTATCAAAAAAACTAGGAAGAGCCATACTTATTTGTTTTGGGTTCCCGGTTGAGCTTGATGGTCGAGAAACTGAGAAGAACCAGATGGTTTTAGACAAACAGTGATCTAAGCTTAGTCTAGGTGATTGAAAGGATCTTTACCAGATAACCCCCGCCACCAAAAAAGATTAGATCGATCTCGACGTGTAGACCTGCGTCGCCGATAACTCTTGGAGTCTGCAAAAGCCGCCGCAAGGCGTAAATTTCGCGGAGAAAGTTCTTCCAGTCAACAGCGGTCGTGTGGCCAGTGGGTAATTCCTCTGAGCAGAATTCGATTTTTGCCAAATTTTTGGATCGGCAATAAATGAATAGAATTACTGTCCTAAACTCCATCCTAGACTGCACTAGCCAAGTTTCTTTTCGAAGACCGGTTTCTTGCCGACACTGTCGGGCAATACACCTCCACAGTTGAAAGTGTCATTTGGTGGCCATTGTTGCATAAACGTTGCTGGTGGGTCACTCCGTGGCTTTGCAAAATACGTGTTGCCGTCTTCTTGTCATGAACGAGGGTTGAAAGCATCAGAAATTTGATTTGCGGTTTTACGTCCCAACGGAGAAAATGTTTGCACGAAATGATCCTAGATGCGAATAAGGAATTATTTCGATCAAATATAGGTCCAGGTTGTGTGCGTACGTTAAATTGGAGCTGGAAAAAAGTTGGGGGGCGGGATAACTTTTCGCACATACACTTTTTGCTCTGCTGGCCGGAAGGCGTTTGTGGGACCGGCGGTCCATTGATTGTTCATCTAGGTGAGTTGGATAAACTCTGCCTCCAAATCAAAAACCTCCGGGAAAGGAATCTGGACAGAGCAGATGAGACATATTCATGCATACAGCGACCTTGCCGGTATTGCCACATGTTTCCCTTTGCGTTGCACTTGATTGTGCACGGGTTGAAGGTGCACCCTAGATCAGAAGTCAGTTAGCGCCGGTGACACAATCCGTGGCTCCAGCGACACTATCATGCTATTGCATCCCAGGAGAGTGACTCATCCTTGCTTGGTCAAATAAGTGGCTGGGTTCATCTGAAAGTAAGCTGGGTATCTTGCTGTAAGCCTTTCGATGGTTGTTGAAATGTCCGCACCCTGCATCATGCTTCTAGCCAATGAATTAGCATGCGCAATCCTTGCGGGGATCGATCAGATATCAGCTGTTTTTCGGTAAACCAAAAGGTGAAAAATCCATGTTCCTGGTTCAAAAGAAAAGCCTCGGTGGAATCTGTTGATTCTTCTGTCCAAACCGAGGACAATAAGGACCTTTCGGTGAGAACTCTTCTACAGCCCACTATCGGTTGTTTTCTTCCCTATCAGGCACAGTATTCCCCCTGGCAGCATCCCATTCCTCGTGCTTCCTTCTGATGGCATGGTAGCTAGGCACCGAAAGGGTGTCACAGTTGAAGGATTTTTTAAGCCCGATCAAGCTTACCGATTGATTCATGGAACATCATTCTACTGAGTTTCCGCGTTGTGTCGTCTCAGGCACTAGAGAACAGGACGTCCAGCTGTCACAGCGAGTCATGGAAACTTCACCAACTGGACTTCGTCTTGCAAGAACCGCCCTTCAAACAAACTGGGCCTTTAAATATCGATTTTTTTTACTTCCTCTACGAGGTAGGTAGAGAACTGTAACCTTATATACAAACTGGTATATTATCACAGATAAAGGAATTCTATTCGTGCTATAGTGGCAGGCTTCAAATGGACGGTCAATTCGTACGACAACTCAGCACTGATGAAAATGAAACTGTAACACAGGGTGTGTCCAGATTTTTAGCAAATGGACGGTTCAGTCAGCCGACAAACGTATCAGCGCTTCCCTGTTTGATGCACAGATGCCCAGTTAAGCCGAACTTCTGCCTGTACGTTTGCAGCGAAAGCATGCTGAAGAAACAATGACGTTGGGGGTAGTTCGGGGACTCGTGTAAATGAAACTCAATCACCCATTCTGTCCGGTGAGTCCACACCAAATGGAACAAGTATAAGTTCCGCTATTATTAGAGCTCATCAGCGGTGCATATCCCCTTGGCCACGTCGGGATTGGAACTCCGGTTGTCCCACATACGAGGCGAGCGAACTTTGTTTCGTTCAACTGTAACACCCTTTTGGCGCCTAGCTGCCGTGCCACCAGAAGGAAGCACGAGGGATGGAATATTCAAGGCTGCCCAAGCCTATACAGGAGAAGTCGAGAGGCAGAGGTCGAGTTCGAACCACGGACCTTTTCGTCAGTAAATTCGCGCTCTAAGCTTTGAGCTATCTCACCCCCTGGCGACCGCACTTAGCCTATCTGATCTGAACAGGCGAGAGTGTGTACAGGCTTGAGAAACATGACGGCTACCTCGACGAGCCAGCAACTATCGTAGTTGTACCGATCGGCCGACCAGCTTGCCAGAATCTCCCAGTCACTGTTGCGCTAGTTGTAAAGATGGCAACTGTGCACAGGTCAACAGATTTCCATCGAGGGGCTTGCGATCTATTCTCCAAGGTTAGCTAATAGTACTTGAATGAATGTCACAAGTGGAACAATCTGGGCCGGGGGTTGTGTTGACCTTGGTCATGGCTGACCTCAAATGCGAAAACACCGAAGTGCAAACTGAAGGAAGCAGGATACTGCAACTCTCTGCAGACAAAATTAGAACACCGGAGAGGCACACATCGTTTCATTAGAAAGTAGAAAAATTGAGTCCAGATTGCAGTGTGACTTAAAAAAACACGTTCTTGAAGAAAACTACACATAATGTTGCCCAAAACTCTTCAACAGTCCACGTTTGGTTTCGACCTTCTACTTCGGGTTTATCAAATAGGCGCAGTCTCCCCAGTTTCCGTTCCACCTGAACAAGAGATTGAGCTGGAATTAAATCTAGTTTCCAAACTAAATGATGTGTAAATTAGGGTTTTTGGCGAGCTTCGTACAATTTGGGGATCTTTTCCAAATAACTCCGTCACTAATGCAAAAAGTGCATGCACGAAAAGTTAACCCCCCACCCCCAAATTAGCCAGATCCAGTTTAATGTACGCACACAACCATGACTCATTTGTGATCAAAACACAATTCCTTATCCGCATCTAGGTTCATTTTGTGCAAAAATGTTCTCCTATCGGACGTAAAATCGCAAGTCAACTTTATGACGGAAATACGTCTTTTTTGCAAAGCCACGGAGTGATCCACCAGCAAGGTTTATGCAACAATGACCACTTAATGACACTTTCAACTGTTTCTGGTAGATGAAGGTAAAATGCCCGATAGTGTCGGCAAGACATAGGTCTTCGGAAGTGGAACTTGGTTGGATCGGTCTAGGATGGAGTTTAGGACAGTAATTCCATTCACATTTATTGCCGGTCCAATAATTTGGCACAAATCAAATTCCGCTCAGAGGAATTACCCACTGGCCACACGACCGCTGTTGACTGGAAGAACTTTCTCCGCGAAGTTTACGGCTTGCGGCGGCTTTTGCAGACTCCAACAGTTATCGGTGACCCAGGTCTACACGCCGAGATCGATGAAACGGTAATATCTCACCGTAAAAACCACACAGGGTGAGTGGTCTCCCCATCAGTGGATTTTCGGAAGGATCTGCCGGAAATCTAAAGAGGTGTTCATGTATGCAATGCCAGATCGAGGTGCGGCCACTTTGATGGACACAATCCAGGCCTGCGTCGCTCCCGTCTCAATCATCATCTTTGATATGTGGGTATCATACCAAGGAATTGAAACGATGCAAAATAAACGCCAACGCGGCACACATTGATCTTTAGTGGACAGCTACTTGTGTGAGTTCGCTCGGAGGCAAAGATATCGAGAAACAGACCTTTTCATGCAAATTATTGATGACATATCCCAATTTCACTCGCGCTATTCAATAAAAACTATAAATACAAATTTCATATCCTTTTTTTCTAATCCATTTCGGGTGGCGGGTGTTAATTTTCTGGCGAGGTTTATCTGGAAATGATCCCTATTCGGGTCCACGTAGAACCTAAATTTAACAAAACTCGGGGACAGTCTGGTGAGCCCGAAGTGGATGAATTGGTCAAACCGATCACGGGCTTTCGAAGAGTTTTTAGCGCCCTCGTGAGCAATGCGCTCCGTAAGGAGGCTGTGCTACCTCCAACATCGCAGTAAATTAGACTTGAGACGGCTTTGGTTGGAAACCATCTTGTTTTTGGTGTGCAAGTAATCTTGAGAAAGGCTACAAAATGTTCACCAGAAAGTGGATAAAAGCTCGAAAAATATAAAAGCCCACAGAAAATTCGTATAAAAAACACTCCCATAGAAAAATAGGGGAAAAAGAACTGTGTTTCACCAATCTTCTTGAGTTTACTGGTCCCTCTCCACTACGTTCTAATGTCGCGAGTGACGAAAATTAACAAACCTGATTCAGACACATTTCTGCGGGTATGTAAAGTTCTCCAAAACTTCCAACGCTCAAAAACATCATAAACAAGAGATTCAGCTGGGTTCCAAGTGAGTCCCCCGCAAAACTAAATTGGTTGGTGAATGAGCGTCATTTGCTAAATTCGTGCAATTTGGGTTCAATTAGAACAAAAGTCACCGGAAACTTGGTGACCACGTCCACCGGATGAGCCCGAAACGGAAGGGCGAAACCGGTCGTGGGTTGTCGAAGAATTTTCAGCAACCTTATGAGTAGTATATTACGTCTATCCAATGATTTACCCCCGAATTGTAAAGGGTTTGTTCAGAGGCTGGACGTTCTGAAGCATAATTGTGCAACTAAAAGGGGCTAGGGTCATACGGAAAGATGATATGATGGTGATCAGTTTAACTTTCCAAATAAGTGCATCTCATGAACTGCGTTTGATTGGCTGTCGAGGTAGAACACAAGTTTGATGAAGTCTTAGGGACCTGATAAGCCATTCGTACACGGTTTTTAGCGGGGCTTCCTTCACTGTCTTTTCCACACCATAATTGTGAGACATCCGGGTGGGAAAATGTTAGATTAGCGGAGGTTTAAATTCATACAGGAGGGGTTAAATATGGCTCCGGAAACGACATTCTGGTCCTAGAAATGTACGATCATCAAAAAGGGATCGCGCTTTTAAAAGAATGGCCCAACGAACATGGTAGCGGAACAATTTCGAGAGTGGAAAGGATGAGGAAACGTCAGAGAATTCGGAAGAACTAGAGCTATCAGTTGCCACAGACTGGACTGAGAATAAAAGCAAATCGTTCAGCTGTGGCACCCTTCCGGTGCCTAGCTGCCATGCTACCCGAAGGAAGCACGAGGACTGGGATACTGCCAGGTTGCTCAAGCCTAGACAGGGCAAGTTGAGAGGCAGAGGTCGGATTCGAACCACGAATCTTGCGGTCAGTAAATTGGCGCTCTTAACCACTTGAGCCATCTCGCGGAAAAACTGAAGACGTCTCACGGACTTTGGTTTGTTGGCGCGGAAATTCAAACAACCTAGGCGTCTTCGGGATAAAGTAACCAGAACGTCTTATATCCAGTATGTACTCTGAAGGTCAGTGGGAAGTTGACACCCCCGTGGCAAAGGGTGGTCGTATAAGCAACTGTGAGACAAGCGCTAAAGACCAGCGGCCCATCAATTAATATAAACAAAAGTAGAAAGCACAATGAAAAACTGCTCGGATCAGTGAACAGGACTCACTTATCCGACGTATTCGGTCATATTCATCCCACTCCGAAGGCGTTTGTGGCATTCGCTCATCAGCTCTGAGCGGAATCGTTCCATGGACCCAGCAGTAGTCCGTTAGGTAATTGTTGTAGTTGTCGCCCGTCGGTTTCACAGCGATATAGCACGAAATTGAGTTCAGAAAGTACTGTTTCGCCGAAACGATAATGCACGCGATGAGGAACAACACAACCGTGAAGAGATTGATACGGTCAGAAAAGTCCTCAACCGCGACACGGTTGGCATAGTTGAACTTCGCAAAGAGATCAATGAAGTCCTTCGCCACCATCTTTGCGACCAGCGTGCGACTCTACCGTTGAGATGGCAAATAAATTTATGCGCCACACGGACGGCCTCTCATCACACTGCCCGCTGATTGGTTGGACGGATGTGCATACGCACGCGCACACACACACACACGCACGCTTTGCGCACCACACTCTACTCAGTCGATGATTGACCGAATAGGCGAACAGCGCTTCAAAAAGCTGCATCATGTGGATTAAGTGTCCTTTTTGGAACCGATAGTACTTTGCATGCTCCGCAAAACTGGATTCCACACGAGGCTCCAGGAATAGCTCTTTGGGCCAATTCAGCATACTCCTGAAGATTCGACCTTCGGCGTTGTCTATCTCATCGCGTGGCTGAGATGGACATGTAATGACCAGCGGATAGAGTTCTAGCCAACTGAACAGACCATTACGTAGAAAAAATGCCTTCTGCTGTTTGAGGTACACCTACCAGGGTTCCGTTCAATGTTTATCGACCGAATCCAGCGGCAACTTCGCCAAGCGACAGAACATGCGTGGAAAGTAAATCTGAAAGCGAGTAGCTTATTTGGTCTGCAGATTCATGAAAGTGCAAGATTTTTTCACAATGTCCTTGCATGGCTGTGAGACTTGGCCTTTTCGAGCAGCGGGACTGAGACGTCTTCAGGTGTCTCAGAACCATAGCTCATGTAGGTTGGTGTCGGCGAATCCGTAACGAGGCAGTTAGAAAGCGTGTTTTCGGTTGTGTAACGGGCACTTCCATTGAAGAATGTGTCCAGCACCAGAAGCTGCGTTGGTTGGTACATGTGTTATGTATGCCGAACCATCGTTTGCCGAAGAGAGTGCTGTTATCCATGCCCAACTCAGAGTGACGCAAACAGACAGGTGGCCAACCGAGGAGTATGAAGGAGACCACGAAACGCTTGGGTGCTGTCGGTGCTACTCGTCTTCCAGGATGGGGACGGCGTGATCCTCACTGTGCCTGGTTGGTGACACTACAGGATATGGCTACCAACCGATGTCAGTGGCGTTCTTGTTGTCAGTTTCTATCCAGATTGCCTGAGTGAATGTCTGGAGGTGTAGGCACCT
>NW_008751701.1:1798466-1818372 GCF_000715545.1 Opisthorchis viverrini | reverse complement strand
TGATGATGATGATGATGATGATGATGATGATGATGATGATGATGATGATGATGATGATGATGATGATGATGAAGGAAATGTGTGATCAAAGAGACCCTAGTTATGGATTACATCGCTTTCTAGTGCTTTGTCCTGGTGTGTATTGTATTGAACTCTATTACCCTTACTTGTATGGTTCATATTGTTGTTTCGTTCAAGGTATCCTTCAGCGGCTTCTTTATTATTCGGTTGTCGAGGTTCATTCTTCTAGTGGGCTACAAAGACAGGAACTTTCTGTCATGTACCTTGTTCCATATAATGGGGTGCGCTTGAGGTAAATAGATGCAGTCCTTGCCATCGAGTGGAACAGAAAGAGTGCCCCTTACACTTTCGAATACACAGTATGGAAAACAGTTCTTAACTTAACATACTACTCAAATGGATGGGCTGCCGAAGGGTTTTTCCCTTCTATACAATTTAGTTGTAATACCTGGAGTGTCGTACCAACTAAGGTGGCCCTTGTGAAGCACACTCATGACTACTCGAAAACTAAAGTAGTATTAACGAAACACCGACCATTCGTCTACAATGATGTTCGATGCCTTGACTGTCGTACTAATTATACAGGATATGAATTTTGTTTCGCACATTCAACTGAAGAATACCACAACCGTGAACTTCGTTGGAAATGCAGTTTAGTTCGAAACCGGTGCTGGGCTGTAGAAGAGCTCTCAGCAACTTTGTGAGTAGTACTGGGTTAATACCATAGTTCATTTTCAGTCAAGATTTGATTGATGTTATTCTTTGTTTCAGATTAGATCAACTTTGAACAGCTTTTTCATCCTTGTTCGGAATTATCAGTCGTGTACTCCCTACGAATCACCAGAGCGACGCGAATAACAGTTGAACACCATATCACCAGGTGGCTTACCAGCGGCGTGACTGGCGTGCTTTCACGTCAGTCGTACCTCAACCCCCTTTCAGACCACCTGATCTGTTGTTGATTGGCTCCTTCCTCAGTTGTACTTTCTGTCTTCCATGTGACTTGTGATTTGTTTCCGCCGGCGCCCACTAGCTGCACAATGCTCTTAGCTGCAAAACCTTTGCAAGTGAACTAAAACTTTTTATGCCAAAATATTGCATTCTGCTGCGTATGTGCTCAAACAAAAATCTATTTCCTGGTGGTAGATCAGATGTCAGTTGATCTGTTCGCCGGGCTTGGCAATTGGCTTGCAAACGTTTCGTTTCCCCAGTCGAGGAGACATCGTCAGTGCGCAGTTGAATGCAAACTAAAAAATAACGGAACTACAGAGCGCAGAGGCGCACAAAGTGAAAAAGAAACAAACAATCAGGCTGAAACAAAGGAACTACCAAAAATATAAGCCGCCATCACGACTAACCAGATTCAAGGAAGGAAACCCAAAACGAAACACAAACCAGGAACGGACCAATTGCGAACAGACCCGAAGCACCCCAAAGCAGCCATCCAACAAACCAATGAAATGAGAGGCACACAGACCAAAACGCAGCAAAAAATCACGATCGGTCCTACAATAATGAAACAGAAGTCATATACCAATTAGCCAGTCACATGACAGGATGTTAGATACCCTTCCTAAAACCAAATAAACGCAGCTAGGTACGGAGGAAGCACCCATTCAACTGCGCACTGACGATGTCTCCTCGACTGGGTACGAAATGTTTGCAAGCCAATTACCAAGCTCGGCAAACCGATCAACTGTCATCTGATCAACGACCAGTAAAAATCCATTTCAATCTACTTTTATCCCTTTGCAGCTCACCTAATTTCATTGTCCACTGAAGCGATCATACCTCGGGTAGAAAAAGTCTGGTGGAATACTTTCCTATCATCGCTGGCACCCCGGAATGCCTAGATAGGGCTCAAAAGATTGGACTGGTACTCTGGACTCAGTTGACTGTCTCTTTTAGTCCAACAGAGCAGGTCATAGCTTTCGGAAATTCCATTCCAACAGTGACCTTCAACGAACTTTCGTTGGACAAAGTCATCTTCTCAAATCTCCCAGTAACTTCCTGAGGACTCCTGTGACCGTGCTAGAAATGATTATTCGGATCTGACGCCCTGTACACCAAAACTAACCAAACTGCACTAAGACAGTTCGTTTTACTGAGTCTGTGACATTCAGTGACCAGCATCCTTCGGAATAGATCAAGTCCAGTCAAGGCCAGCTACGCACCCCCACGTGGGAGTCTTTTGAGTTTGGTTATTCAGTTCGTCCCTTGTTCCCAACGCCTAGAGTTTTCCCGTTTGTATCTTTGTGAGAACTGCCTGGACAAACTGAACAACTTCCAGTGCCCCACACCAATTCTTACTGTTACCAAAGTGACTGATGGTCAGCACTGGTTAGCCGCACTTACTTGCTGTGAGAGGTCGCTGTGTGTCCCAGGCCCTCTTTAAAACTCACGGTGGGTCTCAAATGGTTAGACGAGGTTTTTCAGTAGTCGATCACCAATTGAATATGCCCATAAGCCTTGCTGTTACCCCTCCTGGTTTATGCCCTGAGGATGACATTACACACATAGGGAGCTCTGTCGATTGCCCAAATCGCCCAGCCTAGTGTGCACAGCGAACGGGCACAGGGACTGGCAACTCCGCCATCATTGTATTGTAAGCTTCGTTTTCACCCCGGACACCAGTGAGCCGAGGAGCCTGTCTGCTATACAAAAGCTAAACCGTACCCTTGTTTTTTTAGGGGGGGGGGGCTTCGTTTGACTATCGGCAACATAACAAAGCCACCTGACTCATAGCCACCCATTGAGGCAGCGAACAGCGACCAGACGGATGGGGGGAGAACGCACAGCCAATCATACTCCGACCATCTGCCAAACAAAGCCAAATGTAGAACGCGGAAAAATAAACCGGCTGAATAAAAAAGAATGGTTTGACAAAAAGTAATATTTCAAAGCGTCCATATAACGTACTACTTTGCTAGTATGAAATCGGGAAAGTGTGGGTTGGTGAGCCAGTATGGTAGTTATTTTATGTGAGAGTTAACAAGACGACCTAAAGAGTCGTTTCAACATCGGAAACATGATGTTGGCGATCAGGGTAGATTGAGATGTCCAGTGGGGTACGCCAGCTTTACAAAAATCACGGACTAGATGACATGATTCAAATCTAGTTTAGTGCCGGAGAGCTCACTGGTTCGGGCACAGATCTACTGATCAGAAGGTCTGTGGTTCGAACCTGTTCGCAGCATCTCCGTTGCTCCCGTCTAGCCTGGAGCAACTTGGCAGTGTCCCAGCTCTCACATTTCGGTTGGCACGATATTCGAAATATCGCAGTATATTTTCACGAAGGAAACTAATCACAAGGTTACTGAAAACTCTTCGACAGCTCACGACCTTTCCCACACAGGTGTATCAGTCGCTGAATTCAAACCAACAACCGCGCAGTTCTATCTGAGGTCAATTTTATCGGAATTTACACAACCGGAATGCATCAGAAATTCCGCAAGCACATGGCTACATCTCTTAGGATTTAGGGTGTCAAATACCTGTTTGTGTTACTGACCCTGATTCCTAGTGTTGATTCCAACAAATTCCACCCGAATGTGGTCCACTGAAAGAGTGATAACTGTCCACATGTCTGACCTCTGTGCACCACGAAACAAACAAGAGCGTTAGCCAGCGAAATGACTATTGTTCACTTGGCTAGCTTCGTTTTTAGGCAACCTATCAGTCACGTGAATACATTCTAAGTTGACCTCAGTTCGTGATCCACAGTGTGATACGCAAATGTGTTCAACTGATGCTGTTATGCCGGCGAATACGTGAATAGTGATCAACGAAGCCCCGGAGCTGACAGAGTTGAGTTGAAATTTGCGCCAATCAATGATGGTTTCTTTCGCATAGTTGTAGAGGGCCGGAGAAAGTACCTGGCTTGGATTTCCGTGTTAAAAACCGTCCACAGGTGTCCGTTGAGTAAGAGACAAATTTAGAACGGATCGTGAAAAGCACAGTATTCCCAAAGGTGTCTTCCTTAGTAGTTTGCTTGGATCAGAAAATCGATGATCATTAGTTTCCGGCTCCACTGCTCAAGCTATTGGTTTATAAGCCAGATTCCATGTAGGAAACTTCAAGTTTCAAAAGGATTTTTAACACTATCTCCTGAACGATACATTTAAGTGACATTCTGAGTACCGCGAGTGCCTCTAATACATCGGGCAGGAATGTCGATCCTATGTTACTTTCTCAGATGATGATGATGATGATGATGATGATGATGATGATGATGATGATGATGATGATGATGATGATGATGATGATGATGATGATGAAGTTGGAATTGATCCCTGCTCTGTGGTTCAGAGCTAGTCTTCTATGAACAGCGTTCCTTTGAGCTGTAAACAGCAACAACTACGCTAACAACACAATTTCAACAGGGCTAACCTCTTTGACATTTCTCTCCGAAGGCTTCTACGTTTATGTTTCTACACCTTGCAACGTACAATGACCAGCGGATTGGTGTTCAAGGGAAAGTTCGACATGCATTGGACTGATCACAAACCGACGCTCCTAAATTTCTCATGTCTAAACTGAAAAATTCTACACACCACCCTCTTAGAGTTGGAGTAGAACTTCCAACTGTGTCTGAAGCAGAGGTCCCGGCTAAACGAAACGTGATAAAACTGAGTAGTGATCATCGGTCCTTGTCATGTAATCTCGGGTTCAAATGCATTGTTTCATCCAATCCTGGAAACCAGACAACATTTTAGAGGTCATGTCAGCTCAGGACCAAATCAATAATGCAAGGAGTTACTTCACACTGAAAGCTCGCCGATAAACGTGACTCAATTTAATGGAATAAAAGTATCAGCTGGCCGCTTCGCCTCACGAAACTCCAGAGACTCTCGAACCCCCAACATTCCAGCGAATGGTTGAACACCTAACCGGTTGATAAAAAGCGCGTGATCAGCAGGATGAGTAACTCTTTCTTAGACAGGACAAAGCACCAATCCTGCTCCAACCACGCCATTCCTAAATTTCGCAAGTATCCAGAAAACAAGGATGAATCAGATTGTCCATGAAGCCAGGGTGTCGAAGATGCCTTCTAAAAAATCTAACTGGTTGAGTCTGTCAATAATAAAAAGTGGGCTGGTAAGTTCGATGGACGTCAAGTACCATCTTCAAAGCTGCAGATAGCCCAGCTCCGGCAATTCGACTGCTCCTGTCTAGGTTCAGTCAACTTGGCAGTATCTCGATCCTTGTGTTTCTTCCAAGTGGCACGGCAACTAAGTGCCGGCCATTACTCCATCACCACCTGTGTAGACAAAACCGATTTTCACACCTCAACTTTGTTTCGTATCGGAAGGATAGATTCTGTCGCCTGCTTGTGGAAGAACACCGAAACAAGACTGCACGTGTGTTGTCCTTTTCGTGCTGTGCTTCTCCCGTTGAGTTGACAAAGTGAGCACGCAAGACGTGGACACTGCGTTGAAATATTTGTTCAACGTGTGTGCGGAATGCGCTGGACTACGCGTATCCATTATGCGTATCACTTCTGATGATGACGAGGTGATCAGAAGGGTACACTGCAATTTGACGAACGTCATCGCTTCGATGATGAATACCACCGTTCTCAGCGCTAGTGTCTTCCCTACTTTCAAGAAGATTGGTATCACCTCCTTGGAAGGCTGCGCGTTGTTGTGGAGAAAAGACGTTCTATTTCCCTGCGATGTCTGGCGATCTACTCCACTAATTCCACTTCGCCCTCCACGTGACATTTGTAGAGGTGTTTGGGTCGGATCCAGTCAGCATGGTTGTCACGGTTTTATTGGTGCCTGTCGAGGTACCACATGAGCAAAATAACGGCAGAATTGTAGATGAGAAGCACATTTTACGGCCGAGTATAACTGCCACCAAAGTGTGTTTCGCCCAACTTGGACAGTGCATTGCTGGTATGGATGGGCCAGCAGTTCAAACTTTGAACGGTCGGTTGGGTAAACACCAACTCGGGTGGCTTTGTTGACGGGCCACGGGTTGATTACTGGTAGATGTTAAATAAAAACTGATATTCGAGAAAGACACTCAGTTGCAAATCTGTTTGGTTGACGGAAACTCGGAGACTGCGCCTACCTGATGAACCCCAAGAACGGGGAAACCGGTCGTGGGCAGTCGAATAGTTTTCAGCAACCTTTTGAGTGGTTTCCTTTTTGAAAAAATTGGTAATCTTTTGATTTGGAGCAGATTCATACATTTCAACATGTTTCAGCTTCCAACTGTCTGAAAGGAGTGACAGAATCGAGCACAAAATGGCACTCTTCGACGTTGCTGACTCTATATGAAGTACGGATATTTGGGTCAGGGGGCAGTATTGCTGAAGGGGGCGGGGAAGATGCTCGCAAGTCGTTTACGATCGTTTCAAAGCGGAGAGCATCCCGTAGAATCCAAGACTTGGTTTCATTGAAACGGTGTCCTCAAATTACTGCCCGATAAGCATGGTTTCCAATAGTCAGTCGGGTTTCGATTGATGGACGTGGGACCATGTTCTAGTTGTGAATGTGCAGTTGTGTTCGTAGCGGAATTGTATATTGCCCGCTTTCAGTACTACTCAGTTTTCTACCGAATGTTCAGGTAATCATAGAATCCCGTCATCAAAGTTTGTTTGCTTGAACGAAGATCACCCCACAAAGACTCTGTATTCCTGCGGACATACGGTCCACGATGTGCCAGCTATACTGCCGCGATTCTGGAAACTCCCTTCCAGATAACAATATATTCTTGAGGGATTGATGCTTCCAAGGTTGCTGAATGCACTTCCACTGGATTCGTTCTTCCGATTCGGGCTCATCTGGCAAGTGCAGTCCCTGTCAAGCATATGTTCAAACTGAACCTAAATCGGGCGTAATTCGTGAACTACACTCCAATGGAAACTACTCACACGGTTGCTGAAAACTCTTCGACAGCCCACGACCGGCTTCGCCCTTCCATCAGGCTCATCAGGTAGGCGCAGTCCCCAAGTTTCCGTCGACTTTGTGTCCTACTTGAACCCAAATCGGACTGATTCCGACAAATCCACTCATTTGCGAATCAATGTGGTTTTCACGAGAGACCCAACTGAACTCTACAACTGAATGTGCTGCACACAGGCCGCCTCATGTTTCAGTTGGCACGATATTCGAGATATCGCAGTATATTTTCATTTGAATGTGTTTTCATTTGGAGACGCAACTGAATCGCAGTTGAATTTTTGTCTGTGATATTCTCCAGCTAACTGTGCTGCGCATAGGTCGCCGCATGTTCCTAGTCGCAAGATATTCGGGAATTCACACTATATTTTCTCCCGGCAACGCTACTCGTGGGGATCCTGAAAACTCTTCGACAGCCCACGATCGGTTTCATCCTTTCATTTCGGGCTGGTAAGAACGGTCTCCGGGTTCCCGTCATACTTATGGTGTTGCCTGAACAAGAAATGCAGTTGCAATGCATTCGGGTCTCCCAGTGAAGGCAAACTGGTGTACAAATGTGCGTACATTGTGAAATTCGTATTTTGGCACGATATTCGAGATATCGCAGTATATTTTCATTTGAATGTGTTTTCATTTGGAGACGCAACTGAATCGCAGTTGAATTTTTGTCTGTGATATTCTCCAGCTAACTGTGCTGCGCATAGGTCGCCGCATGTTCCTAGTCGCAAGATATTCGGGAATTCACACTATATTTTCTCCCGGCAACGCTACTCGTGGGGGATCCTGAAACTCTTCGACAGCCCACGATCGGTTTCATCCTTTCATTTCGGGCTGGTAAGAACGGTCTCCGGGTTCCCGTCATACTTATGGTGTTGCCTGAACAAGAAATGCAGTTGCAATGCATTCGGGTCTCCCAGTGAAGGCAAACTGGTGTACAAATGTGCGTACATTGTGAAATTCGTATTCCTTGGCTTTAAGTTGAATATCATGCCAACCGAAACATGAAATGGTCATTGTGCCGCAAATTCCGTTGAGGGACAAACTCGTAAACGAGACATTCATATGCGACCAAGTTGAGTCTCTCGTGAAAACCAAGTAGCTATACAAATAAATGTGCAATAGATTGAATATCCTTGATACCACGGTTGTGTACAATGGGCATCATAGATGCCTCTCTCTCACCTCAAGTCCACCTGCGTTCCCACAGTGATAACTTTCTGTTGTTCGATCGCAATCACCTTTCTGTTTTCCACGGAATAATATCACTTCCTCGAGTTTGTTTTTCACACGATACGCACGCAACCTCTCATCCATCGCGATCGAAGCTTTTTTCGTGTTCTACAATTTATGACCCCATAGAGTTCTATCGATCAACCTATAATTACATATTTTAAACGCTGGTGAGCACCATTTTAAAGAATGGTTGGGCTGGAATCATGAATGAACCTGACATTGGATAGTTAGTCAAGTGGCCGGTAATTTGTTTTCCGAGTTTGATAAGTAAGTAGCGTGCAAACGTTTCGTCGCCAGTAGAGACGACACCAAACCGCACAATTTGATCGGTGACAGGAAGTTTGCAGGCTATTGGTCAACCTCGGCGAGCAGATCAACGGTCACGTGATCAATCAGCAATGGACACAACCGAACTACAAATATTCCGATAAATTTCCGAGTTTAAAATTATGCAAAGTAACCCCGGAAGGCGCGCCCACAAACCCCAGGTGCTGCATACCCCTTTGAGTCCTCCCGTACTGAGGCTAAGCATAAGAGTTTCAAGTGATTCCACTGTCTTTATTTTCAGGAAGGTCCGATTCCTGAAAGCAACCTCAGAACGCCCAGAACCTACTAAGACCCTAAAAACTTCATCAGAGTACCAATAGGAAAGCCGGAAAGCATCCAGGCCAATCAAGCGTTCAGTCGATTCCGCAACAGCCTAGATCGATGAAAGTGAAATTGAAAAAGCGTGAAGTCCCTTGTGAGCTGAGTCTTTTTTTGGCACTAGACACTGGATCGGAAACAGAAGTTAGAACGTTAGAACCGAGGCTATTCTACAGAAATGGACATTAGCTGACACATGATCACTTTGGACTGGCAAACAAAGGAGAGACAGAGATGTGTTGTCTTTTTGATGTGGTTCTGTTCAAATCCGTTGCCTGTAGCCCAAACGGGATGGGAGTTTTAGTTCTCACCTCAAGTTGGCTACAAAATGCACTCGTTTGAAAAGTAGGCAGGAGACCCAACTGAAGCCTCACTTTGTTACGTTTTGCAGATGAGTGTGCTTCACGAAAGGTGAAAGGCTCCAACTGGAACACGACGAGATCTTTTCGCGGCGCATTCAGCTAAACTGCGAGACGAAAACGATAGAAAAAACAGCTGCAAGTAGAAAGAACGCCAAAAAGATGAAACACTTGTGTTCTATCCGATCGATTTTCAATTCACTCATCTATTTGCCATAACATGAGTTTCCAAATGGTGCAACTCAGTTCCCGAAAACGGTCAAACCTTTGGTCGACTGAGTGTGCGAAACAACTGAGACACGGTTGTGCAACCTGAAAACAAAATAATTGATCAGTGGAAAAATAATCTTAAGCATACAAAATTCTAGATATCCGAGGGATTTGTTGGCTTTGTATTTCAGTATGACTTCGATTTAGTAGGTCCCCACCCTACACCCAACGTAGAGCCCCGAACGTACCTCATGAAAAGAGCGTGTATTGTCACCATTCCACCAGTGGAAGGGCCCAGATATTATTATGTTTTGATTTAACTCGTATGTATGGTCAGCTAAGCGCTTCCAACAATGACTCAAACTTACTGCCTGGACGTCCTAACGTCAGAGGAGCTCGAAGTCTCGACTTCGTCTAGTTAGACTACTTGAAAAAACTACGGGAGAATACTACTTACAAAACAATGAAAAATAATACGACATTTCTACAGAAGATTACAAAATTTATGGTCAGCTAAGCGCTTCCAACGATGACTCGAACTTACTGCCTGGACGTCCTAACATCAGAGAAGCTCGAAGTCTGGCCTTCGTTCACTTGAAATACTTGAAAAAAACTACGGGAGAATACTACTTACAGAACAATGAAACATGATACGACATTTCTACAGAAGATTGCAAAATTTCACAACTCGGAAGTTAACGTTTACTTTATCCGCCGAACGTAACACACTACTCATGTGGTTGCTGAAAACGTTTTTGACAGTCCATGACCGATTTCGCCTTTCCATTTCGTGCTCGTCAGGTAGGCGCAGTCGCAGAGTTTCCCTGCATTCAACCGTGTATCTCACTTGAACCCCAATTTGGCAGAATTAGAGAAAAACTCTCCCCACCTGAGCCGCACCTAATGAGTAACGGGAACGGCAAAACCGGTAGTGGGATGTCGAAGGGATTTCAACAACCTTATAAGTAGTGTGTTACGTCTAGAGAGCGTACGGCAATATCTCAAATATCATACCAAGTGAAACATGAGATGACCTCGTGCAGCAAATCCAGTTGAAGGAGACTATCACAGATAAGAGATCCAGCTGGATTCATTTGAAGCAAATTGCGGTGCAGACAAGAGTTCATTTTATGCCCAAGAGTGGCAGCGAATGGTGAGTTGTTTGGGAGAATAGAGTACACCCTATCAGGGTGTTTAACCAGCGCGTGCATCCTAAGCAAGCTTTCAAAAAACTACTTGAGATATGAATAAAGAGTTAGAGAACCACGTGAACATTTCTGTCAGATCCCTATCTGTTATATCTGCTGATTCGCCAGTCTGTGGTATCTGCTGCTGACCCGCTCTAGTGCCTAGTGCCGGGAAAAAGACTCACAGAAGGGAACACAACAGCTATAATCCGAACAAGTGAGTGAGTGAGTGCGATTGCAAGAGCAGAAGTTACAACGGCCCCACGCTATTTAAATGGGACATTCTGACAGTGATCCAGGCTGTCTGACAGGCGCTGATGAACACTCATCAACATCGATTGTGCCTCTACGGCATGGCTGAACGCTGGTCACATTCGCTCATGCTTCTGTGGCGTGCATGAACACTCATCGGTTTTTGTTGAATTGATTGAAAGACTGACTGGCCTGGATGCTTTCCGGCTTTCCAATTGAGATTTTGGTGGGGTTTTAGGGTCTCAGTAGGTTCCGGGCGTTCTGAGGATACTTTCAGGAATCTGACCTTGCTGATACAAGGGTTAGTTTGAGACAGAATATAACGTGCGGACTGGTGTGCTCGAACAACATTAGGCATAATCAGAACTTTCAGCAACATTATGAGTAGTACATTATAAAGATATACATGTATCGCGATATCCCGAATATCGTAGCGACTGAAACGTGAGGCGGCCTGGTGCAGCAAATTCAGTTGCCTGGAGACATCAAAACCGAGAGATTCAGCTGGGTTCCAGGTGAGTCTCTCGCAAAACCAAATTAGTTTGCAAATGAGTGTATATTCGTTAACTCGGTGGAATTTAGTTTCAAGTAGAACAAAAGGTTGACGGAAACTCGAGGACTGCGCCTAACTGATGAGCCTCAAGTAGGGCGAAACCGGTCCTGGGCTGTCGACGGATTTTCAGCAACCTTATGAGTTGTACATCACATACAAGCAGAACTTGTTACGTTCATCAGTTAGTTGGAATACTAGTAAATTCAACTGCACTCGTACAAAAGGAACCAAATTGTCAGATAGTCACTTCTTCAGTGCACAGTAGCTGAAGTTTTGGTGACCAGTGTACACAAGGACTCCATCTGGAAGGCAGAAGTACCTCCGCGTTACCCTTATTCATGTCCGTTGTAGGCAGGTCGCGAATTACGTCGAGACAGGTAACACCCAAGCAGGAATTCACAAACGGAATCGTGTTGACTCATGCCCGGTACTAAAAACAGATTTCCGCTCGTGCCCCATTTATATCGGACGCGAAATACCCTAGGATTTCGTTACTGTCTACAAAATGTTAGCACAGCTGGTTGAAAATCCACTCTCAGATCTTTCTTGGGCATGCAGTTTCCAAAGGCGCAATGCAACGTAAGGTTTTCGAGGGTAATTTCTGGTCAAGTTTCAAACTGTCGTACCCGAACGGAGGGAGTTAGAAACTAGTTGAGACTGCTCTAAATCGCTTTTGGACTCAGGGCACACGCACCAATCCACTTGATTCCTTGAGTGACATTCAGTGATTTTGATAAAATGGGGCTCGTGTGTAAGTAATCTCCTCGCAATATCTATGAGCAGCTCAGAGGAAGTTCGGAAAGCACTGCACAGCTGCTCTATCGTTCTTGGGAATCATTGGCAGTTCTCATGTCACGAAAGTCCAACAGGGGGTTCGAAAGCACGACCTTCCAACCAATGTTTGAACACAACCGACCGGTCACGAGTGGCTGATCTGATTAGCACTCACTTAGACAGGATTTCACAATATGACAGACTTTCATCTGTGGTGCCGTAGCCAGGCAAGACGTGACCACGTGACGTGGTTTCCTTGATTGAAGGATGAATGTCGCTATGTTCCGTCTAAGTGAGGTCTGATCACACTGTTCATTAGCTGCGAAGGTTAGATAGACGCGGGTGATTTCCATTTGACCGTCCCTTGTCCTGATCTTAAACGCCTGTCGCACCCATAGCTTCAAGCAACACTGGATGGCTTTCGAATGCCCAGGTTTGCATAGGGATGTGTGGTACCATGTGCCGATAAAGTACATTTTGCACATCTGTTGTTTCATGGACATAACAGGACGACTTTTGGTAATATGCATATTAGGTAGATGGTGTGCCCACGTGATCAAGGTCAGATTCAAACCGAAAACAGTTCTTTGGGTCATTGTTAACACGCGTACGGCTGTAAGCGACGAAACACAGGCAGGGACATTGGGAATCGTTGGCAGTGCGCATTTGAAGTAGGGAGATTCAAAACAGCTGCCCTTGGGGGTAGCATTCAGCGTGCTTCAATTGGCTACTTATTATCTCCAATGTACACCACTGTCTACAGCCTATTTCCAATATCTTTTGAAATCTGAGGGAACCAGATGGATGAAGGTGAGCACTACACTTTCATGAGTCCACTCTCCTCAATTCGGGCGTTTCTCTACCAAGTACCAAATGTCCGTAGAGGACTTAACCGCAGCGCCGCGGCGGAACCCTATCGCGGCTGAGTATAAGAGAAGATCATCGATTAGATAATCCATCCTTAGAAGAGGTCGCCTCCCTAGAAAATATTCTTATGAGTGATGTTTCTCACAAGAAGGCGTGGTGTTTTGGCCAGTGAGGCCAGGCGGTCTCCGCAATCGAGAGCGAGTCTGTCTGAAGTTGAGGTCAATGTGTCACGCACTGTGTATGCGATTGAGGGATGTGTCGAGCACTTATCTCACTTTTCAAAACTATTTGTAACGAGAAGCCAGAATCGTTAAGAAACCTTTGTATGGTCACCACAGGTTCTGAAGTATCAAGCCACTGAAAGCGTCTTTGATGTTTCCGAATAAGGAAAAGACTCTTCCATTAGGGTATATTCGTGAACATCGAATTTCGCTTGCCTGAGCGAGTGACTACACAAGTGCGGAGAATAAATTTTAGGAAATCCTTTCTCAGTTCCACAAAAGGAACTACTCACAAGGTTGCTGAAGACTCTTCAACAATCCCTGACCGGTTTCGTTCTTCTTGGGGATCATCAGGTAGGCGCAGCCCCCGAGTTTCCGTCAACCTTATGTCCTACTTGAACCCAAATTGAACCGTTTTCTCGAGGCCTGTTCTCTCAGGGCCTGTGCCTACCTGATGAGCCCCAAGAAGGCTGAAACCGGTCGTGAGCTGTCGAAGAGTTTTCAGCAACCTTGTGAGTAGTTTTCTTTACGAAAATATACTGCAATATCTCGAACCGAGACATGGGGCAGCCTTTGTGCAGCACATTCAGTTGAAGAATATCACAAACCAGGGATTTAGTTGAGTCTCCTGTGAACAGGAGTGTGATTGGTAGAGTTCATTCGTCCTCTGTTTTTAGTAAAGTCCGAGCGATCCATTTAAAAAGTATATACAGTTGCTGGAGACTGTCGTCAGAGAAAGTGCCTTCTTGATGAGCCTTAGAAAGGACTTCGTCATCCTAAACGACGTTTTGAGCTGTGTGTTCCCCCATGTGATAGTGACTGATTAGAAACTGGAGCTCAAAGACAGGTGCGTGTAGGAACGCTCCCAGAGTCTAATCGAAGGAGGATTTTTATCAGTCCAATGTCATATTCTTCAACATTTCTCAAGTTTTTTTTTTGCAAAAGTGACTGTTGTCACTCTAACCATGGACTGCCGAAGAGTTTCCAGCTCTTCCAACCTTCGCGCAATCCTTCAAGAAGAACATTCATGTGACGGTAATATCCACAGAATAAATTCTCTGTGTACATTAAAGGTTAATATCAATGGCGCAGTTCACTTAATAGTTTCTTGTATCTAGTCCCCACAATTAGTCATCTTAGTCAGAGTCATCAACGTTTACCTGCCCGCTTTATCATAAGTAGCACTGAATTCATGCACAGGAGATGCACTTGTGCTATCTAGCTCCCACTCCTAATCAACAGCCTCCAACCACAGCCAGCCAATGACGAGGCTCTATTCTCGACAGCCGATCTTCCTGAGCCATTCAGGTCAATAGATCTTCCGAGGAGACTCAATAAACGGACTCCTGTTTTGGCTAGAAACAACAGGATGAGCAATCTTGTTGCCAGACGAACGTATGCGAAAGTTTGACCATATCTCTGAGGAAACGTCAGTTATAACTGGAACGAGGTTGGCACCGCCATTCGGAAGACAGGGGACGTCTCAGAAGACCCAACAAACTGGGTTTCAGAAGGGTCGTTGTCTCGTCTAGATGCAAAAGTTCGAGTCCTGGTCAGTTAGGATAAACCCTCCCTCTGTTTTAGAAGTAATAGTATTTCTGAGATGTTCGGGGCGCGAGTTTACTGACCGGAAGGTCCGTAGTTCGAACCCGACCTCTACCTCTCGACTTCCCTGTCTAGGTTCGGGCAACCTGGCGGCATCTCACCCCCGTGCATCCTCCGGGTGGCATGGCAGCTATGCACCGAAAGGGTGTTTGTTACAAGTGAATGACTGCACTTAACCCCAAGCACTCAATCGGACGATATGAACAGGACGCCAGCGTCATCGATTATCCACCGCACATCCACCTAGGCCTACTGAGGGTTAGAGGTACTCCAGGTATCTCACAGCCTTCGGCTTATCCGCGTGTAGTTCACTTCGCAGTCTGAGGAGACATTTGGAGACGGACGTATTGAAAAACACTCGTCTCAGTAGACAATGCATTGGCGTGATTACTATATGACTGAGTAAACATACTTGATGTTGATGAATGGTTTTTACGACTGAGGTGGCTGCTATACAATCAAACACCTGTTTCATTGGCGCGAATTCGTTGGCAGAATTCGTTGGCACCGTTCGGTAACAAAAACATCAATGTGTAGAAGCCCGCAAAAACCAAATTCCGGAAACGTACAACAACACAGTCCGAACTTTAGCCTGACACGCAATCTTTCAAACTTCACGAGATGCCTGCAATATACTACTCATGAGGTTTCTTAAAACTCTGACGGTCAACTAACGGTTTCACCCTCCTGCAAGTTATACAATTCCACTTTTAAAGAACCGTACTCATGGTTCAGTCATTGTAAGGCAACCGAAGCTAGCCTCGCAGTGTTAACGATGCCGAACTCTGGGATGATCGAACTAAACAAACCGAGATCTAAAAAAATACTATCAAGTTCCGAAAAGCTGTTACGTTTATCCGTGAACGATTTTTCTATCCAGTAGCTTCGGCATGAAGGGCCATTGGGTTACAAGACCAAATGAGTTACCCATCAGCGCTATTCACCAATTTGTGGACAAGACTGCATTCCAAAAAATTGAGTTCAATACTTTGGCTAAAAAAGCTACCCCAAATGATCGCTTCACTTCAAGGGGTTTAGGCCTGATCTCTGATCTCACCGAACTTCGAAGATACCAGATAGGAATTCGAAACGGTTGGGGGATTGCAGTGACTCCAACTTTACCTTAAGTCCTGCGCTTGAACAGCCGTGACAGCTGTCAATGTCTTCAAAGGAGTCTTCGACTGCATGAGCTGTTAACAAGTTTCCCCAAATCAAGGGTTTCTCCTTCTCCCCATTTTCGTTCGAGTTGATCATTCAGCGTAATCTCTAAGGATCGAACAAATTCGGATGTTGAAACCACACGAGGATAACTGTAGGTAGGTTTGGATTATACGCTAACCACTGTTCTGTTACTCTGCGACCTTGTACCCACTACTCACAGTATGAAGTGAGAAGTGACCCCCGGTTTCTGTGTGCGCTTTGCACCTTCGAAGTGCAAAGTCCTGTTCCAAATTTATCCACTCCCTTGTACCATGTTGAAACCTCAAAATAAGCAGCTCTTGTTCCTTGACAATTTTACCAATAATTCTCGCAGATGCCGTGATGAATGCAATCAAAGCTTCGAAAAACTTGGCCATTCCAATCTGCACATATTCTCGGATCACCCACGTCTATGTGATGTGCTGCATCGGACTGGTTCGAGCGCTGGACAGGAAGTAATGCGGTTAGGTGCAACCTATGTATGACCAACGTCCACTATAAAAACCCTTTCTCTCTCCACTCTCTCTTCCTCCACGGAAGTATGGCAGCTAAGAACCACTTCCCCTTATTGATGTCGAGGCGTCCCGGATGGTGGTCAATGGGGAACCCTTCCAGAACAAGTGAATCTTGTCCTTATGATTGACTTCGATGTGGACAGACCCAGTCGTTACACATTCACTCAGTAGGACATATGCACGGACTACGCAGTGGGCATCACTCAGAAACCCAATAAGTTACTAAGTCCTTACTTAGAGAAGCCTTTGGACATCCGCGAAATACACTCATTTGCATACAAACTTGGTCTTGCGAACGACTCACCTGGAACACAGCCGAATCTCCTGTTTATGACGCTTCCAAGAAACTGAGTGTGCTGCACCAGGCCGCCTCATGTTTCAGCGGGTACGATATTCGATGTATCACGATATATGTATACATATAATAGACTACTCATCAGGTTGCTGAAATTCTTCGACAGCCCACAACCGGTTTGCCCTTCTTGAGGATCATCATATAGGCGCGGTCCCCGATTTTTCGGCAACCTAATATTCTACTAGAGCCAAAATCCGACGAAATTAGCAAGATACACTCATTTGTTGAGCTCCAACAATTGCAACACTGATCGTGGGCTGCCGCAGAACCACCAGCAACCTTACAAGTAGTGTATTTCGCCCTTAGCCTTCAGTTTGAAAAGCGCCTTGACAAGAACCTACCATGGGTTTGCGAAATGATAAAAAAAAGAAAGATAAAGCGTTCAGCTGTAGCATCCTTCCGGTGCCTAGCTGCCATGCCACCCGAAGGGAGCACGAGGGCTGGGATACTGCCAGGTTGCCCAAGCCTAGACAGGGGAAGTCGAGTGGCGGAGGTCGGATTCGAACCGCGGACCTTCAGGTTAGTAATCCGCGCTACTCACCGGTCGTAGGATTCCTCATTATAAAAGGAAGCATCGAGGGGTATTTTCGTGAAGGAAAACTCTCAAAACGTTGCTGAAAACTGAAAGAAACCTCTTGCGTGCACAATTCTTCAGGAAAAATGAACTGTGATATCTCGAATATTGACCCAAATGAAACATTAGACGGTCTCTGTGCAACACATTCAGTTGAACAAGGACATCATAAGCAAGCGATCAAGCTGGAACTCAGATGAGTCTCCAGTGGAAACCAAATTGCTATGCAAGTGAATGTATTTGTCAAACATCGTCTTGGTCACGACTGACCGAACTTAGGAGTAAAAGCAACTTTGTCTATCTCGGGTATCGCCTTTTCAACCTTCAGAACTGCGGCTGTTTGACTGTCACGTCCGCGAACGACCTTGTAACCTTGTTCCATTTCGTGTAAACGTACTCACTGCTCATATCCCTTGACACGCTAATGTGGTATCCAAGACTCACCGACATCGTCTTGGGCTTTCTCCTGTCTCTCAAGTTCTGACCAGTCCGTCGGTTGAGAATTAGATGAACATGGCCCCTACCACTATTCAAGTGTGCTGACAAATCCCTCGACAACAACCGAATGAGTAGTGTGCTCTGTCAAAAAGATGAATCACGATATCTCGAACGTCTTGTCAACATAAACATGTGTGAATCACCTTCAAATAAAGATCATCTCAAGTTTTCAGTCATTAGCAAAGCTTTTTGAGGTTTCTATCTCGAAGAATTTCGTGTGTAGGTTGACTTCAGTTCACCCATTCCATTTCAGTCATGGACAAGATGGCTCAGTGGTTGGAGCGACAATTTACAGACCGGAAGCTCCGTGGTTCAAATCCGACCTCTACCTCTCGACTTCTCCTGTCTAGGCTTGGGCACTCTGGCAGTATCTTAGTCCTCGTGCTCCCTTCGCGTGGCATGGCAGATAGGCACCGAAGGAGTGCTACAGATGATCGATTACCTTTCATTAGCTGTAATCCTGAACACTTGTTCAAGGTACCCGTAAATTTGACAAAGTCTCTAGGGTCCACTTCCTGCCAAAAAAGCAACTGTAAAATTTGGCACTGCCTCTGGGTTTCTAGAAACTGATGCATTTAATCTAAAAGTGTAATCCACTAGAGCAAATCGGGCTCTAGGATTGTGAAGATAACGTGTAAACAAATTCCTCATTCCCCATCGTTTCATTGTTTAAGTGATACCAACACCAAGTGGCTGGAATCTGGCATAGCAGCTGTCCATAACACCAAAAAGCGTTCTCATCCTTTGACAGTTCAGGACAGATTTAGCCCTTCTTGTGGCCTATCATGTGGGTGCCATCCGCGAGTTTCCATCAACCTCATATTCTATTTGAACCCAAATTGGACTGTTTTCGAGAAATACACTCATTTGCAAATCAATTTGGCTTTCACGGGAGACTCAAGTGAATCTCTCGTTTATGATGTCCTCCAGCTGAATGTGCTGCACACAGGCCGCCTCAGGATTCAGTTGGCACGATATTCGAGATATCGCAGTGCATATTTTCATAAAGGAAACTGCCCACAAGGTTGCTGGAAACTCTTCGACATCCAGTGACCGGTTTGGGGCTCATCGAAGAGTTTTCGGCAACCTTGTGAGTAGTTTCCTTTACGAACAGGGAATTGTTTGATCAAAAATAGGTCAAGGTTGTGTGCGTACATCAAATTGGAGCTGGCGGAACGTGAGGGGGGGCTTAACTTTTCCACTGTCATGCTTCCTTCAGTTCGCAATTCGGTGTTTTATAGGTCAAGGTGCGTACATCAAATTGGAGCTGGCGGAACGTGAGGGGGGGCTTAACTTTTCCACTGTCATGCTTCCTTCAGTTCGCAATGCAATTTTTTCACATTTGAGGTCAGCCGTGACCAAGGTCAACACAAACCCCTGCCCAGAATGTTGCACTTGTGACATTCATTCAAGTACTATTAGCTAACCTTGGAGAATAGATCGCAAGCCCTTCGATGAAAATCTGTTGACCTGTGCACAGTTGCCATCTTTACAACTAGCGCAGCAGTGACTGGGAGATTCTGGCAAGCTGGTCGGCCGATCGGTACAACTACGATAGTTGCTGGCTTGTCGGGATAACCGTCATACATCTCAAGCCTGTACACACTCTCGCCTGTTCAGATCAGATAGGCTGAGTGCGTTCGCCGGGGGGTGAGGTAGCTCAAAGCTTAGAGCGCGAATTTACTGACGAAAAGGTCCGTGGTTCGAACTCGACCTCTGCCTCTCGACTTCTCCTGTATAGGCTTGGGCAGCCTTGAATATTCCATCCCTCGTGCTTCCTTCTGGTGGCACGGCAGCTAGGCACCAAAAGGGTGTTACAGTTGAACGAAACAAAGTTCGCTCGCCTCGTATGTGGGACAACCGGAGTTCCAATCCCGACGTGGCCAAGGGGATATGCACCGCTGATGAGCTCTAATAATAGCGGAACTT
>NW_008751701.1:1792252-1796657 GCF_000715545.1 Opisthorchis viverrini | reverse complement strand
TTTAGTGGTGTTTAGTGTGTGAGTTCGTTTTGAGGCAAAGGTACCGAAAAACGGACCTTTTCATGCAAATTATTAATGACATGTCCCAATTTCACGCATCCTCTTCACTAAAAACTAAAAGTGCAACTTTCATATCCTCTTTTTTCTAACCTTTCTTTGGGTGACGGGGTTAATTTGTTGGCGGGGTTTTCTGGAAAAGATCCGCTTTTACTTTTGTGAAGGCATCTTTGTTACCAAAAGAAGGTGAGTGAGGAGTAATCACTGGGGTCTGCGTTGGTCCATTCCTGTGGAGACGACACATTAGTCCCCACCGTGCGGAATCGCTAGGGAGGCAGTTCGTCGTCCCTTCGGAGGAGTGTTCACAGCTTCGATGACCTCAAGCTTCCTCTTCCTCGGAACCCTCCGGGACATCCGTGAGCGGATGTTCTCACGACCGAATCAGCACTTATTAGCACAGGGTCAGAAACAGTCAGGTCTTGTTGGGATGCACTTGGATGACGTCGGTGTAAAGAATGGCCAACAGAATAGCAACGCTTTCTCAAATACCTTTACAGCTATTTGCACGACCTGATAGGTCTCATGGAGGTCTTTTCCTTCTCTTTCCAACGGTGGTATCTGGTCTTACGGATAGAATAATGTCGACCTTGATCGGGCAAGCTATTCGTAAGTTTGCCTCCCGACAGTCCGGTTCCACCGTCTTTTTTGACGGCGAAAGGTTTGGCTGAACCCTCATTGAATGTCGGTGACATCGAAGAATATTTTCACCAAGCTGTGCGGCGATATCTCGAACGTCGTACCAGATGAAACACGAGGCGACCTCTGTGAATTACAGTCAGTCGGAGAATACTATAAAAAACAGGTGTTCGCCTGCAGTTCAGACTAATCTCCCTCATGCGTCAACTTAATTTGCCAGTGAGTATGGTCCACCAACAAAACGGCTTATTTAGTCAAGACTAGTGCCCCTAAGATGACCACTCTAAGCTTCTCTAAAATCCACTAGATTCACCCAACCGTTTGGTTTCTATGACATTATATGTCTCATTTAGTACTGTGACGTCATGTGTACAATTTTAAACATGCCAACATCGTCTCTGTCAGCGGTGGGCTGGCTGCAAACGGGCTTGACTTCAACACGAACGCGTTCGTTTGTTGTCAAAATCGCTACCACAGGATATCAGTCGCTGACCTCGACCGAAGAAACAAGGTCAGGAACACGCTAAAAGTACGTTGGTACATCCCGTGTCCGTTTTGAACCAATCAGTGAGGGCGTGACCGTAAAAAGACGGCTCCGACAGACACTCATCTTCGAATTTTCACGTGACTCCTTCCGGAAAAATGAGACCTACCTTCCGCCTAACTGTGTTTCAGTTTAGTCAACGGTTTGCGCACTAGGTGCTTCTTGATAGGTTGTTGCCCATACCAGATCCCTAATTTTGTCCTCAGAATGGCGTAAACCGAGAGATGGACAACGTATAACGTGCCGGTGCGAGGTAGAAGAGATAACGAAGAGTTGGCGTGCGTTTAATGCGGTGCGCTTTCCAGGATGATGCCCTCCGTAACCTCTCCCGAGCTCGGGTTGAGGCGGTGCAGGTGATCGCGAATGATCGACGTCAGTGGCGCGCATGCACTCAGGAGCCCCAGAATGCGTGCGCACCAGGTCCGACTTTTTCTCAGCCTAAGAATTTAAATATAACTGCAGTGAAGCATCTGTTCCAACGCTGATGTTGCTGTTTCCGATGATGATGTTGATTATTATTATTATTATTATGATGATGATGATGGTGATGATGATGATGATGATGGTGATGATAATGATGATGGTGATGATGATGATGATGATGGTGATGATAATGATGATGGTGATGATGATGATGATGATGGTGATGATAATGATGATGGTGATGATGATGATGATGATGGTGATGATAATGATGATGGTGATGATGATGATGATGATGGTGATGATAATGATGATGGTGATGATGATGATGATGATGGTGATGATAATGATGATGGTGATGATGATGATGATGATGGTGATGATAATGATGATGGTGATGATGATGATGATGATGGTGATGATAATGATGATGGTGATGATGATGATGATGATGGTGATGATAATGATGATGGTGATGATGATGATGATGATGGTGATGATAATGATGATGGTGATGATGATGATGATGATGGTGATGATAATGATGATGGTGATGATGATGATGATGATGGTGATGATAATGATGATGGTGATGATGATGATGATGATGGTGATGATAATGATGATGGTGATGATGATGATGATGATGGTGATGATAATGATGATGGTGATGATGATGATGATGATGGTGATGATAATGATGATGGTGATGATGATGATGATGATGGTGATGATAATGATGATGGTGATGATGATGATGATGATGGTGATGATAATGATGATGGTGATGATGATGATGATGATGGTGATGATAATGATGATGGTGATGATGATGATGATGATGGTGATGATAATGATGATGGTGATGATGATGATGATGATGGTGATGATAATGATGATGGTGATGATGATGATGATGATGGTGATGATAATGATGATGGTGATGATGATGATGATGATGGTGATGATAATGATGATGGTGATGATGATGATGATGATGGTGATGATAATGATGATGGTGATGATGATGATGATGATGATGGTGATGAGATGATGATGAGATGATAATTTGCGGAATTTCAGTTAGCAGAATCAAGAGCACACGTGGCGCTTTTCCAAGTTCTTCTTTTGGTTTTAACATTTTGAGAGATTCCACGAAATATTTTGCTCCACAGTTAAACAGAACGGGAACCCTAGAACTTGAAACCGGTCATTTGTAGACCTAGTCTATGTATACAGATCGATAGCTCCGGTCTTTTCTACCATCAGAGATCCATACTCGTAGTCAAGGCATTGACGTTTCAATCCTTCAAATCGAGAGTTCCGGCATTATCGTCATGTTACACAGTTAGTTGGCTGTTTCAAAACGGCTCTCGACACAAAGGCGTGTTGGTCCGTTGCATGGCTGTTTACATTGATTTGACAAAGAACTGTTTACACTATCGTTGTGCACGAACTGGCAGGTTGAAATCCAGACGCACTGAGTGGTTTGTTTTGATCGTATCTGCTTTCCAACTAATCCGCGTTCAGTGTGCCTCTGGTTCACTTTTTCACTTGCCAAACATTACGTGTTCGAATAAACACCCAGTCCCGGTGCTCTTACCACAATGGGTTTCCTAATACCATGACAGTGAATTCTTACACTTATAGAAGTAGTACACTACTCATAAGGTTGTTGAAACCTATTCGACAGACCACAACCGATTTCGTCCTTTTTGGGGCTCATCAGGTAGGCGCAGTCCCCGGGTTTCCGTCAACCTTATGTTCTTATTGAACTCAAATTGTACGAAATTAACGAACTACATTCATGTGCAAGCAAATTTGGTATTGCGAGAGATTCGTCTGGAACCCATTTGAATCTCTTGTTTATTGTGTGTCTAAGCAACTGAATGTGCTCCGCCAAGTCGCAAGCACTTGCACTGAACTGTACTCTCTGCACATTGGTCTCGTGGTGTGTTAGGTAGACAGACTAACTGCCGCATGTTAGCATTCATAAAATGACACTTGGACAAGGTATAGAACCTCCGTGTACCTCCTCCCTGAATCTATCGACTGTTCCTAAAACGATTCCAAATTTTACTTGACATTTCACATGGCACGTGTCAGAACTACCATGATGTTACGCTCGCAATTTTTACATCTCCTCCCTGAAATTTTCCCACTGGCTTAGTTTAGAGTCCACGTGACATTGAAGGTCGTCTTTGACATATTTTTGAGAGGTGCAACACTCACTACTCGAATGCTGGAAGTAGTAGGCGCTATCGCCCTCATAACGGTCACTCGGATGATAGAGGGACGGAAACGTTCAGATAAGAACTGACTTCAACGGAATTCTCGAAAAGCCATGTGAACTGCGCGTCAGTTACTCCCTTTCTGTTATGTTAGACATAAGACAGACATTATGGAACTTTTACAGATAAGCCCCACCACTAGTGCAAAAAGTGCATGTGCGAAAAGTTAAGCCCCGCCACAATTTGTCGGCTCCAATTTAGTGTACGCACACAACCTTGACCTATTTTTGATGAAACCACAATTCCTTATTTGCATCTGGGCTCATTTTGTACAAACATTTTCTCCGTTCGGTTGTAAAACCACAAATCAACTTTCTGACGCTTTCAGCTCCCGTTCATGACAAGGGGACGGCAATACGTTTTTTGCAAAGCCACGGAGTGATGCATCAGCAACGTTTATGCAACAATGGCCACCAAATGACACCTTCAACTGTTTCTGACAGGTGGAGGTATA
>NW_008751701.1:1732131-1791810 GCF_000715545.1 Opisthorchis viverrini | reverse complement strand
CACAAACCATCGAATCTCTTTGGCACTTCTACGAGATGCAGAATAAACGCCAATGCGGCACACACCGATCTTTAGTGGTCAGTTACTTGTGTGAGTTCATTTTGAGGCAAAGGTACCGGAAAATGGACATTTTCCTGCAAATTATTAATGACATGTCCCAATTTCACCCACCCTCTTCAATAGAAACCAAAAGTAGACGGTTGACGGGGGTTATTTTTTCGGCGGGGTTTATCTGGAAAAGATCTGACATTATCTTGATGAGATGCCTCCTTGATGAGTTAGTCAAGCTGCAGTGACACGTACGTCATGGTGTTATGTAGTTGACCGACCTTTTCGAGGTTTTTCTTGTTGCCCTTTGTACTGAAACCTTTTTCGTTGTGTTCTCTTTACGTGGCTTAAGCTGCATCAGTTGTGGATGGCATCTTGAATTAGCTCAAGCCCTAATGATCCACCTACTCAACAGAATGCCCATGGTTCGAGCCCGACTTCGGCATCTCGACTGTTTCTTTCTAGACTTGAATAACCTAGAATTATCACAGCCCTCAAGCTTCATTTGGATGGCATTGCAGCTTGCAAATTCCCGGCCCCGAAACGCCTACAGAACGAAATGTTTCGGGCTAAACTAACCGGTGGAAATTTGTGGGAATCTGGTAGTTTACAAATAAGCTCTCCTGATGCAGGTGAAGCCAGTCTATGTACAACTGTTTCGTCCTTGCTGGGAATAGTCAGCAGTGCACATCTCATAAAACTCCAGTAGGGAGTTTCGATCACGTGACCTCCCGGCTAGCAGTCTGAACACTTAACCGTTCGACCACGAGAGGCTGATCAGCAGTGTGATTAATCCTCATTCAAATGGGACATGAGGCCAGCCATCGATCGATCACCGAAATCAGATCACTTGGTCACGTATTAACTGGCTCCTTGAGTGATAGCTTCTCACTTGCGAAACTATTCCTCCCCTGAGCTAACTGGAGATTGTTGCAAGTGTGTGGAGAATTGGGAATTTTTATTGGCGATCTCTTCTTTCAAGGTAAACTTAGAAAGCTCAGGGTCCTATGGTTTTGGCTACTTAGCTCTTGGTCTGGTGTTGTTGCGACGCACTGTTCTGCCTCAACGGCCTTTCACAGACGCCATCCCTCCCCCGTAAGCACGTTTGTTTTCTACTTTCAACCGTGTACCGGCACCGATTTTTGTTTGGATCACTGGTTCATCCACGCAAAACACACGAACAAAGGCTGATTGAGTCACCAGCGGTGAGATGACCTTTGTTCGCTCTGTTTGTGATTAACTGACGACCAACTGCCCGCTGGTAGATACTTAGGAATGCGAAGTCGATGATGAACTTTAGTGTCAAACAAACTGGGGACCACTAACAGGCCAAGCGGAGCGAAACTGGTCGTGCGCTGGTCGAAGCTGTTTCCAGCAGCCCTGTGAGTAGTGTGTTACGTCTGGACTACAGGAATGTAGTTTTCTCACGGAATCCAACCTGAATGTGAAGGTTGGATGTAAGAACATAGCTGATTGGATCAAAATGTTTCCTGGAAAGGAACCAGGAGACAAAAATTGGATGGAAACGTGGGATCGATTGGCACTTATGATTCGGTCAATTTAATTTCCAAATAAATGCCCACTATTCGTCTTATCAGCATCATCATGATCACCATCATCATGTTCAACACCGATGCTTTGTTGTCGTAAAAAAATCCGTCGTTATTGCAAAGTTTCATATTCTCAGTGGCCTTTGTAGTAAAATATGCGTAAAAGCCGTTTTTGGGAGATAAAGGCTGTCACACTGTATTTGTTTTTGATAGCGTTTTGGCAGATCACGTTGTACAGCTCAACGTCGAACGGTTTTCAGTAACCTTATGAGTAGTGTGTTACTTCTAGATATGAACATTGTTGTCAGTTGAGCTTGGCAGCTTGCCTGTAAACGTCTTTCCTACCACGCTTTCAACCAAACTGTCCAGCTCTTCAAAAATATCTACGGCCAGCATGGATTCTCTTATTGAATGTACTAAAGAATTCTTGCGTATCTCTTGGTTGTAAGTTAGAGGTTGACCAAATGGAAAATATGGAACATCCCAGCGAACGCCATTGTTCATTCAATTTCGACCACGGAAATGCAACGCTTTTCACTTTTTATTCCTCCAAGTTTCTCATACGAGTTCATTTCATCACCTAGTCTACAATTTACGGAGTAGTGAGTCAAATCGCTGTATCTAGACGGGTGGACAAGTCACCAGTATTCTTCCCCTGAAGAGACGAACTTCCATTTTACGTTTATCCTAAAAGAACCTGGTACTGTTTGGAGGGATCGAACGTATCAATGACGATAAATACGACCCAGGATTGTAGAATTCGAAAGTGTACTCCCTAAGTTGTTCAGCTTATCTCAGCCCTCAAACTGTCATTGATATGTACGGAGAGTTTTCAGCAACCTTGTGAGTAGTATGTTGCATAGACTGGATTCGACCCTATATAGTTTCATCTGTAAAACTCCTATTTTCCTCAATGATAAACGATTCTGTGGGATGAATGATCCCTGTCACCAATGACAGTTATTCAAAAGTTGTGATCTGAATTGTACACTTGCAGGGATTTGACACTGATACGGAAACAGCTAAGGTACCACATTATTTCTTTAGAGTTCGGATATTAGCAAATGCAGAGGTCGTGAGAGTTCCTCTAACCCCCACGATACCCAACAACGTGGCCTTGTCGCGGTTACCCCCCGTCGCAGACAAAAATAATTTGACAGGAGCGGACTGGGTGGTTTATTAACGTCTGAACACGAGTTCAGTACAGCAAGCGAAACGGACCATCATAAACGAGAGACTCAGCTGGATTAAAGTGATTCTCATAGGGTTGATGAAAACTCCTCGACAGCCCACGACCGGTTTCGCCAAGAATATCATAAACGGGAGATTCAGTTGGGTTCCAGGTGGGTATCCCGTCAAACTCAAATTGGTATGCAAATAAGTGTAGTTCGCTAATTTCGTGCAATTTGGGTTCAAGTAGGACATAAGGTTGACGGAACTCCGGGGACTGCGCCTACCTGATGAGCCCGAAGAAGGGCGAAACCGGTCGTGGGCTTTGGATGGATTTTTCGGCACCCTTCCGAGTAGTGCGTTACAAAAGTATATATGTAACGCGATATCTCGAATATCGGGACCGGCTGAAACATGAGGCGGCCTGGTGCAGCACATTCAGTTGCCTGGAAACGTCAAAACCGGGAGATCCAGCTGGGCTCCGGCTGAGTCTCTCGAGAAACCAAATTAATTTGCAAAGTGCGAAACTGAATGTGGGCTGTCAAATGTTTCCAGCAACCTTGTGAGTAGTATGTCATATATGGAAAAATGAGCTTTGATATCTCGAATATGGTCCCAACTGAGGTGACTCTCTTCAGCGTGTCATGTGAACACTTGAGAAATTAGAATATCCATGTCGAACGGATCGGTACTTTTAGGCAAAGCCATTGAAATGGAGTGAACTGGGGGCGCAAGCAGCTGAATATAAGATAGCGACCAAAAAACCGGAATCTCCATGTCGGACGGATCAGTACTTTTAGGCAAAGTCATTGAAATGGAATGAATTGGGGGCGCAAGTAGCTGAATATAAGATAGCGACCAAAAAACCTACCCGCTTCCCTCTGTAGGAATGCTTCAGGTGAAAGAGATTACAATATGTCATGTAGCATGCCCTGTCCAACCATTTTTCTATGAGTTCTACTATCGATTGAATACGGGCCGAGTATTTGAGTCCGCCATCATGACTTTTGCGTGGCGTGTTCCGGAGACCATTTGTTAAACCTATGCGACCGACTTGTGTGTGCTTGCATGTTGGCTGTGTGCCTGTACGTCTTACTGTGTGTGTGTGTGCTGTGGCTGGGATGTGGCTCAGCTTGGTGGTGTGGCGTTTCACATTCCTGTCAGACGTCTGTTCTTTGTGTCCACCAAGTGGCGTAGCAATTCCAAGGCAAACTGGCACTACGGTTGACACAGTTTGGATGCTCATTGATCACTTGTGCTCCATCCGATGTGTGATTGACTGGATTATCGATCGCAACGTTTGCACATTCGGACGCTCAACTGGATTCCGTGGAAGAAATCGTGCATGTTATATATGCTCTGTGGTTCTTGATGTGGATGTCTCGCCCAAGTTTTGAGTAGACAGTTTGCAGATGGAATTCGGTAAACAGTGGTTGGCGCGGTGCCTTGATCTTGTGAGGTGTCCTTTTAAGGTGCTTTCCACGCTGAAGAGCGTTTCCAGACAGCATCGCAGGTGGCTTCTCTACAGGATACTTCAACGGTGACCACAGGCTCTTCGTCACCCTGTCTCGCAATTCCAGGTAACGTTTTCGCCCGAATACCCAACATACTACTTGCTTATTCACAGCGTTGAAAAGAAAGCATAAAGAGGCAGAACCACAAGTAATCAGACTGACATGGGAATATAACATCACCTCTGGGAAGGGCCCCAGTTACACCAGGTTCTCGATGTGCACATCAATTCACACATAAATATGGTACGATTTGTATTGACAGTACTGACAGATGGAAGGAGTATGTTCCAGGCTTTGACCTACCGGTTACCAACTGAAACGTCTCCGTGTCTCTGACTGGTCGACCTCAAATGCTGACATGTCACTCTATCGATCTCGCATCGTCATTCTCCATCTTACTTGGTCACGAAGAGTCACGTGTATTGAAGTTCATCGGCACGATTGGCTAAAGGCTTCAGAAACAACTGTTTATGACGGAAACTACTCACAAGGTTGCTGAAAACTCTTCGACAGCCCACGACTGGTTTCGACCTTCTTGGAGTTCATCAGGTAGGCGCCGTCCCCGGGTTTCCGTCAACCTTATGTTCTACTTGAAACTAAATTGCCTAGAAACATAAAAACATAAAAACCGAGAGATTTAGCTGGGTTCTAGGTGAGTCTCCCGCATAACCAAATTAGTTTGCTAAAAACAGACCCTTCTTGCAGTCTTTAGTTCAGGAACTGGCAGGACTAACTTGGTGCGCACCGAACTTCACTTGAATGTTGTTTAACACCACAATCAAGAGACTACAGACAAACACCCCATCGGTTATTCGTACGGCGGATACGAGATTTTTATTGTTGTCGTGGCGAACCGCCATCCAGCTCAGACCAACCACAGTGTCGAGCCACATTCCTGCACAAACTAACCAGAAACCGGACAGTTTAGAACGTAGGGCGGTTCATATTGTGCGTCAACTGAAAACGAAGTTCCAGTATGACTTGATACGAGACTAGCTGTTAACAAACCCGCACGTTCAATCATTGTTTACTTTACAACCGGGCTCGAAAACACACATACTGCGTACTGATCAGAGTAATACAGTGGGAGGAAGTATTCCAAATAAGCACGATGGATTTGGTTTGCGTGTTGAAGAACTGTTGTTCCAGCTAGTTAAAACAACTTTCGAAATCGGGCCCGAACTCTCTGTAGACCCTGAGGCCACATTTTACTGAGAGAATGCATAAAAATGCGTTACACGGTAACACATAAATAAAGACAGTTAAAGACCAAGTGTGACTTGAGAAGGAATTCTATTATTGATTAGCAGATTGGATTCAAGTCGGTTCAAGTACGTTCAAGTAGGCTTCAAGTAGAACATAAAGTTGACGGAAACTTGGGGACTGCGCCTACCTGTTGAGCCCCAAGAAGAAGGAAACCGGTCGTGGGCTGTCGAGGAGTTTTCAGCAACCTTACGATTAGTGCGTTACAAAAGTATATATGTATCACGATATCTCGTATATCGTAGCGACTGAAACATGAGGTGGTCTCGTGCAGCACATTCAGTTGCCCAGACACATCACAAATGAGAGATTCAACCGGGTTCAAGGTGAGTCTCTCGAAAGACCAAATTAGTTTGCAAATGAGTGTATATTCGCTAATTTTGTGCAATTTGGTTTCAAGTGGAACATAAGGTTGACGGAAACCCGGGGACTGCGCCTACCTGTTGAGCCCCAAGAAGAAGGAAACCGGTCGTGGGCTGTCGAGGAGTTTTCAGCAACCTTACGATTAGTGCGTTACAAAAGTATATATGTATCACGATATCTCGTATATCGTAGCGACTGAAACATGAGGTGGTCTCGTGCAGCACATTCAGTTGCCCAGACACATCACAAATGAGAGATTCAGCCGGGTTCAAGGTGAGTCTCTCGAAAGACCAAATTAGTTTGCAAATGAGTGTATATTCGCTAATTTTGTGCAATTTGGTTTCAAGTGGAACATAAGGTTGACGGAAACCCGGGGACTGCGCCTACCTGTTGAGCCCCAAGAAAGGCGAAACCGGTCGTAGGCTGTCAACGGATTTTCAGCAACCTTATGAGTAGTACATTACACAGATGGGATATAATTAGTCCAATGCAAATCGGATCGTCCCTGTTTGAAGGGAAATTCGTGAACAGCTGAGCACGAGATTTATGTGCCGGACCAGGTTCACACCAAGTTCATTAAATAACTCAAGGAAAAATATATACAAACAAAAAATGCGACGTAACTGAATCCTAGCTGAATCGCTCGTTTATGATGTTATACTTCAACGGAACGCATTACACGATATTTTTCGATAGAAAACTACTCACAAAGTTGTTAGATAATTTTGACAACTCGCGACCGGTTTTGACGCCTCATAAGGTAGGTGCAATCCCCGGCTTACTTTTCAGTCAGCCTAGAACCCGAATGGTATGGGAATGTGCGAACGTCGGCGAGTCTCACAACACCTTGGTTTTTGGGGGGGGACTCAGATGAATCCGACCAAACCACACATTTATGATGGAATTTGCTGGAAAATCACCGTCCATCTGATGAGCCCAAACTGGAAAGCCTAAACTGATATTGGGCTGCCGAAGTTTCCAGCTACTCATGAGTAGCATGTTACCAATAAATAATTTTTGGCTAAATCTCGAAAATGGTGTCCATTGAAACATGAGTCGACCTTTGTGTAGCTTGTGCTGCATCATACCCGATAGTGCTTGCTTCGATCTTGTTTTAAACAGTTCCAAGCGCGCATTTCAACTCGACAAGTGGCAGGTGCTGCTTCGTTACGCTGCCAAATCCATCCGATATCCTTTACCTCCTGAACGTACTGACTCACTTCTGCGCCGCGACCCATTTACGCTGCCTGACCACCGATATCCGCACGTTTGTGTATCATTTGGTATTTACTCGCTGTTACTGCCAGGAAGCCCTGCTGCCCTCATCCGTCTGTTCCTTCTACCCAGTGGATACGAACAGCGTGTAATCAGATAGCTCCAGTCCCCTGTGAGATCCCCAGTTGCTCGGATCTTAAAATGTTACACTGTTTATTATTGTTATTTATTATTCTCCTCTGGAAGGAACTTTCTGGAATCGCTGTAGTATCGCAGCTAAATCATCAACTGTACATCATCAGAAATGGAGAGTCTTTGTGAGGCTCCCTTTGTTCAACTAAGCGATCTTTAATTACGAGGTTCTTTCATTTCGGTAAGAGCTGCGTGGTACTGAAGGTGGCTAATATACAATGCGGGTACGGTCCATTGATTTTTCGAATCCCAAATCCACCAACCGAAAGTTGACTGACTGGTGGAAACCAGGACTATCAGGCAGTAATTTGAGCACACCGTTTCAATGAAACCAAGTCTTGGATTCTACGGGATGTTCTACGCTCCGAAACGATCGTAAACGACTTGCGAGCATCTTCCCCGCCCCCTTCAGTTCAGCAATACCCTGACCCAAATATCCGTGCTTCATATAGAGTCAGCAACGTCGAAGAGTGCCATTTTGTGCTCGATTCTGTCACTCCTTTCCTTTCATTGGAAGCTGAAACATGTTGAAATGTATGAATCTGCTCCAAATCAAAAGATTACCAATTTTTTCAAAAAGGAAACTACTCAAAAGGTTGCTGAAAACTATTCGACTGCCCACGACCGGTTTCCCCGTTCTTGGGGTTCATCAGGTAGGCGCAGTCTCCGAGTTTCCGTCAACCAAACTGATTTGCAACTGAGTGTATTTCTCGAATATCAGTTTTTATTTAACATCTACCAGTAATCAACCCGTGGCCCGTCAACAAAGCCACCCGAGTTGGTGTTTACCCAACCGACCGTTCAAAGTTTGAACTGCTGGCCCATCCATACCAGCAATGCACTGTCCAAGTTGGGCGAAACACACTTTGGTGGCAGTTATACTCGACCGTAAAATGTGCTTCTCATCTACAATTCTGCCGTTATTTTGCTCATGTGGTACCTCGACAGGCACCAATAAAACCGTGACAACCATGCTGACTGGATCCGACCCAAACACCTCTACAAATGTCACGTGGAGGGCGAAGTGGAATTAGTGGAGTAGATCGCCAGACATCGCAGGGAAATAGAACGTCTTTTCTCCACAACAACGCGCAGCCTTCCAAGGAGGTGATACCAATCTTCTTGAAAGTAGGGAAGACACTAGCGCTGAGAACGGTGGTATTCATCATCGAAGCGATGACGTTCGTCAAATTGCAGTGTACCCTTCTGATCACCTCGTCATCATCAGAAGTGATACGCATAATGGATACGCGTAGTCCAGCGCATTCCGCACACACGTTGAACAAATATTTCAACGCAGTGTCCACGTCTTGCGTGCTCACTTTGTCAACTCAACGGGAGAAGCACAGCACGAAAAGGACAACACACGTGCAGTCTTGTTTCGGTGTTCTTCCACAAGCAGGCGACAGAATCTATCCTTCCGATACGAAACAAAGTTGAGGTGTGAAAATCGGTTTTGTCTACACAGGTGGTGATGGAGTAATGGCCGGCACTTAGTTGCCGTGCCACTTGGAAGAAACACAAGGATCGAGATACTGCCAAGTTGACTGAACCTAGACAGGAGCAGTCGAATTGCCGGAGCTGGGCTATCTGCAGCTTTGAAGATGGTACTTGAAGTCCATCGAACTTACCAGCCCACTTTTTATTATTGACAGACTCAACCAGTTAGATTTTTTAGAAGGCATCTTCGACACCCTGGCTTCATGGACAATCTGATTCATCCTTGTTTTCTGGATACTTGCGAAATTTAGGAATGGCGTGGTTGGAGCAGGATTGGTGCTTTGTCCTGTCTAAGAAAGAGTTACTCATCCTGCTGATCACGCGCTTTTTATCAACCGGTTAGGTGTTCAACCATTCACTGGAATGTTGGGGGTTCGAGAGTCTCCGGAGTTTCGTGAGGCGAAGCGGCCAGCTGATACGTTTATTCCATCAAATTGAGTCACGTTTATCGGCGAGCTTTCAGTGTGAAGTGACTCCCTGCATTATGATTTGATCCTGAGCTGACATGACCTCTAAAATGTTGTCTGGTTTCCAGGATTGGATGAAACAATGCATTTGAACCCGAGATTACATGACTAGGACCGATGATCACTACTCAGTTTTATCACGTTTCGTTTAGCCGGGGTCTCTGCTTCAGACACAGCTGAAATTTCTATTCCAACCCTAAAATGAACCTAAGTTATCGCAACAACATGCTGCGACACACCGTTCTCCGTCTTTGTGTACCTGCAATCAAATTTGTATTGTTTTTCAGCGCAGGAAGTGTAATTCTATATTTTTTCATCTCCTGGGAAGTAGATTGATGCACAACGTTTTTCTGTTTATGTTTCCGGTTGTATTACGGTGTTTTTGAGTGCGAAAACTTTGAGTTTGATGTATACAATCACCATGTTTTTGTCTCGTTAGAACACCTTGTTGATGTTGTTATGATGCCGTCAAACGGGGCATAGTGCTTCTCTTTCGGTCTTACGCTACTGACGCGAAGTATTATGCGCGTTTAACCGGGGTACGTCGGATATTTTCAGGATAAGCGAGGTACGAGAGCAAAAGTAGCATATGTTACGCAATTTTCCATATGAGTCTCTGCGCTTGAAGGTTCACGACTGGAGTTTTCCACCGGTATTGAGATTTTATAGGAATTCATCTCCGCTGGAAAAAAAATATTGCACCAATTTAATTCCTCGCTTCCTTACAGTGAGGTAAACTGAATCTGATAAGATTAAAAAGCATCCAAATTCGAGAGTGTTGTTGAGCTTGAATGCCCACCCCCATAAACGGAACCTTGTTAAATGGAAAATACTGGAAGGCGCAGTCACTCATAGGAGTCTCGATATCGGAGATTTCATAGTTTCAGAGAAATTGGCTTTGGTTAGAGGTGAGGAACGCAGATATTTTCAAAAGCCCCGGAGTGGATTAATTATACACTACTCAAAACATTTTAGTAGTTGAGCGAAGAAGTTAAATAGGTATTCGGACGAGGACATCCCTATATACTCCATACTTTCGATATTTTCAAATGAGTACGATGCTGAATACAATCCGTATCCAGCTCGATGTCGCATTTTCTAGAATAATAAACGGGTATTATGAATCAGGGGGCATTATGAACCCTTTCTGTCACTGTTTCGACTACAGCCTGTCAGAGGAACAATTTACTCATCGCCTTGAGCCAAATTAACAGAGGCACTGTTTGTGTATCTAAATATCCAGTTTCCAGAGTGTTCCGTACACGGTCCATATAGAAACCTGGTCTAAAATAGGGAGAGAATAGTGGTGGACCAGGCTCTTTACCACGTTTCGCGAAAAGTAGGCGACAGTCCCGGGTGTGTTGAGAAGCTTGGAAGCTGAACTGCTGTGTGGTCGCACCAATGAGAAGGTGCGAACAGACACAGTCTCCCAATAGCTGAGAACGAAAGATGGTGCATATCATCGCACACCGTTCACAATTCAATGTGCGCACACAACCTTCACCGATTTTTGATGAAAAACAATTCTTTACCCGCATCTAGGCTTCTTCTGTGCGAAAATCTTCTCCGTTCGGACGTAAAATCGCAAATGAACTTACTCACGCTTTCACCTCTCATTCATGACAAGGAGACGGTAATACGTTTTCTGAAAAGCCACGGAGTGGTTCGTCGGCATCGTTTATGCAACAGTGGCCACCAAATGACACTTTCAACTGTTTCTGACAGGTGGAGTTGTAGTGCCGGACAGTGTCGGCAAGAAATCGGTCCTCGGAAGGGTGTGGCGTTTTGTACCCTTATTTTGCTTCCATTATACCACTACGTATTTCATCAGTTGCATAATCGTCTTTTGTTTGAATACGAAAAACTACAAAAACGTGCACTTGTACAATTTCACACAATACAAGCGTGGTTACGTGCTTCGACTCTTTCTTCTGATTCCGCTCGCGCTTGCAGCGGTCATTCGCGGGTCTCATGTGCTAACTCTGATATCAAAACATTTCAGACCATCTTCGGAATCTATTATATATGGGAACTATTCAGGAGGAGACCTCTGGACCGCCATAATTGGATTATTGTTTATTCGCTAACCTGGGCCGACGATGAAGTGTCTTGAATAGAACAATTGTTAGTGAGTCTGTTCCAGCTGACCTCTTTATTATTGTATACCCAACGTAGTGTTATTATTTTTATTTCTTTGCCACACATTCCTGGTAACCTAACCTATTAGGTAGCCGGACCACTACAAGGTAACTTGGCTGGAGCTGTCTAGGATAGAGTTTAGGACAATAATTCTATTCAGTTATTGCTGGCCCAAAAATTTGACAAGAATCAAATTATGTTCAGAGGAATTATCTATAGCCACACGACCACTGTTGACTGGAAGAACTTTCTCCGCGAAGTTTGCGCCTGGCGGCGGGTTTTGCAGACTCCAACAGTTATTGGCGGTCCCGGTTTACACTTCGAGATAGATGAAACGCTAATATACCACGCCCTAAAAACCACGCAGGGTGAGTCCTTCCCCAGCAGTGGATTTTCAGAGGGATCTGCCAGGAAACCAAAGCGGTGTTCATATACTGCGCCAGATCGAACTGCAGCCACTTTGATGGACGTAATGCAGTCCTGCGTCTCTCCCGTCTCAATCATCATCTCCGATATGTGGGTATCATACCAAGGAATTGAAACAATGATTGACATGAATTAGACTCATGAAACGGGAAGTTTGCGGCTGACGGCTTTTGGAGACTCCAACCGTTATCGGCGGTCTAGGTCTACACGTCGAGATCGATGAAGCGCTAATATCTCACCGTAAAACCCAAGCAGGTTGAGTCCTTCCCGAGCAGTGGATTTTCGGAGTGATTTGCCGGGAAAATAAAGAGATGTTCATGTATTAAAACGACGATTGACACGAATTGCACTAATGCCCCAGTTTCACCCTCTTCAATAAAAACTAAGGGTATAAATTTCATATCCTCTTGTTTCTAACATATTTGGGTGACGAGGGTTAATTTTTTGGTGGGGCTTATCTCGATAGGATCCAAAGTGATGGTTCGACAATCTTGGCCATCGGAGTGGATTAGAAAATTCTACCCATCTAGTAAGTTCCTACTCATGAGCAGCCTCGATTTTGGCACAACCAAACTAGAGGGACCATTAAAGACCACAGTACATCTTCAAAGGATAAAGGACACTCTGGGCTCCCACAATTTACGATAAAACACTACTGAATAAAGTGCCAAAATGCCAACATAAGTTTGCCTGGATATTCAAACCGAAAGTCAAATTTCAATCTCGTTTATATCTTTTGGTTAGGAGAAACATTTGGTTTACACAGAATATTCTAAGATGAAATCCAACTTTGTTAGAATTTATGAATTTTTTTGCTATGGTGCGATTCAAAGGTGTGACACGAATACTCTATCAGCAATATCAAAAACAAGCAATCTGCCAGAAGGGTCGAATTCTTGAAAATTACCCCAGAATAACCGAAACCTACTGAGACCCATTAACCTCCACGAATCGCCAAGCAGACAGCCTTGGATCAAGTTCAGACAGTGCCCCCTGAGTATATAGCAGGAGGCCGTTGTACTTTTAACACTCACTCGCTTGTTCGCAAAAAAATCATTGTGCTCTTTCCGGCAGTGAGCCCTGGAGTGGGGACAGAAGTCAGATATAACAAGATCCATTTGGGGTTCAGTTGAGTCTGCCGTAAAAACCGAACTGCTATGCAGCTGGGTGTAGTTCGAGAACCAGTGACATGAACTTTGCAACATTTGGGAGAACGGGCTCTGTCGTGCTTTCAAATGCACCGGCAGTGTCATACCAGCGCATCGTTCCAAATAAAACAGGAGGCGACCGGATGCAGCACACTCAGTTGAGCGAGAAGGGTCACCAATGAAGACCAAATAGCAAAGCAACTGGGTGTGCTTTGCCAATTTCGTGCAATTTGTGTTCAACTGGAACATAAGGTTGACGAAGCCATGGGGACTGTGCTTACCGGAAGAGCCCCAACAAAGGCGACGCTGGTCATGGGCTATCGAGAGGTTTTCAGCGAGTTCACAAGTCACCTGAGCTTTCAAATAATTCGTCAATCAAGGAGACAGTCAAGGCATCCCATCTCATCTAAGTTGAAATCATTCCAACGGCCGTTCAATGATCGTAATTAAATGACTGGGTGTAACCACCGGCTAGCAGTTCATGACTTCCAGTCACCCCAATTATTTATGAAATCCACGATCGCGAGGACTAAACTGCTTTCATCGTAGCTTAACTGGATCCATGTCGTGAATACTCAATTGAAATTTGAGTATGAAAATTTGTTCAAGATCGGACCGTTTCGAACATTACATTCGGTCGCAATATGTGCCATCTTGTTGCTTGCATTTTAGCAGATATGTTACCAAAAACTACCCTGACGATGAATTAAGTTCGCTCTACTCCGTTGGGGTTGAAATGTCGGGGAAATCGAGCGGGGATACAATGCCGGAAACCAGCATAAATGTGATAACAGTTCGGGTGCCGGGCTAGTTCAGTACTGCCTAAACAAGGTTTAGAAAATACGACTGTTCTCTCCGCCACATTTAACCTCGCTGATGTACCAGGGTTTGTTTTGATTGGAACCACTACGTCTAACAGAAACATAACTAATGGGACCACTCCATTCTGTTCGACTACAATTCAAGTCGTGAATCAACACAAGCAGACTAAACGGCACGGTTGTGTACGCCTAGTCAGACTGACTAAACGCGTTGGTTGGGAGCGATTTGATTGGCTGTGTAAGCAAATGCGCAGCAAGGCTGACTTGCGATTGATAACCACAGACAGCGATCAATGTGCGATCGATACAGTGGCGTGGAAAATTGCCGAGCAATGTACTGCTGGTCCCTACAGTATCCTTCTCACTTTGGAGACAGACTAATGACACAAGAATCTCATGTTTGTATCGTCACTAATGAAAGACACAAAAGAATTGAGAAAACTTGGATGCGTTATTTTCCCAAAAGCTCACCTGTGGCGCTGGTTTGGACAACACTTGCGTTGTAGCACTCATTTTCACTGACGTCTGTTCCGCCCGTGATGAGTGTTGGTTGTCGCTGCTGATGCGACGATTCTTTAAGAGGGGTGGTCGCCTGTACCCTAGAGGTTACAAGCCCTAGGTCAGGTATTACTCTGTATCATTGTACTTATTTTCAGAATAAGGTTTCTTGATTCAGAATACTATTCATACTCTATTGGTTTATTTCTACTATAATAGACAGTGGGTTCACCTATATCTCCAGTGGTTTTCAATAGCTAGAATTCTGAAATCCCAACAAGAGATACGTAGATATGTTCGCGACGGTCTGGTCAGGCGACGCATTCACCGTACACCCCAACAACTCACGTACAGAAACCGAAATTACATTAAAAAAGGCAGAATAAAGGAATATCTCTTTCGATTTCAGACTGTCTGATACAGCTAATGATCACTGACAGATTATACACGAGTCCACCAGGAAACAACTCAATCGACATATTATTCGCATTTAAAATCCGAGTGTTCAATATGCGCTCGTCGTGTCTTGCTGAACGGCAGTGCAACTCTGTATCGGTCCCTTGGCGTCCTGCTCCGTCCACTGTGGTATATCAAAAGGCACGGTAGCTCTACACAACCCTTAATGGAGACAAAGGAAAATTATTACAAATGTATTTATAGAGTAATCAGAGAGCATTCCTCAAGGTCGTGCCAGAATCCCCTTGAGGGGGCGAGAAGCATCGAGTCAAATATGCTCGACTAGGATTGGCTGGTATTCTGACCAATCGGAGCACGCCTTCTTTGGTCCGTGTCCTGCACGTGACACATCCATCCAAATGATGTGATGTTCGGCTATTACGGACGGCAGGCTTCCGGACGGCACTACGAGAACGGTAGTTGCAAGTCTATGTAAGCGTCAAAGTAAACATTCGGCTCCACTGAGGAAATGGAGTAAGAGGCTGAACTGTTTACTCCGATTCTAATGGCGAACGCCCATGCGGAGCGCTTTTCATTCTCCTGGATAGCCAGATTGTCAAGACTGAACCAAGACAGTGGAGTGAACAGACGGTGATAACAGTTTACATAAGGAATACATCTGGGAGTACTGAACAGTATGATATTTGAATAGTATTCCAAGCGAAAAGCGTGTTAGGAGAAGATCCTGTCCGCTTGAAAGACAGTCAGTGGTGGCCTCACTTTTACATTGGACAAATCAAGGGTCTCGCAAGATGAAGTCGCGAGTTGAAAATTACCAAATATGCTCAAGCCACTATATCTTAGTTGGTATTGTTACAATCTATGTAAAACAGCCTGAAATTTAATCCACTGTCTTCATACAGTGAATTTTATTTCGACCGTTTTGGGTGGATAGGGCGATCTTTCAAATGTACTACAGTGAAGTGTGAGCAGTAGATCTTGTTAACTGCTAGTTTGCATGCTCAGTATCTTTTTCTTTCTCTCTATAAATATCGGTCACATTACTGTACGAAAGTTTGTTTTATTGACATGTACTTACAACCACCCAATTTTTGGGTCAAACTTGACCTTGGAATTTTGCTGAATGACTGTTGTTGTGGCTGCCGGTTGGTTAGAATTGGCTACTACTAACTCTGAACGTGAACGAAAATTTTAGCTACGAAAAGTGGACTTGTGGTGCTTTGTACCCTTACTTTGCCTTCATTATAACATTACTTATTTTGTCAGTTGATTAACCGTTTTTTGTTTGAATACGAAAAACTACAAAAACACTCGTACAATTTCACGCAATGCAAATATGGTCACGTGCTTCGACTCCCTCTTCTGATTCCGCTCGCGCTTACAGCGGTAATCGCGAGTCCCATGTGCTAACTCAAGTATCAAAACCTTTCACATTATCTTCGGAATATATTAAATGTGGGGACTATTCAGAAGAACCCTGGACAAACGTGATTATTAGCTTTAACTTCGGTGCACCCAATAACGTATATGCTTGCCGAATCCCGCTATCGAATCATCGTTGTGCACACAACGCGTGGATATGGAGGACCACCGTCGGTTGTTGGATTAGTATATTATTTATAGTTAGGACATTTTAACCATCTTCGAGCATGTGCACGGGCCCGGCAATTATTATAATTAGCATCGGCAAGGGACATCGAGTATGACCGACCGACGTTGGTCATTGGACTGGGCTGCTAGGCATAGTCGAAGCCTCATAGTCAGCGCTGCACATAGACACAGGCCCTGCAATTACGCTAAGTAGCTAAATCAGGCGATGTCGACTACAGCTACGAGTATAAAGGGCCGTCATTGGCCGTTAGATCACGATATCACACATAACTGGAGCCTCGTTTTCATCGGCCCGCATAGATACTGGCCTGGTGTCTACTGTAGATAACAGACACAAGCAAGGGCGCGCACAGTTATGGGTGTGGCGGGCCATCATTGGCAGTTAAATTAGGACGCTGCACAGTTGAGGCCTATTAGGCAGACAGGCACCGGCCTAGCAGTTTCGAAAAGTGGTCAAGGTAGGCTATATCGCGTACGGTTGTGAGTGTGTGGATCGTCGTTTGCCACTAGATTAGTTATGTGTGCATAGTTTACACCTCGTATTCATCGGATCGCGTAAATACTGGCCCGGTGTTTATCAAAAATAGTAAAAATGAGCGACAGTACACAGAGCTGGAAGTACGACAGATTAGGCTGAATTCAGTTACCGGTTAATCAACGCCGCACATGAACACGGAACTAGCAGGTACGATAAGTAGCCGGGTGAGGCGACATCCAGTACAGCAATGAGTATGACAAGCCATCAGATTAAACCATCACGCATAGTTGATGCTTCGTTTTTACCGGCCGTCACGGATACTGGCATGGTGTTTACTAAAGTAGCAGACAGGCGGCATTGCGCACGTCTATGAGTATGACAGACCGTCGTTGGCCATTGGATTATGTTACTGTGCATAGACGAAGTCTCATAATCAGAGTCTCACGCCGACGTGGGCCTAGCGTTATTCGAGATGAGTGGCGACGTATAGAGTCACGGGTGTAAGGGACCGTCGGTGGTCATTGGATTAGGCCACCGTGCATAGATCAGGCCCTATAATGAGCGTCGAACATAGACACGGACGCAGCAGTTACGATAATTAGTCGAGGTGAGTGACAACGGCTACCGCTATCATGACAACAGCTTTAAGGCGGTAACTACCTATAGAGCGTCATATTCATAATAGGAATGATACCTGCAGCTATTTCGTGACGCCGTCTTATCTACAGGCATAACTTCACGCATTATCATATGGTTACAGTCGGAATAGAGCGGGTGATTTGCGGGCATGATAGTTTGTGCGACAAAGAGGAAAATGTCATAAACAGCGGCCAATAACTGATGTAGACTTGACCAAGCCCAAATCCGCATGAGAAAGGAGACATGTTACCAGGTGTTTATCTCATTAATGAGGGGACATAGAATGCTGCGACAAGGTTACAAAGTTGAGGCTTGAAGGCGGCGGAAAAAAACAGGACGTGAGAGGACAAAAAGGGACATCCTGCTTGGTGCATGCTGAGAAAAATTCAAATTGCGAAGAATGATGAACCAGAACAATGAATCTAGTGCGGCAGTTTGGTTGTCATCAGCTGACCAGTCAATTTGAACTAAGGCCCAAAACCGATGAAACTTATTCGGTCTTGGACTGTTGGGCTTATGCATAGGGCCACAAAAAGAAAAAGTGAGGATAATAAAGTAGATGAATCAGTAATGCGGATTAACGGCGGCAGGAATGTGATAGTCGCGGTTTACATTGAAACTGTTACCGCTGTAGTGGGGTCTGGTGTAAGAGTTCTTAGGGGGAGGAAGTCAGTGCTAACGCACAAGACGGAACGTGAACTGCACAAAAATGACTGAATTTGTAAAGGGCATGGAATGAACGTCGAAGATATGTTTATGTCCGAAAGGAAGGTTCAGCGGTTCAGAATGAACTGGTCCCGGAGGCCGCCAGGGCCAGGTGAAGGGTTTATTCGCAGTCGCAGATAAGGACACGATTGGGCAAGGGCATCGTCAAAAAACAGGAAGTGAATAGTTGCGGCTGTGCTATCAAACTGTGTATGCCATGCCATTATTGCACTGACATACTTCGGTTTCTGGACAAACCCGTCATGGACATTATGTTTGACGTGTTGGGGCCGGGATGTCCGATTCCCTGGGCAGCGGGGTTTTTCGGGGGTTGGTCCAGGGAACCCGCTGATGTAGAACAAAGCCAATGTAAGGTCGTAGGTATTTTTTGGCATTTTGGTATTTTTGAGGATCCCTTCGGATATAAAGAATGGATCGCACGGAGTGGATGACAGTGAAACAGGACGTCCGAAAAAGATGTAGCCAAAAGTCAAGGGAAGTAGAGAGACCGAAATATGATGGCTACCGGTCTCGGATACTTCGGACTAAGTAGCCGTACCATGGGAATTTTAAGTTTGATCGCAAAGGCCCAGATTCCTGTGAGTAAACCGAGAACGCTCGGAACCTACTGGAGCCCTTAAATTCAACCAAAATCCCGATAGGAAAGCCGGCAAGTATCCAAGCCAGTTGTTAATTCAATCAGTTCAGCAAAAGCCGATGAGTGTTCGAGCATGCCATAGAAGCACGACCTAATGTACTTAGCGTTCGGGCGTTCCGTGGAAGCACGATCGACGTTGATTGGTGTTCACTAAACGCCTGTGAGAGCGCCTGGAGCAATGTCAGGAAGTCCACCCTAAATAGCACGGGTCCTTGTAATTTTTGCACTCGTACGCACTCGCTTATTTGAATAAAAGCTGTTACGTGAACTTGTTGGTGAGTTCTTTCTGGCACCAATCACTGAAGTGGGAACAGCAATTAGATACAACACCATGAAATCATTAGGAGCTGGCGGTCCCTTGAATCCGTTACTGCCATCTGTGTTCTTCCTGATACAGGACGCGCTATGGAGTTGCCGTAAGGATTAGTGCTCATCCTTCCATTCCTGGCCTCGGAAATCGCGACCCGCTTTGTTAATAAAGCAGCGAAAATTATGACTGGGATCGTTAGCCGGTACGTCTGTGCTCTTCGTACCTGTCAGCCTCAGGTTTCAGACGGGTTACTGACAAGGGGAGCATCCACGGAGCTCATCTAGTTACCTTTCGGGTACGCCGAATGGTTTTAGAATCATGATGATTTTAAAGTCTGCCTCTGGTTAGGGGCAATCCTCTGCGCCTCTGATGCAATATGCTGCCAAATGTGCACCGGCCCAGTGAATTAATCTTTGTAAAGGCCAAAACATTAAGCGTTTGGCTTTGCGAACGGCGTGTTTGTGTGGGCGTTTGAAGTGACATATTTCCGCAAACGTTTTGCGCACAGATCCTGAACATGTGGTGTCCATATTGGCAGTGACTAAACGTTTTTTGTTACGAGACTGACAAAATGTGGAAGGATTTTTCGGAACTTTTGTAAATGTGATTGTATTTTGGACAGAAACGAGCATACAAAGTCAGGCTGGGGACTGGAAAAATTCACTCATCGGAGCATTTTCTTTTAGCCCTTAAGATTGTGGTATTTTCTGGCAAAATTCTAAGGTTACGAATCAACGAGTGGCCTAGCTTGATGCATCATTCTGATCCGCAGTTCTTCGCCCGGCAAACAAAGACACTTGTCGTTTCTTTTACAGCTATCCGCAATGCCTCAGCTGCCATGAATCGTTGCCCAGTCCCGAAAAAGAAAAAAGGCACACACATCGACACGTGTTATTGCACAGGAAAAAAGCCACCCAAATATTCCACACAGTCAACCACCCATCAAAGAGTTCTACCTGCAACCGGCCAGCATTGTGGGCTAACTTGCTAGTTTAACCGAGATCATTTGTCCATTCTCACTTAAGTAGGCAAGTTTAAAGTGAGTTGTCCAGGTCTACTCTCTACAGCACGAACAGGGACTATGTCCTTTACCTAGAAGCATCAGGCTACGCAACTCCCAGCCTGAAAACCAGCAATGGATTCCCTTTCAAACCTCTCCACTTTTCAGCGAATTTTGCAATTCTAACCTTGTTAATAAATTATCCGACAAAGTGACGTTAAGGAATGGCAACATTCATAGTACCAGTAGCAACTTTTGTCTTGCTTCTCCTTACACCAGGTCCTTCTAGCAGAAACCTGAGCTACTCTCAAACACATTGATGTTGCGTTAGACTATCGAGGATACGCGCTCTCAAGACATCGCCCCGTCCGCGATAGTCCTGATGGCGTCTGCCTGTTAGCAGCCGACTTTCCCCTTGTCTGTGTATTCTTATTATCTATACCCCTTCGAATTTTACCAACCGCCCTCGATCTCTACTGAATAAGGATCACGCATTTCAGTCCAAACTGCCGGAACAACTTCCTGATTCCATTACCACACAATCCTGAAGAACGTTATGCCATCTCCAAAATCCCTCTTAGCCCATCTGATACAACTGCAGAGGTGTGATAGCCCCGCATTTCTTCTCCTTAGGTTAAGATGGCACTCGGTCAATAATCTTATTAGCACTGTAAATTCAGAACCATAGATGATGTCGCCGGTACTTTTCCTTTACGCAAAGCGGAAATATCACTCACGAATGCAAATCACTTTGTTGCTGATAGTCACTCCCTGCATTTAACATCACATATTTTGCTCGCCAGTGAGGATATTCAACAGCCCTATGTACTCTGTAAACGCCGACGGGTGGACGACCCGCACTCCTGTTTTCCTTGATGACCTTAAATGAACGAAATCGCTTCAGATGTCTGAGCCGTTTTCTGTATTTAGATTTACCTCGAGTTTTAAAGACACAAGCTACCCGGGCTCATTAATGGGCAACTAAGACAACAACGGAGTGCTTGGACTGGGTAACACACAATACACACTCATAGTAACTTTCAGGGCTACAGTGCGACAAGCTGCGGAGTTTCAACGCTACTGGATTAAAAATAACGATGCAAGACCCCTCAAAAAACGCTTCTCATGTTAAGAAAGGCCCAGATAAGCTCCAAATCATCACCCATTTGTATGAAGCACTGACGCTGTCACTAATTGCACACCAGGTAAAGTACCCTGAGCAGTCACCAGTGTTTGGGCGGCATTTGAAAGGCCGAAAGGAGCCTTTTAACCACCTTAATGGCCCCGTCAGCTTGGAATCACCGGCCTTTGAAATCACAGGATTGCTTAAGAACCGCTTTACCTGTACCGCAGCCTGCACGATGCCTTCAAAATATGCACTCGTGCGGTCGCCCCAAAATACCATGTACCATTTTCTCATCATTTGGTTTGGGAGCACCTTTGAAGATATGGCAAGGTCATCATTCCCTTGACCTGTAAGAGAGGAGACAGGTACAATTGCTGCACTATATTTACGTCTAACCTTTGCACGCATATAGATGAGGTCGGAAACAGTTTTACTACGACCATTTTCACTCTTCTTCCTTCATTTAGCCCAACACGAGTTTCTTTCAAAATATTCACATATCTTCTTTCTTATGTTCTGTTTTCTGTGAGGAAAAATGCCATCACTGGCAGGTTCTTCGATCAGCCGTATGTCTGGGAAAAGTTACATCAGGCGTATCACGCATAGATGAAGAAGTCACCGGACTGGGGGGCACACTTCGCTGGATTTTTACTCCAGTCGTTGGCTGACCTTTGTAAGTAAGTGTTGTGAATGTAGCTTCGCCGAAAATCAACGCTGTGAGCGGTGTTCCTAAAAGACCAGCGCTAGGGTTGATTATTTTCTTGCATTTTCCCCTGCGCCATGCTCGTACCAGTCCGTGACTTTTTCCCGTTTTCCTGTTTATAAAACATGGTCCAAAAATACGTAAACCGGCAAAGTGACAGCTGTAGTTTGCACCAAATAGGTCACCTTGAAATTCAAACCATCAATCTCAAAGGACACAAACGAGGCCACAAAGTTCCACCACAATAAGAAATTTCGCACTTCATGCGCTTCACCCCACGGCTAGGTCGGAGTGTTTGAACTTTGTCCCCTCTACCGTATTCTTCGAAAATCCCGGACTGCCATACTCATTATTTTGCTTCGGTGAACTTGGTAAACTCTGTTTTTTGTACAACGGTGTCATGCATGTATATGCCTCAAATCACCCCAACACGAATTTGCCAACGATTGCATAGAAACTTCCCCAAAGTTGTCACATTTTAGCGCCCCCACACAGAAAATGTTTGAAAGAGGAATAAACAACATCCTGCCCAACTTCCAGCCTAACCGCCACCCTGGTCCCACCTAAATGGATCTAACTTACACACCAGAAGAGCCTTCTACCAAACTGAATGAGAGTGGCCCGTCCTCTGTTACATTAAAGCCGCCTGCCAATCACCTCCGTTGTCCTTACAACTACGGGTATTATAGAAAACTCACCGCCTTCCAAATGAGACCACCTGATGAGCCCTACTAATCCTGTCACTTTTTTGCCACCGTGATCTGCAGTCCAGCAAATATAGCGCACCGAACGTAGTCGAGACATCCTAAATCCCACTTGGGGTCGAATCGTTCACATTTGTCTTTGATAAAGCCAATACACTCAATGGAAATCTCTTATACTTCTCAAGGATTGTGATTAGGAACGATTATGAATACTGAGTAAGACACCTCTCTCATAGAACGTTTGAGCCAGCACCAGGGACAAAAATGCCACAAGAAAGATTCGGGCCTGTAAATTTTTGGGCGCTCCATAGTATATACCCTGTATTTCCACCGCCGCCACATTTCCACTGATCATCACATTTGGCGATTTCGGTCTATAATAGTAAGGTTTATTCCCAACTTGTGGGTGGCATACCGTCTGGGATGATCATAGTTTTACAGTCAGAATGGAACATGACTGAGGGATTTGTGGGGGTGCGGATTGCACAAAAAGAGGACAATGTCACAAACAGTGGGGAATACCCGATGATATAGTAATAATAGGTTATTTCCCAACCTGTTGGGAACAATGGGCATGAGGTCTGACTAGTTCAAAGACAGTCAGGTGGCACGAACTAAAACTGAAAACCATTGCTTGTCATGGGTGACCTTGGGTGGTTAGGTAAAGGCAAAATTGAAGACTTTCCCGCAGATTCAGAATAAATGTCAGGCGCGGCAGTCCCGATGAAAACGGCATGCGTGGAACATGATGGAGACCACACTGCTTCGATATACCAACTGATATATGCGCATCAGTTTTTAAGTAAACCTTAGATGAGCCGCTTCTCATGCCTACCTTTACGGTCGTGAAACGGATTGAATTAACTCTGCTCAAGCTGATGTCGCAGGTCTGTTCGGATGCTAGTTATCCGCGGCTTGCTCACCGCTTGCTGTTTGCACACCCAAATTAATTTCGCCGAAACTATAGGGTTTTTGAAGTTGTGCCTTGAACGGGGAGTTGGTGTAATCCATTTGCACCTTCCGGTGACACGGTGCACACGGCATTTTGTTTAAGTGAACAGAATTTCAAGGTCACAGACCATCACCGATTTGCATTTTCTTGCTGGTATACGCGGCGCAAAACACACAATCACACTCCAGCATATTCAGCATTCTTTGGTATCCTTTAAGAAAAAAAGACGTCTAAAGTATATCTAATGCAAATTTCACCCTGGAAGACTAGTTGTTGATGTTTGTTTTCTTTACACTGCTCAGTGTTAACAAATGCGATATCTTTGGTATCCGAAAAAAAGACGTCTAAAGTATATCTAATGCAAATTTCACCCTGGAAGACTAGTTGTTGATGTTTGTTTTCTTTACACTGCTCAGTGTTAACAAATGCGATATTCGCAAAGTATATCTTGTTCGGAGAACCTGGTGGTCACAACACATTTTCCCGTGGATTTCAATTCAATTAAGTGCAACATTGCTAGACAACAGCATAAATGTGCATTGGCAACGTGAGGGCCATCTTTGTTGATGATGTTTCCCAGATATGCACAACTAGCCTGTAGATAAGACGGCGTCACGAAATAGCTGCAGTTATCATTCCTATTATGAATATGACGCTCTATAGGTAGTTACCGCCTTAAAGCTGTTGTCATGATAGCGGTAGCCGTTGTCACTCACCTTGACTAATTATCGTATCTGCAGCGTCCGTGTCTATGTTCGACGCTCATTATAGGGCCTGATCTATGCACGGTGGCCCAATCCAATGACCAACGATGGTCCCTTACGACTACAAAAAAATTAACCTGATTGGCATGCCTTACGGTACACCACCCACCTGTTGGGAATAGACGTCGTTATGATAACCTGACACTTTGTAGACACAAAGTGCACATCAACGGACAGAATGACTTTGGTCAGTTCATCCAAAAACACCTGCGCCGTTCCCTCTTCTTCGAAGATCAGAACGATGTCTGCCTACTCTAGACCAACAAGGTTTTTGCCAGAAGATATCTGAAAACCGGGTCTAAAAGACATTTCAACGCTAGTCTCATTATCTCGTCGATCACGAAATTAGGTTGGAATGGAGAGAGGGCGCCCCCGACGGACGCCGCTTTGTGTACGGAGGCTTTTGTAGCTCCCCACATATCTCCGTAACATGTCCGCCTCTTGTGCACCCCCTGTCCGCGACGATGCAAAAGACTGCACGGTTGACAACTCCCACTTCAACTGCACGCCCTCTCCCCAAGCTATATTCTTTCTGCATGATGAACCTCAAAAACCGCCCCCCGTAATGAGGGAATTGTAAACTGATTCCAGTCTGAGCTTGCCCTGGATATGGCATACATCACGAGCAATCGCTCTATGAAACGAAATATCCATAGTTAACTATATCCCCAGTAGTTCCAGAGAGTGTTACCACAAAGACCGTTTCAGTCCGTTTAATTTGCGCAAGAACTTGGAAGCAGTGGATGTCTGCTTACTCTGCCCACAAAACCAATAGTTCAGCGAACGGCACTATTGGCGGCTCAGCATACCGGTGAAGGTTAAACCTTGCCTCAGGCCAGATATAACCTTCGCTGACCATCATGGAAAACGAAAAACTTACTGGCTGCGACGAATCATTTGGCTTCGGCGGCACGCTTGCCACAACCATAGGAGAATTTTTCATCTAGGTTGAGAATGCTCATTCCAGTTTGAGTTTGCGCGGACTTAGTGTGCGCGATTATTGTCGAAGTCGTTTTGAGGTTATTTCCAAATATGATGCATAAAAAACGCAAAATTTTCCACAAAAGTTCCCACAGTTTTCATGGAGACGACAGGCGAAGCCACTGGCAGCCACCGAAATACGAACTCCTCGCCCAAAGTAAACTCCGAGTTCGTTTAAACAACTTCCGAGAAAACTGCGGGTGCGTGGGGAGATCTAAAGCGCCCGAATAACTTCCATCAAACGCTTAAACTTTATGTTAAAGTTATCCTCTTCCGGATCGCGGTTTCAGAGAAATTTTGGGTGTGCCTATAGGACTCGGCGGTCTGTTGTTCCTCCCACTGTGATATGTCAAAAGTCGCGCCAACTCGAAGCAGCTTTTGATAAAGATGAAGCTCAATTGTTCAAGTTATATTCATAAAAGACTGCAGAACTAACTAAATGGTTCATGTAGACCCATCGCGGAAGAATGGGAAGTATGGGGAGGAAAAGTTCAGATGCTGATTAGGTCATTTTCTGACCAATCAGAACAAGCCTCCTTCTGGGCCGTAGCTGGTTCCCTACATATTGGTCCCGGTTGGGCTTAGGTTCCCAACCCGCATCTGGACACATTTTCCTTCAGTGTGGCGTCCAATGCAAGATATTATCCACAGGAAAGCACTCTAAATACATCAGGCAGAAGCTTCTTAAGGGATATATAAGCGCATCAAAATTACGCGCCTAATGTTAGGTAGAATTCCAGTTACATCAAAGCTGTCGTCACTGGCGAACACCGGATAACAAGCGACCAGTGCTGCACTCGACAGGTGTGCGCCGATCATTAGCCATCAAGCTACGCTAGATTCTTCCACGTATGCGCCAACATACCCACATACGGCGCCGAGAAATTTGCCTCAATTGAAGCAGTATCGTGCTCCCACATTGGGTGACTTTACAGGCAGAGCCATATAACTGCTCATTGATGATCCACAGAAACCTCGTATTGTGTATCCGGAAGTTGATTGACTCAGGGATTCTGACTATTCAGAAACTCGCAGTTTTATCCCTTGTTCACGATCACAGAGTAGGCAATGATTAGTGCCTCGAGCTTCCTGCTCGAGGGAGGTTATGTCAGGGGCCCAGGCCCCCGCGTTAGAGCCATATATAGTCAATTGTTTCGGAAAACCTGGAAAAAGACATTTCTGCTATTTCACAAACCACCGCCTTGTGGTTAGACTCCAGAGGGTTTGGTTTAGAACGCTAGGTTTGGGCATCGTGGCAATGTCTCATCCCGCATATGGTCGTAATGAACATATTCAATAGTAGCTTTATGCCACATTTGCGGTAGCTTGGTGATTTCGATTGGGTGGAATTATTCACTGCATGCAGCATGGTAAATAGGCGAAAACATGCGTTTGCTGATGCCTCCTATAGTTATATATAATTTTCCTCTTGTGCTTTCATAGATCCAAGCGTTATGCACCTTAATCAGTCGTCCTGAAAGATTACTGGTTGCGCACCACGCTTCGGATCTGCATTCCAAACCTCACTTTTCCGCCCTCATCATACCCTCTGACTCGCGAACTTCTGAGTAAACTGACTGGCAAGTTACTTTTGTGCGAGCTTTGAGTACCCTATCCGTAAACATGATCGAAGTACAATAATTCAGACTTTGGTACTTTCATTCCCCGGACACTACCGACTACCAACCTAGACTAGTTCTGCAAATGGTTGCGCTGGTGTTAGTGTAGCTTCGCTTACGGGTGGAGACTTCCTTGCTCGACTGGACATCCGAATCCTTACCCTGAGACAGTCTGCCTGCAGAAAAACTGTTCACGGATGGTTTGGCCTCCCTGAGAGTATCCCGGTTCGCGTGCAACCGTGATCCCCGCAACCATAGCACTGTCGTGCCACGTTGGCCTTCGCGTGGTTTCATTCGCCAGTCACCTTACTTGCTCTACATAGCAGGGTGGGTAGTCAGAAACGGGCTCTGTTGACGCCCCCTTCGTTTTCTTTTACACTCCATCCCCAATAGTGGCGCTCTCTTAGGTCCATCCGTTGGGACTTGCTACTCCATTTGTCTTGCATCGGTCAGCCGACGATCACATTCTCAGGCACCTTGAAGTCAAAATTCACACATCAGTGCTCGGTTTCTGTATGCTTCTCATATTCGCATTCTGATGCAAGCTGGACAACAGATCTCTCTCTCTCGCACACTAAACTAGCCTGACAATAATGTGTTCTGCACGTCACTAGCAAGAATTCAAGAACCGAACATAGCGTGCCAGTCGCCCCGTCATATCTCACTCGTTTGTGGCTCCAGAGGCCTCTGCATCAGGCTGTGCGGGGGTCCGCGTCGTTTAAAGCGCCCCGGTCAAGAGGACCCTTGCTTGACTATGTATTGGTGGTCGCTTCTTTGTGGTCCCTCGGGCAACTCCGGTGAAGGGATCTCATGAGTAGAAAGGTAATCGTTGTGTTTTTAGTGTTTGCTTCCGCTCCAGCCGACTGTAACCCTGGCAAAAATAAAAACTTTATAGCATCTTGAGTGCTTTTTACGAGGAACTGAAAGTTCAGGCATCGTTTGTGGTTGCCAGATATTTGAATACACAAGAGGGAGGACTTGGCACAGCTAAGCTTCAGTTGGGTGGTCCGATTGGATTGGACTGGGTACGTACGGACATTGGCGAACGACTGCTTCAGCTATGTACTGACCACAGACCTTTGTGCCCCGTTAACTTCCGAATTAGTCGAAATCTTCTGATCACATGATCCTCCCAGCTTCGTTCGGACCCAACTTGATCACATATCCGCCAGTTACCTATGGTATGGTTCAATAACTGACTGGTTCTCGTTTTGAGACTTGTACTCATCCGAAGTCACTTCACTCTTCGCACCACACAAGGTTGGGACAACTTTCAAGTTTCCCCCCTTTTTCGCTACCCACCCAAATTTGAATCCTCCCTCCACAGGTCCCAGCACTAGGACTGACCGTGCATCACACAGCTGCATTTTCTGTGCGTCGGAATTCAGTAACAACCCTAAACACTCCGAAATCTGTTTTCGAACCCCGGAAGTCTGTCTAATTAGCCGCCTTTAATGTTGCCCACTGAGGCAAGCATGTAAACAGGTGGCTGATGCTAGCATGTTGGACTTCATCTATATTGGTATATGTCGTCTGTCAGAAACAGGGATGTTCGACGGAAGTACTGTAATTGAACTGACTACCCTCAGTATCTCCTAGGTCCAGGTTGCGCAACTCTGGTGATACAGAGGCTGCTGCAGCTGGATATGCCGAGGGCAGACGAGCGGAAGCGTCTCTGCTTGATTAGATACTCGTTGACAGTCGTCTGTGCGCGGTTCGTTTGGCGAAAATCTCCATAACATGAGGTTCGCACCCTGTTTATTATGTCCGTTTACACCTTTACCGACTGTAGCTCTGAATCTGCTAAAGACCGTCTTGATGACGATCTAGATGCTCTTTTGCAGTGGACTAAAAGCTCAGATATCGTTGTGGTTGCTGGTGAACGCTCAGGTGGATAGACTGCTGAGGCCCAATAAGGTGGTCATCTTGGATTAGACACGAGAGGCACGGATAACGGAGATCGCCTGTATGCCAATTACAGACTGTTCCTTTGCAGTAATAATTTTGGAACTGCGGAAATCGCTTGACAACATGGTGCCCAACTAATCAGCCCCGAATCCGAATTGACCACATCGCCGTCAGTTGTCAGTGATGAGGGTCAATCACCGCCTCCCGCTCCTGGAAAACTAGCCTGGACCCGACCATGCACTTGCGCTTAGCCAATGGGAAGCTATTGGACTTAGAAATCAAACAAAATCTTCAGAAGTGGCTCCTCGAATACTTGCCGGGTGATATGATGTCGGGTATCAACGGCCACTGGCGGAAGATATCCAGAGCCGGTGCAACTCAACCAACCAGAGGAGTGGCGACAGATTTCCTCTGGCCCCAACCGCAACTCCATCCGATGCATCCGACGCCGGGTGAAACTGTGCGTCCGTGCGGACCGAGAGGCTCGATGGACCCGAAGAGCTAAAAAACTGGAAGATGCGTGAAATGCTGGAAACGTCCGTGAGCTGCTTCACTTGATTCGTTTGACTAGTCCTCAGAAGCTCCTTGTCAGCAAAATTATCAGGGACCACAATGACCACCTGATATCCAGAAAAGCAGAACGTTTGGACTGCTGGGCACAATGCTTCGAACAACAATTCAATTGGCCACCTCCTACTTCCAATAAGGAATCTCAGCCTTCAACAGGAAGGTGGACTGTGAATATGGAGCCTCCTTCAACATCTCTCAAGCTGCTGGTCCTGAAGACCTTCCACCTGCTCTGTTCAAAGATGGTGATGGGCTTCTCAGCCACTGCCTGTCTAGCCTATTTGGGTCCATTAGGGAGAAAGAGACTGTCCCAGACAACTGGGGTATATGGATAATAGTGCTCATTTTCAAGAAGGGTACCCGCAGTGAATGTAATAACCACAGAGGTGTTAGTTTGACTGGTGCTGTAACAAGGCTTCTGACGTCCCTGATTCTTCGTTGTCTTATGGTGGCATGAGATGGCTCAGCGCTTAGAGCGCGAATTTACTGACCGGAAGGTCAGTGGTTCGAACCTGACCTCTGCCCCTCGGCTCCTGTTTAGGCTTGAGCGACCTGGTAGTGTCCCAGCCCTTGTTCTTCCTTCGGATGACGTGGCAATTAGGCGCCGAAAGGGTGTTACAGCTGAACGACTATGGTGGCACGCAAAACCTTGACTCGTGAGAATCAGGCGGTATTATGCTCGGGTAGAGGCTGTGTTGACCACATCTTCACACTCCTCCAGGTGTGAGAGCAACGCCACATCTACGTGCGACCCACGGTATTAGTGTTTCTTTGACTTGAAGGGTGCGTTCGGTTCTGTCGATCGGTTAGTGCTGTCAGCTACACTTGCTCAACAGGGTATGTCCCAGAAGTTTGTGAAGATAATCCGGTCAAAACATTCATATACTTCTGGGCATGTACGAGTTTATGGTGAATTCTTCAAACGCTTCCCTACAAAAAGTGGTGTCCGACAATGTTATCCACTCTCTCCGTTCTTGTTCAAGTTCGTCATTGATGAAGTACTGATACAAACGCTGGAAGGTGTTCAAAACACCTGTGTTCTACTACTGGTGAGAACCTTGTCAATCTGGAGTATGCAGATGACATCGCTGTCATCTTTGAAAACCAAGGTGGAGCACAGGTCCTGTTGAATAGACTGACAACCGTCACGCCATCTCCCGGCATGCATCTTGCACCCTCAAAGTTCAGAGTCGTGCTCCATAACGTACAATTGCAGTTCACAAAGAATCACTGGGGGCTGTTGAGGATTGTACACATCCCGGTACTTGTATTAACTGAGAGAGAAATGTGTCTGATAAGGTCAGTGGAAGAATCTCAAAGGCCCTAATCTCGTTTGCTAATTCGCATCACTTGTGGTGTCAAAAAGGCTCGCGTATACCACAGTAAGGGATATGTTGTTGTACGGCTGGGAGACGTGGCCCCTGCGGACAGATGATGTGGGGCTTCTTCATGGTTTTGACCACCGATGCCTCAGAAGCATTGCTGGTTTTGGTTGGCGAGAAAATGCGGGGAGCTCTCCGAAAGGATCTGTGCGAAAATCTATCTTGGGCAAAAATGTTCAATCTCCCCCTTTTTATTCAGTTTCCTGATTGGTGAGATGATGAAACGGAAGTTAGAAGGTCTTCAAGGCCATGACGTTCAAATAAATGCCGACAAAAACGCTGTCGATCTGGAGTATGCAGGAAGAATAATGCAGATGTATCCTCTTATCTTGTGGGTTGGAATTTCGCGTCAAAGACCTAAGCTGGGGTACCTCAACCAACCCCTCTTCCTTGGTCTTGGAAACCGTGAAGTATCATTCACTCGCACACTTCTCTGTCCGCCGATGTCCCTTCCCATCCCTTTCTCACTCTGCAAGCAATCAGTGGTGGGTCATGTGACCGTCCCTGCCCAACCTATACCGAAACAGCCCCCGTCGTCTGCGATTTCTGATCTCCCCCAATAGGCTAATTCACACAAAACTTGACCACCATCATAACTCTGTGTAAAACATTATATTCCTTCACTTCAACCAGCTAAACGCATTCATGTCGCATTCACGTCTATTGACGTGACTCATACGACCATACTAGTGTCGTGACCAACTGCGTAAAAAATAACTCCAAATAACAAGGTCCTGTAACGGTCGGATTGGGGATCCTCTATTTGAGGAGGGTGGTGAGAGCTGAAAGCGACCGATTGGATGCATCTCACGTGGATTGTTCACACTCTCGAAAACCGGCGCACCAAAATCTACATGGCTTTTGTCCTCTCTCCTTGTAGAGCGTAAGATTCTGGTGGTTAAGGCAATCTTCTTAAGCAAGCACCCTCATTCAGTTTATTAGCTGCCAATTTCGAGAAGGTTGTCAATTTTTCTTCCCCTTTTCTGTCCTGCTTATTTTTACAGCATTAGGAAATGACTGTGACATTATCGAACAATGTGACGGAGACTGCGCAGTTTTGTACTGTTCCACGATTCGTGATTCCCGAATGCTCTCTTTCATTCCATCGTCAATATTCGAAAATCTATACGGCCCGTTTTAGTGCGGCTCAGCCGGTGCTTAGCGCTGCAGCCACTCGGCAGTGGGCTGCATTCGAACATCCTAATCATGACCAGTTACCAATTCGCTCTCTGAACAGTCTGGTAACGGACGAGAAATGCGTTATTCTTGGGACCTTGTATAAGGTACGTAAGGCCATGTTGTTCCATCTGTTGTACACCTTGTTCTTCCATTCAACACATTTACCGGTACTTGACCATCTGCTCTAAATTGTCACACAGTTGGTCCGGATTTGTTTTGACCATTTCAAGAACTGGTCCGATCGCCTCTCCGGTACGCTCACCAGAACCTCAGTTGATCATTCTTCTATCATGTCTTTTGACCTCCCGAAAGCTTGTGTATTTCGTTACTTCTCCGAACTATGGGTTGTGGTCTATAGGGAGGCTAGGGTTGAATTGTATCTACGGTAGACCTGTGCTCTCTGAAGCACTGGCTTGATATTGAAGACACCATCCAAATTAGTGGTTTTCAGTAAGGGCGCAAGCACTACAGGTGATCTACTAGTGTACTTATTGCAGGTACAGCTCTATAATTCGACTTTTCATGGGGCTGAATTAGTATCACCAGACATTTGGAGAGTTCTGGACTTTGCCGTACTTCCCCCTTACATTCCACATCCACTAGCTTGACCAATCGGATCGGCAGCTCTCTTTAGACTCGCGTGTTGTAGGTCGGTCTGGATTTCGTCCTTCAAGTTGTCCACACTAGCACTCTATGTGACCAGTACTCCAGTCGTTGTTCCATGCATCCTTATATTTTCTGGCTGTATCACACTTCGTTGCCTCACCTCTTCGTCCCTGCTTCCACACGGATATCTGACGACCGGATTGGAACCATCCGCATCCTGATTGCGGATCTTGTTAAAATCGCTGAGTACATTCCGTCTACATTTAACCCTTCTGAATGTTCCCACCTTCCCCTCAGTTTGCGTTGTGTTTTTGATTCTCAACTCCCTACGTGTCTTGAACACTCTTTTTATCCCTCACCATATTTGGAATGATATCTGCTTGCAACTTTTCCTGGTCTTTCCCCATGTCCTCCACCAATTCATATCCTTCTTTGTTTCAAGGCCCAAGTTTGTCCCACCACTGAATCGTTTTGTGATGTTTGGTGGAGTGATGCCCTTGATCAGGTCCATAACTTTGTCTCTCTCATTGTCACCCGCTCTTTAATAGATAACCGCCAACCCTTGTCGCTTCACTCAGATGTAGCTTCTCTTTTTTCCATGTTCCAATGGTGTTATCACGTCAGTCTTTCTCAAACTTTCAACTGCATCTGGCCTGTTCGTTCTCCACCCCATCCCCGCCACTTCGGCTTTCTCCGTTTTCGAACTGGTCTTGATACCTCCTGTTTCCCTCTCCGAACTGTCGAATTTCGGCGTGTGTTGCTCCTGTCTTCACTGCCCCTTCCAACTTGTCAAGACTTGCATCCCAGTAAGCCACCTTAGATGCTTCGCGTTTTTGCGCTGATTGTTCTGCTTCTGTCCCTTGCATCAAGGGGAAAAGCCAAACGAAGGTGAGTCAGAATATAATCCAGTTGGTATACCGTTTTTCGGTCGCTTTAGGAGGCACTCTGTCGGATGTGAAAGCGCCTATTGAAGGCACACTCGGTTTAGATCAGAAACACTGACTAGAGGTCTGCCTTTTCCAAATCTATGACTGGAGCCAAAGCGTCCTAGAGTTTGGTGCGTACTTTCGGCTGCTGGGTCACTTCGAGCGTTGCATTCACCGGCTATCACGAGGATATAGTTTCTCGACGGTTGCCACACGACAGTGCGTACTTGGGCGTAGAATTCATCTTTGGTCGAGTGGTCGAATCTGCCGAGGAGACCGATATAGACAGGCGACCTTTGAAGCAGGCTAGCAAGATCTCCGAGATATTGGTAGTTGAGCAAAACTGCTGACTCGTCCGTAGCGACGCGGCAATACGATACCCGGGATTCTTGATTAGGTAATTGAGATTCTGACGCGGAAGATGTCAACGTAGTAATCATGCGCGAGATGGCTCGGTGATTAGACAGCGAATTTACTGACCGGAAGGTCCGTGGTTCGAACCCGACCTCTGTCTTTCGAATTACCCTGTCTAGGCTTGGGCAACCTGACAGTATCCCAGCCCTCTTGTTTCCTTCTGGTGGAATAGGCACCGAAAGGGTTCTACAGCTAAACGAATCATGTGGGTTGCACAGAGTTTCCGATTTGGGTGGTTGTCCCGATATCCTAACACTTATTGGAGAGATTTTCGCATTTTGGGGGCTGTGGCTCGCGGTCCATCTGCTGCGGCCGCTAGGCTATAGAAGGCGCGACGTTTATTAGGGAATACCTCAGTATGGCGTGATGTTACATCCCTAGAGCGTCTGTACAGGTAAGTGCGACCTACAAGCCTCCTTACTATGGCAGTTGGATTTAAAAGTTAATCTAACCCTCCAGTCTTTTGGCGCTGATCCATGTTCACATTGTTGTTGGCCCCGGGGACTGGAGATCAGCGTAGCGTCATCCAATTTATAGCGAACGACATCCGCACATACCCCTTGAGTGTGGTGGGACCACGACGACGAGAGGTCCTCAACGGAGGCTACATGGTAGCAGGTTTTTTGGGGCGGGAAAAGCGAACTGCTGTTGAAGAGAATATATCGTTGGTCGCTCATTTGCTCGCTCAGGTTGGTAGTTGGAATGCAACGGTTTCATCACCGTTCGAGGTGACAGCGTCAGTTCGCTGTTGCGGAGCGTAGCGATGTGACGAATCAATGATATTGAACTTCTAGCGCAGCCTAGCTTACTGACCACCTTAGGCCATGCAGAGGCACATTTTTATAGAGGATCTTCAATAATCCATGTCTGATTTGTTATCCACGTTTATGTCCGGTGGAGGGACGAATGCATTTAGTTCAGAACGCCTTTCATACAGTCAGATTCCCACCCATTTGGTAGATAGCTGGAGACGTCTTCGAAACAAAGTCAAACGTAGGGAGGTATTCAACCTCTATCGAAATTACGTTCATTTGCAGCGATTGATTTGAGCTGGCGTTAGATGCCGATTCGAATTGGCACACATCTCCACGTTTCCTGTTAAGAACACTGCCAACCGTGCTGATTTTTTCTGGTGACCAAGTGCCTTGGTCATGGAGATTACATGATTGTTTCTGAATCGATACAGGAAGATCCAGTTGTCGATTCTTTATGTCACGTGATCAGATGTTCGTTCCCGCCCTGGCCTTTCACCACTGATTTTTAGTTTATTTAAAAATCTTGCTTGAACTTGCATCAAATGTACGTTTCTGTGCTGTCGTGGCGTTCAAAGGTGATGCTCTGAAGTACAGACTGTCACGTTACATCATCGTTATTGAGGTTGCCGATACGAAACTTTGAGTCACGTGTAGCTTTGACAGTCCCGGATATCAAAGCGAAGGAGTGGGTTCGAAAGTCTACGATACTATTTTCACGAAAGTGCGCCAAATAGTACAACAAGCCTCAGTTGTTAACGCTCGTGGCATCAACAAACAAGCAAGTCCGTTCGTTACTGACTGGTACAAGATGGTCTCAAAGCTCGCACACCAGACAGTGGCGAGCAAAATGTTGACTCGGCAGTGTGGGTTTCGATCCTCCCTTCGGAGGGCAGTCTCGTGACTCTGATTGGCGGTGCAATCACACGGAAATCATGTCAGAGCAAATCAGTACAGCTTAGCAGACGGCACTGTGGCAGTGAAGCACCGGTGTTGAACACTGATATCGACAAGGACACTACCAAAAATAGAAGCCGCCGTCATTACCAACCACATTCAAGGAAGCGAGACCGGGAGCGGACCAACTGCAAACAGACCTGAAGCACCTCAAAGCAGCCATCCAGCAAACCAATGGAATAAGAGGCATACATACCAAAACGCAGCAAAAATCATGGTCGGTCCTACAATAATGCAACATAAGGTATATACCAACTAGCCACTCACATGACAGGATATTAGACACTCTTAAAAAACCACATAAACGCGGCTAGGCACGGAGGAAGCACCCACTCAACTGCGCACTGACGATGTCTCCTCGACTGGGTAGGAAACGTTTGCAAGCCAAGCTCGGCGAACAAATCAACTGCCATCTGATCAACCACCAGAACACTGATATCATTCTGTCGGTGATTTCGGGAGACGAGCATGTATGTGCATGTAGATCCGCTGCGCACACACACACACACACACACACACTCAAGGCTTATCTACACCTGTCGGACGGGCGCGGCCTTTGCGGCAAAGTGAATGTCGGTGGAGATCAAAAGTACATGGACGGAGTAAGCAAATGGATGGGTTAATTATCATGACGGCAAGTCGAATGCATCAATTGTCTTTCCTATGTAAGCACAAGGGAGCTCTACCACGATACTGTTTTCGACGTTGTCTATCTCAGTCTGGTGAGTCCATCGGCCTACCCGTTGCATCTCTGTGGTTGATTTCGTTAATCCACTGATATCAACTTCGGAGCACACCTGTGCTATCTGTCTTTATTAGCGTCGGATTTATTTCTACCCTTTCATGAACCCCTAAGGGAGTGAGTCCTTATAACTGCTTTCGTCAGGTTTGGTGTTCTCTTAACTGTTGTCCACTCCCAGTGGGTTTTGTTATACTTTTGTCCAACTGCCTGGTTCACATTTGCTGCTCAGGAGATGAAACTGAAACCAAGTATTCTTCGCGACCTAGCCAATTCGGAGTTTGGTCAGGGCGGTGTCCAGCTCCAGGGAGATACCCTCAATACGCTGATGTCGTCCGATGACAGCATATTCCTCGAGGATAATGTACAGCGCATTCGCGTGGTCATGGATGGTCTCAATGGGGTGTCTATTACAAACCTGGCTACCGGTGTGGTCGTGGCGCTTCTCGGAGTTGAACCTGAACATGCGCAAGGTAGGGATCGTTCAGTTTTCTTTTTGATCTCATCACCCGTTCGATCTGATCCGCGATTCACGGTGAAACTTGTTTATTCACTTTACACAACACCTTATATATTTCATGCGCACCCTCGTCCTCTGTAAGAGTTTGATTCCATACTGGTGAGAGGAAGAATGCCCATCAGTGCACAGTTGTTTAATTGGCCAACGCGAACTGACTGGTCATAAGCTGTTAGACACGAAGATAGGAATCTCATTAGCACAGAGTATTTGGAAAGTGAACAATCTCAGGCGTCCTCTTTGAATATTAAACAATAATAAAGAAGCACTGCAAAGTGGTTCCAAATTTTCCGTACTAACAATCTCGCAGATGCGGGGACGGTGCTTCGACAGCTAACTTGACACTACTCACATATTTCGTCAGTAGTGTACACCGTTACACTGGTAGATCACTTACTCCGTGTGGATGTAGTTGAAAGACTCTTCAGTAGCTTCTTCAAACGACTCACATTAACATTGGGAGTTTCATTCGCTGTGGCACAATTGATCGTTAGATCAAATAGTAGGACCGTATCATTGCCGCCGATCAAGACTTCAACGTCGGTTTTCTCAGCGAGCCATTGCATTTACGAGTTCATCTGCAGTTGCGGAGGAGGCTAGAAATGCGATCAAAAGAGCACCTGTCAATTGTCCCTGATGTAGTTAATTAATAATTAATTAATCAATTAATCAATAACCAGGTGTCTAGTCGAGACGGGCCGTAAAGCCGAAGTTTGCTCTTCTCTACAACTCCCAGTACGAAACGGTTGCCTACATACACTGAAGTTCTTTCGGGTATTATGGATTAATCGATTCTGGCCTGTATTGTGCACTCAGAAAGTTCTGAGAGTTACTCTGCGGTTACCCCGGGGTTATAGTGCTTGCTGCGCTTCGTGCACTTGTATAGAAATGAATATAGATAGCTGATGTTTGATGCAAAAATATGTAGCCAGCCGGGTGGGTGAACACCAGCCATGTTAGAAGTTAATCCACATAGTTTCAGACACACGTTATCACGCACTCGTATCAGCTGATTTGGAGTACACGATATGCGGGTTTTCACGGGTGTGCGTGTACATATGGTATACAGGGGCCTAGTGTGATTCACCATCGCAAACCCATGGTTTGAGTTGCCGGGTTTTCCCTTCTGTTTTTATCCGTTTTATCTCGTCCAGCTGTTTATAGCAAACACCGTCCTCTGTGGGGTGGACAATGTGAATTAGTTGTATTGCATTCAAGCGTGAGATGAGGATGTTCCTCGGGGCATCACGCTTCCAAAAATTCCAAGACTGAACTCAGCCATAATGACTCAGACCGCTGCTATGCATAAACGCACACTCGCCGTCTACAGAGAGCAGGTCGCTCAACTTGTCCACCTAAGTATTCCTGATATGGACTGCTGTCACGAGAGCAGTACTCAGCTCATACTGTAGATTTGGTTTGCCGTGCGTATCTGGTATCAGGTTGTTTTCATCGGTGGATAGTCCTCTGTCATCACCGGACTCCAACTGTCGCCGTGCACTGCCTCGGATGCGATGCATGCTGGGTTGATTGGGTAGACGCTCAGGCAATGTTCGTTCTACGGGCACATTGGGAAAGAGAGAGGTGATATGAGACAGCTTTACAAATGAAATCGTCCATCTGTAGCACCCTTTCGGTGCCTAACTGCCATGCCGCTCAAGCCTAGACAGGGTAGGTCGAGAGGCAGAGGCTGGGTTCGAACCACGGACCTTCCGGTCAGTAGATTCGCGCTCTAACCACTTGAGTCATCTCGCCTCATGAAGAGCCATTTCGCCCCATGAAGCAGCCCTAATCTCTCCTCGGTGTGCGGCCGAAGTTGGGTTAAATAACTTCGGTCAAGAACATACTAATGCCAATAATAAAAGTTCTGAGGCTCGGTCTAATTCACGACCCATACTGAATATCTGGGAGCGAGTGTAATCGTCCGTACTAATTCCTCTCTGTTGCATTTAGGTCGGAAGCGATCGGGTTTTCTCAGGTGTCCGCCTATCGTATGCTCCCGGAACGTCCAAAAACTCGCACTAACCCGTTAAGAAGATCGCCATCCAATGGTGGGACTCAAAATAAGCTGAATAGATGTCGTGGATCTGATCAAAACACGGCTGGCCGATGAGGGAAGTATTCGAAAAGCTGCTTCCGGATACATTTACAGGATTGGTTACCCAGTCGAATGAAAACGGGTTCATTCGACTGCACCAAAATGCCTGACTAAGAACCCCGTGGAATGAATCCACCACTTGCTTCACAATAAAGTGCATTATCTCTCATCAAGAGAAGACCACAAAGAAAAGTTCTGAATTGAAGTTTATGCTTTCCTTCGATCAGCCCCGAAGATCGACAAGGCCATCTTGCCACAAGGCTTTAAATCACGTGATCCTTCTCTATAGCCAACAGCTGTCAGACACCATGGTATCGCCACATGGGTAGACACTCAGTGACCACCGTCAGCTAACCGGTTATGTGACCGTTTGTCAGTTCGAGCGTTATGCATCACGAGCCAACTGTGGTGCGGACCATCAGCTTTTATGAAAGCAGATTAGCATTGAGATTGGTAGCCACACTACGGCAGTCAGAACTCGCTCAGACATTAAAAAAGCACATGCGCAGAGAATGACCCATCCCCAAGGTCACCATCGGCAAGACACGTTTCGGAAAGCGGAGCTAACCAAACACGGCTTAGCAACATAAGACCAGTGCAGTGGGGCTGAGAGTGTTCACGACCGGCACACCGCCATTGGCTGTACAGAGCGAACAAGTGAACGACCATATTTGGCCATTTAGTCATCCTATATATTCACACAGAAGCTCCGTATGTTTTGTACTGACAATACAGGAAAAATTTAAATTCATCCAGCCCATTAGTAGAAGCGTCGCTGGACTTGCGGCATCAGTCAATAACGTGGGCAATCGACCTTAAAAGGTAGCGGCAACCGAGGCGCTTGCCGCAGCTATTACCCATCCGGACAGCCAGGCAAAGATGCGAACCGAGGCGCCGCAGCTATTACCCATCCGGACAGCCAGGCAAAGATGCGAAAGCTGAGAGGTTTGAAATGACTCAATCAAATCAGGGTCAGTCGATCGAAGAACCGACGCCAGCAGATAGAAGAATCTGCTACTCGGCGGCAGCACGAGCCATGTTACGATTTCTTGAGAGTTATCTATGGATAAATCATCAAGATGACCTAAACTCTCCTGGACGTTGACGTGTCGGCGATGACACAAGCACTTCAACGGACTGCTAAACCGACCAATGGACGTCAGTCGGTAGACGGCAGTCGATAGATTACACCACAAAGAAGAAACTGTTTATGTGCTTTACTCTGATCATCCTGAATGAAATTATTCTTTATTATTAGGTTAGATGCATGGGTTTCAACCGAGGAAAAATAAAAAATAAACAGTCATTCAGCTACAACACCCCTTCGTTGCCTAGCTGCCACCCCCTAAGGAAGCCAGGTTACATAACCCTAGACAAGAGTAGTCGAGATGTAGGGGTTTGGTTCGAACCGCGGGCCTTCCAGTGCGCGCATCGATCTATTTCAACGTCACCGCGAGTAATGTGAATGAACCGGCTACTTTGTAAAAATCGTCCAGCTGTTGCATCCCTCCGCTGTCTAACTGCCGTGCCACCCGATGCAAGCACGAGGGCCGGGATACTGCCACGTTGCCAAAGCCTAGACAGAGAAAGTCGAGGGGCAGAAGTCGGGTTCGAACCACGGATCTGCCGATCAGGAAGTTCACACCTTAACCACTGAGCTATCTTATCCTTCCATCTACCGAGAGCTTCCCCACGTGATGTGGCCGCTTACTCTGGGTAGCTGTAAATGGCGATGGTGACTCCTATACTACACTATACTATGCTATACTACACTACACTATACTATACCATACTATACTATACTATACTACTATGCTGGCGTACACGAAGCAACACTGCAGTTTGTACAGAAATGCCCTTCAAAATGGTTAATATGCTTTTTCTACTGTCCCGTAGAGTAAATTCGGAACAAGCACACCTACCTCTCTTGCGCATTCCTATACATATTCGTAAAAACCCCGCACAAGGAATCCCCGGACTTGGGACAATTTGGCTATCTCCCCCGGGGTTCGCCGTGTTTCAAAGCTGTCTCTCATTCAGCTGCGTTCAACGTGTGTTGGTGAAGTAGTGCTTACCCGCTCGCCTCATATGTTAGATGTCCGAGGTTCAAATCTCGGCACGTCCATTGGATATGCACTGCTGATGAGCTCTAATAAGAGCGAGTCCAGTGCTTCTCTTTGGTGTGGACTCACCAGAATAATTACGCCAGAACAGGAGGGCGACCGTTCAAACGAGAGTGGTGTGACTATGAACAAAATACCAATCCCGCAAAACCTCAAAACTGTCTCGTATTTGTTAAGGACTTTTGGTGATTAGCAAACAGTAAGTAAATATTGAGTTAAAATGAAGCCTGATCATGAGATTGCTCAGTAGCTAAGGCGCGAACTTATTGACCGGAAGGTCCGCGTTCCGAACCCAACCTCGACTGCTTCTGTCTACACTTGGGCGACCTGTGAGTATCCCGTCCCTTGTGTTTCCTTCGGGTAGCTGGGCACCGAACTGAACCAATCTCACCCACAGCAAACAATCATGATATGGAACTGGCTTTCTGGCAGAGTGTTGAACATATCTAGGTGAAAGTTGGACTTATATGAATATTAGGCAGCCCCATCATCGACTCGTTCAAGCTACTCACTAGAAACCGACTTAGTTGAGCGTCGCAGCATGTCAGCAGATACATTTGCTCACCTTTCGCAACCTTGATTGTGTTTGGCAACTCGTCTAATACTTTAGAAAAAGACGCTTCTGTCGCTTTCATACATCCCAACTTACTCTTCGTCAGCTGTTCTCTTGTCAATCATTCTGTATCAGGGTCGTTTCACGTGGAAGACATACTATTTCTCGAACCCCAACCGGAAAAACCGATCTACAGTTTGCCAACAAACACAAAGCGTGCAGATTGGATGCGGTTCCATATTTCTGGTCCTTGGCTGGCACTTGTATCCGGATTGGATTTCAACGGTGCTGGACAAACCCGACCGGGTCACTCCATGGCTCTCCAGCTATTGGCCGACTGGTTGCGTTCTGCGGGTGATTTACATCCGTCAACGGATGGTGTCGGCATCGTTCGTCTGATGATTCTTGGTGACTCTGTTCAACTTCCGACTTCAACAGATGCGACTTCGGGTCCAACCCACCTCACACAACAGGTATAGTTCCTATCTTTGGAGAAGTTTGGAAAACAGTAGACGGATGGCATTAACGCTCGGTCAGGTCGAGTGATTAGGTTACGAGGTTGGTAGAGATTCAAGACGGAAGGACAACCAATCAACTGAGTAGGGCTGACTCGGTGTTAGTTGTCATCTAGGGGGTTTTGATAGTTAGAGTGGATTAGCAAGTTTTAGGGTCGATGAAGAACCTGGAAACATCAAAACCGAGAGATTCAGCCGGGTTCCAGGTGAGTCTCTCGAAAAACCAAATTAGTTCGCAAATGAGTGTATTTCGCTGATTTCGTGTCATTTGGTCTCAAGCAGAACATAAGGTTGACGGAAACTCGGGGACTGCATGAGCCCAAAGTAGAAGGGCGAAATCGGTCGTGAGTTGTCGAAGAGTTTTCAGCAACCTTATGAGTAGTGCATTACAAAAATATAGACATGGATTTTTGTCCAGCTTAGAGTCTGGTTCTTCCAGTTCGCTTCATGTGAAAAGCCCTCTTGAACGTCGTTTGTACTTTTTGTCCATCTCTGCTGATGAGCTAGTGCTACGATAGCCGTGAACTTTGGTCGGGTTGGGCTCCCCACTCCCTTTTGCATGTTGACAACCACACGCCGCCACTTGTCAATTCGGCCTACTGCTCGCCACTTTCACACCATCGATTCTACTCACGCTGTGTTGCCTAATGATTTTGGCCACATCGGTCATCAGTCGCTGTGATGTGATCGCACCCCCCATCTCTAGACCTGTTCTGTGTCTAACGCATGCCTCGTCATCACTCAGTAGTTGCTGGGTGCTTGGTATCCGTCCTAAAGGTTTGTTTATCCTTCTCTTGTGCTCTCCAATTCAGGTGTGCACCAAAACTAAGTGTAGCGTTTTCCCCTTCTGGAGCGTTACTCCAATGTTGGCCATATTCACACTGTTCCTACTGTATACGAAATGACTGCTTTGCCAATCTACTCCTTACTGGGTGTAGATATCAGACCCGGTATCCTCCCTCACTCACTGGGTATCCTGTTTCTTCAAGTCTGTTGGCAAGCTCGATTTGAGCTGCTGTTAGGTAGATCTCTTCTGCGCACAGCGCTCTGGTTGGACCAAGCATTGATGAAATAATAATAGCTCAAAAACCGTTTAGAACGGCTCCTGTGCCTGTTGGTTTCTCATAGACGGTAGTTTTCATGTATTTGTCACTCTTATTTAGTCCAGAATAAACAGCTGAGTCAAAAACAAATTGATCAGGATTGGAACCGATTGAGAAGTCATCGTTTCAGAAGGGCTTAATAAACAATCGGTAGTTTTTATTCGGGCAACGTTTCGCTTTTGACCCAAAGGGTCGAGATGACTCAGATGGTTAGAGCGCGAATTTACCGAGCGGAAGGTCCGTGGTTCGAACCCGACCTCTGCAACTCGACTTCCCGTGTCTAGGCTTGGGCAACCTGGCAATATCCCAGCCCTCGTGCTTCCTCCGAGTGGCATGGCAGCTAGACACCGGAGGGTGTTACAGCTGAACGACTTTTTTTGACCCAAAAGCTTCATCAGGCCAAATGAACAGATCACCACGTTGGCCAGGTTCTGAGGCAAGATCAAGGTCAAGATTCAACCACACCTTCAAATATTTCATCCACTGAGAGCAGTGTCCATTTCTTAAGTGTCAGGGCTGTTAGTAACAACTTCTTGATTGCCTCAAAATTATCCGCCCTGGGGATGACGTGAAAACTCACGAGAACTTTGTCCTCTCTAAAGGAATTCCTGCAAAATCGTACGAATTCCTAATGAAGATGCTTGATTTCCCCGTGAGTGACTAAACTAAGAATCTGGCTAGCTCATGTGGTGCCTAGCCTGTGTCGTCCACTATTGGTGTTATCGGAACATTTGTCTTGTGGGTTTCAGGCAGTCCGTAGAGTCAGGCTTGAACCGTACTTTGTGGGTATAGCCAACACCTTGCCCTAAATGGTTTAACATGGATCTTAAATGTCTACTCACTCCAGCCTTACTGGTATTCACTATTGAAGTAATACCGCTACAAAGTGTAAGGTCATGCTCGTGGACGTGCAGTCACTGAACACGCCACTTACGATCCAGGGAGAGGTACTGGAAGTTGTGGAGCGTTTTACGTATCTTGGAAGTTGTATTACTTCTGATTGTAGTGTGACAGATGAGGTGGATGCACGAAGCTGCAAGGCCCGGGCTGCGTTTGCTAATTTGAGACACTTATGGCGTCAGAATGGTTTATCCCTGAATCTGAAGGGACGTGTGTATCAAGCTACAGTACGGGCTGTTTTGTTGTATGGTTGTGAGACTTGGCCTATTCGAGCAGCGGAATGATTGTGGTAAGCTACCACTAAGTCCTTGCCCCGTCCACCTTTACTCTTTTCTTTACAATAAGGCTCTCAAATACACCATGGTTGTACGGCAGTGAAGCATCAGTGTTGAACACTGGTGTCATGCAGTCGATGATGACTGCTACTGGCGATTTATCGACAAGGTCCATCGGCTAAATATTGCTTGGCCTTTTGAAAGTAGTCGCTCTTGTTCAGTACTGCTGTGTTTGCCTCAGTGTGTTCAAAGCTCTCCGCTCTGATGGTGCAATATTCGGAGCTCCTGGTTGTTGGAATTCTAGGACTGTGACCGTCGCACCCGTGGCTCCTCAATTTCTGCTGAAGGAAGCTTTTGGAACACCGATTCAGCGCTAGGGATTACTTCCTCTGCTTGTATTACCTTTTCGTTCACTGTCAAGTTTAGTTTCTTCTCTCGTCCTTACTGAGTGTTCTCTCTGACAAGTAATCGGTGGCTGGTTTCTTAGTAATGTACTATTCATAAGGTTGCTGAAAATCCGTCGACAGCCCGCGACCGGTTTCGCCCCTATTGGGGCTCATCAGGTAGGCGCAGTCCCCGGGTTCCCGTCAAACTTATGTTCTACTTGAAACCAAATTGCACGAAATTAGCGAATATACACTCATTTGCAAACTAATTTGTTTTTTTTTCGGGAGACTCACCTGGAACCCAGCTGAATCTCTCGTTTGTAATGTTTCGTTTTTTCTGTGACCTTACCAGGGCGATTATTTCCCTGATGGTAACTTCTCAATCAACCTGGGAATATAGCCGCTCGCTTAGATACAGTATACCATCTAACATGGTCCAAAGCAAGTCGACTTATCTCGTTCGGGAGAACATTCATCGATATTTCATCAGTGCTCGGCGAGAAGGGATCAGTATCCGCTGTCATCGAACATCTGACCAACTTGAGGTTACGGTGATTCTAGTCCTAAGGTTCTTTGAAGATGATCCATACTTCGAAGAGCACCTTGAATGAATTTTTAACTCACTGACGACTGCTTCTCCTCACTCTTCAGGCGCGTTACTTAACACGAAATGCAGATGCAGGTAGTGTGACCGCCATGGCCCTGTTGGATTCATGGTTATCTACGTTACCGCTTGGTCCCGGACACGTCCGTTCCCGCACCGCTGCGAATGGGCTTCCAGTGGATTTGTTACCTGGTCCATCAGATGCAGCGTCTCAGCTGCTCCCACAACAACCTATTCACCCGTCCGCATTTCCACTTGCGGTGGCTCGCGCCGGTGGCACTGGCTGCGGTGGGCTCTGTGGCCGAACAAATCCCTACGCGTGTTCTGTGTTTGGACGGAAGATATTGGCTACCTCAGGTCAAGGAGTGAACGACCTATCGCTGTACGTGTCTTCCTCTCCTCTGTTTATTCTGCGATTTCAACTCTATTATGCTGCTAGCAGGCTCATGGCGCATATACCGGGAAGGTTGAGAATATCGTCAGAAAAGATAACTTTGGGTGTTGGATAGTGTGTATTTGTTCTAGGCGTGAATGAAGCTTCTTTTTCTCGATTTTTCAATGCAAACTATTCGTCACCTATGAATGTTTAGGAGACCAGGTAGGGCATACTGTTTACCTCGTGGACAGGACGACATGGCCCAAGTGGTTAGAGCGCGAATTCACTGACCGGAAGGTCCGTGTTTCGAACCCGACCTCTGCCACTCGACTTCCCCTGTCTAGGCCTGGGCGACCTGGCAGTATCCTAGCCCTCGTGCCTCCTCCGAGTGGCATAGCGGCTAGGCACCGGAAGGGTGTTACAGCTGAACGAATCTAGGTACTCAGGATTCAGTTGGGTCTCTCGTTAGAAGCATATTTCATATTTGCAAATGGGTGTGTTTCGCGAATCCCGCACAATTTGAGTTCAAGTAGAACGTAAGGTTGACGACTGAAGGGAAATTGATGGAACCGAAGATGAAAGGTGAAACCGGTCTTGTGCTGTCGAGGAGTTTTCAGCAATCCTATGACAAGTGCTTCTTTGAGAAGCCATACTGCGGTATCTTGCATATCGTAACAAGTGAAACGTGGGGCGTCCTTTGTGCAGCAAATTCAGTTAAAAAAAGGGCATCGTAAACAAACTATTCAGGTCGGATTCGGTTGTATGTCTTTTTAAATCGAAATTGATGTGCAAACCACTGCAGCAGATTTGGAGCATCTATTTTGAAGATAGGAATGGTTCTGTTCTGTCGTTTCTTCCTTAGCATACGAACCGCAGTGCGTACCTTTTCGTCACATTGAGCCAGCGCTTCTATGGCAAGGGAACGGCTTCAAGCGAGCAATCTAAAGCCCTTCAGAAGTCTGAACATTATCTCCTCCATGAACTGAACAAGCCACACGCTGGGATAGGTCTGTACGGAGGGCAGCCGTCCCTAATAACCGAACACTACATCATTTGGACGGATGTGTCACGTGCAGGACACGGGCCAAACGAAGGCACGCGCTGATTGGTCAGAATGCCAACCAATCCGAGTCAAACACCTTTGACTCGACGCTTCTCTCACCCTCACGGAGATTCTGGCACGACCTTGTGGAACACTCCGTGACTACCCTATAAATACAGCTGTGATCATTTTCCTTTGTCTCCGTAAAGGGCTGTGTAGAGCTACCGTGGCTTTTGCTATACCTTGGTGGGCGGAGCAGGAAGCCAAGGGACCGATACAGAGTTGCACTACCGTTTAGCAAGACACAACAAGATCCTTACTGAATTTTGTAGGTGTTTGAATATGGGTTCAATTATTCTGGTTAATCCGTAACAAAACGGGAAGCACTGGACCCGAGTTCCGCGCTCATTAGCTCATTACGAGGAGAGCACGTTACCACTACTCCATCATGACACGCTGGACGCCTCGGGATTATCATGGCTGAACAAGTGAACGTTTTCACCCTTGAGCGATGTGGTTGAGTTGCCCGATCGACACCAGGACATCAGGTCATCGTTTGAGACTTCGGGTCAACCAGTAATATCGCGAGTGTGAACAAGATTGTTTGTTCATACGTCCTTATTCATTTGCGTCCAACACGTACTGCGTGTCCGGAGTCGAAACTCCAACACGGTCCAGGATATGTGTGTACTGTTGGTGGACTCTAATGGAAGTCAACTCGAGTCCAGTGCTTCACCCATCATCATCGGACCAGGACAGTGAGGGGACTGTTGAGATGGAAGTGATGTGGATGTGTCTTGCTGGTTCCTGTTCTTCACTTTGTGACAAGAGTAACCTGTACCAAATGAAGATTTATCGCTCACATGTTTTGTGTTCTATCTCTCGCCCCATGTCTCTTTTGGCCTACCTTTTTCAGTTATACTGATCTTGAAACTCCATGTGATCGGATGGAAGCCACGCTACTGTGGGGACATCTTGCACCCACTTGTCCAGATACGCTTCCCGGTTATCCACTTTTGAAAAATGACCTATTATTGATGGAAACATCATCTGCAGACAGCAGACTTTCTCCGGACTATCCGGACATCTACGTTGCTGGATGTCAACCGGGGGAAAAACCGTCTTGGAGACGTGCACGGCTGAGTTGGAAGGACAGATCTTTGAAACCTTCTGTCCACAAGGAACCATGCGGTGCGCTTTTGGTTGCCGTCCCGCGGTTTTCCCAGTCGTTTTCTATTGTACTTGTTCACTTGGAAACCCTTGACTGTCGTGTTGTACATTTTGATATCAGTGCTTTCAGTGACGAAAACTGAGCACTCCTTTTCGTGTTTATATATATCGCGGCCAGATTATTTTATCAACCAGATGTTGAGTGTACAAATTACACTGGTTGTTTTTCTGTATGAACATTGCCTCCGTGAATTTTGCTATTTAGGGGGAGATTGGTTTCGTATCAAAATTTTAAGTGACTAACAGGGGCCTACTTAATCTTCCACAGTACCAGTCTGTATTTCATAGCCAGCTGCACAGGTGGTCAGCTCAGTTCTCGATTTGGACTTTCCAAGCTAGTGTTCTCGTCAATAGAACCACCAAAGGTGCATAACATGTAACAAACGCACCTAAACAAGCTCAAAAACATCTGTACACCGCGTCGCATATAAAGTATATGAGTCGACAACATTCTGGAAATTCTGACGCCTTCTGGACGCGCCATTGGTAACCGGCATTCGGCGGATCTTGGATCATGATTGGCTGTTGGGTCCAGACTTTCGGCCAATCAGAGCTCGCCTTGTTGCTGGATCGGCAAGTGGCCCGATCTTTTGGCCAGTCGCTGGGCGATAGGCTTCCTGGCCTTAGCAGCGCCCAAATGCAAGCGGCTTCGGCCCAACATTAGAGGACTGTTGTCTGCTTTCCCCCGGCATCGACGTTTTCCGCCCGTATGGATATTACCTCAACTATAGTTGAATTAATGGACGATAAGACAGGGTTAGAGTTCTCTCAGTTCACTGCCCTTAACTGTAAGCAATCGTGTGAACTGAAGCATCTGTAGCTGCGCGCTAAGAAAGTTACTTTCTGTCGGTGCTTCGAATTTCCGTGTGCTTTTGACTGTGGCAACATTGGACTGATCGTGAAGGGAACGGTATTCGAGGAATCTTAGTATTACGAGTGGGTATATTTCAGTAGACATCTTCAGGCACTTGACAACTAATGTTTCAGAACTGTAGGTGGATTCGGCTAGAAACAACCAATTCCCGATGAGCTGATCAGGAGACGGCGTTTTAATCAAATAAGGCGTCCAGCACTGCAAGCTTAGCTGAACATGGCGTTTGTTGCGGTGACTAACTTACCACCTGGCGAGACGCCGTCGTTTTCCGTGCCTAATTCGGAGCCGTGAGAACCTAGAGGTGGACAGAATTTGACAAGGCAGTGATCTTGAAAAAAGCTTGAATACTGTTCACCTTCTCTGCCGAGGTTCACGTGACCCTTCCTGTGCTTGGCTGCAGATAGCGATATACCGGCTAACCGGTGTCAGTGGCTTTGATGCCAGATCCTATTCAGATTGTCTGGCTGAGTGTTGCAGGGGTGATCATCTCGGTTTTTTGTTGTAGGCTAGCCGTAGGTTCCCCTTTTTGCCACATTCTTCATTATAACGCTCTGTCGTGATAAACTGACATGGTTATACAGTGGTGAGGCACCGGCGATCTCATCGGATTTTGCTGGTGATGACGTTGATGATGATACGCTAGAAATGGTCTTTTTGAAGTTTATCATTTTGACAACTTCAGGACTGCAAATACCGACTCTGCGTACCGACATTCTTAGCCAGCTATGTTAGCAAGTCATTGAGGGAAATCTTGGTCCGTCGCTTACTCATGGTTGGCATACGTGGTCGGCGCGAGTTAATCCACTGCCTCCACGTAATCATGAGAGTAAGTAAGGAAGCAAAATCGTCCCCTAACTCCCGCTCAACAGAGTTGGGGAACGTGCGAATCCAACCTGCTGGTTTCCAGTAATGTCTCACCAGGTCCGTACAATCCACTTTAGTGTGGACTGTTCATGACGAAAGGGAAAGCCTGATGGACATAACTGCGAATCGTAATGGCACATCGTTCAATGAAAGAAGCATTCTTATCATCAAAGGAGTGTATTTGCATTTGTTCATGGACTAACAAACCAAGAAACTCTTTGGAGTTAGAGCAACAAAGCTCATAAGCTGAAACCCAGGGAGATCAAGGGCAAGTCGATCCAGCACCAATCTGATTGTGAACGCAGGCCCGAAGGTCGCGTGCTCGACCAATCAGGGCCCAGGATAACAGACCGAACAATGGACAACCAGTCGTGAGCGAGCTCATAAGCACCCAGGGAGATCAAGGGCAAGTCGATCCAGCACCAATCTGATTGTGAACGCAGGCCCGAAGGTCGCGTGCTCGACCAATCAGGGCCCAGGATAACAGACCGAACAATGGACAACCAGTCGTGAGCGAAGATCAGCCCCGGCCAGCAGCACGTATATTAATGCACGCGAAACTACTCAACAAACAATCACCGATCCATCGGTGCGCTCCAATACGCTCCCTAACAACGCACTGGTGTCCATGGGCGGTGAAATGCCTGCAATCAGATTGCCCAGCTTAGCAAAAAACGACCATCTAGACTGCCCTGTCTACCAACATTCTCAATAGTTCGCTGCACCGTTTGGTGTGACGATCAATCTGTTACAGGCCTGGGTGGTAGCACCCCACACTTTTTGATCTCTGGTCATAAGCTTCCAGAGCGTTTGAGGTATGGCAAAGACCAACCTGCCCCTCTGAAAATAAAGAAAGGGTTTGGTATCATTTAAAAGTGTTCCACAGAAGCAACAACCTTGAAAGCTATCGAAGTGACCTAATCCAAATGGTGTCTAAAAATTCATCAGCTGCCTGTCCGCGTAAAATGCGGAAATAGGTCTTAAGACGCCGTCGGGGATTTGTCTATAACCTCGGGATGAAACTGCAAATAACCGATTTCCCTCGATTCGACACCGGTTATATGTATTTGTTAGAATTCTAGCACCAAACCAGTGCGAATCCGCTGACCGAAAGGTTCCTGGTTCAAATCTCATCTTTGACTGTCGGACTGGGCGACCTGGCAGTATCTCGGTCCTCGTGCTTCCTTTGGGTGGCATAACAGTTAGGCATCGAAAGGGTGCTACAGCTGAACGAACCCCCCTGGAGGGCTGTTACTGAAGAGGGTAGCAAAAGATTCCCATGGCCATCAGTTTGGATGCTGATCGGCCAGAAATGGTAGTTCTGACGTGGTTGTTGTAGGTGGATGTCGACTAGAAGTCCGAGATCAGTGTCCTACAAAGTTGTACAGCTCAACTGCGTTAGCAACTGAGCTTTTTCGCCTTGGTTCTGGTAGTACCTCCAATGAAAACCCACAAAAATTCGGGATCGTGATCACAGTGCTTTACTAAGTGACACTCAACATTCGCTAATAGAGTCTCACGTCTGTCTGTTCATTGTGCCCGCAGGATAAATTAGCAATTTTGAGTAAGGTGGCACCACCAAGACCCAGAATTAAGTTGACTAAACATGTATCGAGATATCTCGAATATCGTAGCGACTGAAACATGAGGCGCTGGAAACATCACAAACGAGAGATTCAGCTGGGTTCTAGGTGAGTCTCTCGAAAACCCAAATTTGTTTGCTAATGAGTGTATTTCGCTGATTTCGTGCAATTCGGTTTCAAGTAGAACATGAGGTTGACGGAAACTTGGGGACTGCTCCGACCTGTTGTGCCCCAAGAAGGGCGAAACCGGTCATGGGCTGTCGAGGAATTTTCAGCAACCTTACGAGTAGTGTATTACGAATATACATGTATCGCGATATCTCGAATATCGTAGCAACTGAAACATGAGGCGACCTGGTACAGCACATTCAGTTGCCTGGAAACACCACAAACGAGAGATTCAGCTGGGTCTCTCTCAAAACCAAATTAGTTTGCAACTGAGTTCAATGAGGCATGTCACACTGCATTTAAAGAAGATCCATGGGCTGATGCATGCCTAGATGTATCACTTAGCATGAAAAAAGCTATCAGTGAAGCGGGTCTCAAAAGAACTCTCGGATTTCACTATCCGGCCAGATCTCTGCAGTTAAACCTTGGTTAGTTGGTCTTCCTGGTAGCGTGGGGAGATGCCCGTCGCTGGATACGACCAATTAGGTTGAAATGTTTTTCCCAGGGAAATTCCGTGGCAGTTTTGATGGGTGACACTTGCAAGGTTTCTCGGTATTATTGACAACAAAGCTGTTTGCTAGGTTTCTTCCGACAGTTCCGCGAATGAGCGCAAAGCGATGCACCAGGTATGTGCTTATCTTGTCCGTATTCTTATGGGAATTCCAACAGACGCCTGTTGTTACGATCTTGAGATTGTCATAATCATCTGGAGCGAGCCAAGAAAATCAAGTCATTCTACGTAGTTGCTAGTCTTCTGGTACGCCTTCAGATGCGTCCAGCGTGCGTCGGTAGAGCAGGGGTAACACTCACTCCGGATGATAGATGTCCGGAGTTCGAAAGCCTATCGGCACGACCGAGGACATGCAATGCTGATGAGCCCCAACAAGAGCGAAGCTCGAATCCAGTGTCCCTACCACTGGTGCGGACCCAAAAGAGTAGTTACCCCAGGACAGGAGGACGACGGTGCAAACGCGAGTGATGTGAGTATGGATTCCACAAATCCCAAAAACACCTACAACCCTCTTGTAATGAGACCTCATCAGAACGACCAATTCAGCATCTGTTGTAAACACAATTCCGGCGCAGCAAGACTGACTCGTTTCAGTTGTACTCCATCTGGGAATCGATTGTGCGTTATATATTGACGGCCACGTTCAAGGAAGCCCAAAGACTACACCCACGTTCGGTCATGTGAAAACATCCCACAACTCGCTTGGACCTTCTGAGGAGCCAGTCAACACACAGCCACGTGGTGTGAACTGCGGAGGGTGGCGCTGTGCCCCCTCGGCGCGAGTTACTGATGGGCTGCCTGTGACCGAATTATACAGTGACAAACTACTAACTAGAATGTCTCGAGTACGAATATCTTTGGCGGATTCGGAGGTGTGCGCTGCCTACGACTACTGAAAGTACTAAACAGCTCCACCAACACTTTATTTTATACCTAAACAATTTGAGCTTAGGAAGCAGTCTGAAACAGTGGCAGAACAAGTGACCTCGTGACAGTGGATCTCGGGAAACTTGTAGAAATGGAATCAGCGAAACAAACGCAGGGTTAAGAACACGAAAACCAGACGAAGGCCGGTGTTAAGTACAAAAACAGACAAGCTCACAAGGGAAAGCAAACCACCCGACAAATAGAGTTCGGTTTTAAAAAAAGATGTCTTACCAGTCCCCCTAGTACATTAATTGAACACCTGGATTTTAGTGCCACGGGCGTATCCAACCAGGAACACTTGACCAAAAACTAGGACACGCTTAGCAGGGACGCACCCTCTTGGAGAAGCCACGCTAACGAATCCGACGAACTATTGTACCGATTACCAATCAGAATAAAATCACACAGTCAGTTTCCAAACTGGAATAGAAAACACTCAGGAAACGCCGGAAAGGAAATGATATACTACTGTTAGAGGCTAAGGGACGAATGTCCGTGATACCGGGAAAACTCGACCATAGTGTTTCTCGACTTTTCAGCATGGATTGACCCCACAGACAGGATGAAATCCCAGCTGAATGCCAAATTCGTCTCGTTCAGCTGTAACACCCTTTCGGTGCCTAGCTACCGTGCCACCGGAAGGAAGCACGAGGGCTAGAATACTACCAGATTGCCCAAGCCTAGACAGGGGAAGCCGAGAGGCAGAGGTCGGGTTTGAACCACGGACCTTCCAGTCGGTAAATTCGCGCTCTAACCAATCGGACCATCTCGCCTCCGCTGTCTCATACTACCATCAATCTCTATGAAGCTCAGAGTGAAAGTAATTTGACAAGATGTGTGAAGCTTCCATCGAAGAAGCAGTCACATGACGAGTCAGTCGATGCGTGACCACGTGATGTGGATTCTATGCTTGAAGGATGGGGGCGCTGTATCCTAAGTGAATGCCAATCAGACTACTGCCCAGCCACTTGTGGTCGATCGGTTAGGTGTCCAGACCACTAGTTTTAAGGTCACGGGTTCGAGGTTCTCTGGAGTTTCACCAGCTGCGCACTGCTGATGAAACAGCTGTGGAGTGTTTCTCACCTTTTCGCCATAGATTGGCTACACTTACAGGACGAAATCTCAGTTGGGATCGAAGTTCATTGAAAAAGCGAATTGAGCACTCATTGACACAACCACAATCAACCAGCACGCTAGTTCGAAACTGGTCACCCATATCAACGAGGATTAAAAACAGCGAACGACAAATGCTTTGCACAGTTCAGTGAAGGCAGGATGACTGCTCATACAATGATATGAGCGTGAATTCTACAGATCCCTCAAGCACCCACAACTAACTAAATATTTATTTATTGACATTGGTTCACAGTACCACTTGAAAAAAGAATGGAAATATTGTAAACAACTCGAGTGGTGACTGGTTGACTTCGGGTTGGCAGTGTTCCACGGGACGATGACGTTGATGATTGACCCAAACAGAAAAGACGCGCAAGTAATTTAAGATGCTACCGAAATAAATTCATCTGCAAACAAATTTGGCACTGCGAGGGATCCACCTGGAACCCAGCTGAATCTCTCGTTTGTGATGTTTCCAGGTAACTGAATGTGCTGCACCAGGGCCCACAGCTGTCGGAGAATTTTCAGCAACCTTACATTACGAATATACATGTGTCGCGATATCTCGAATATCGTGGCGACTGAAACATGAGGCGACCTGGTGCAGCACATTCAATTGCCTGGAAACGTCAAAAACGAGAGATTCAGCTGGGTTCCAGGTGGATCCCTCGCAGTGCCAAATTTGTTTGCAGATGAATTTATTTCGGTAGCATCTTAAATTACTTGCGCGTCTTTTCTGTTTGGGTCAATCATCAACGTCATCGTCCCGTGGAACACTGCCAACCCGAAGTCAACCAGTCACCACTCTGGGCTGTCGAGAGCTTTCATCAGCCTTATGAGTAGTGCATTACGAATATTTTAAGATGGTTTTTTGGGCGAATCATCTAATTTAGGTAATCGGATGTGGCACACGGCTGACGAGCCGTTTCTTTCCTGAAAGAGTGATTCCGACTGTTGAAAAGTTCCGAAGCGCCAATACCCTTTTCTTAGCAGTATTGCTTGCAAAGTTTTGTTTAGGTAGGTAAATAAGAACCGATCACGTGATCATTTTAAGGCTGTGTTTGCTTATGTGAATTAATTGTTGACTGACAACCACACACTACCATGAGTCGAATCCGCTGATATAGTGGGATCGTGTTTCGCGCGTCCAGCAATGTTACCTGGAGATGCTGTGTTGTTAGACAACTTCCACTTGTTCCAGAAACTTTCGGTGTGGCGTGAAACAGCAATATTCTTGGTCCCACGTTCTGAGTGCGGCAGCGGAGCACCGGACGTACCCATATCTTGAATTTTTCCACTTTGTGTGTTCCCCCACAGTGGAGTTACTACGCCTCTGTTGCATTCTACCTGAAAACCATCGACTCATTTTTTGGCCTCTGAAACACGTTTCTAGGTGCGTTGGAATACCAGGTGAATTTCTGCTAACTCTGTAATCAGAAAACGGTGCCAATAATCAACTCAGAGAGCCCCATCTCTCCATCCTGTTCTGAGGAGCTTTCAATCTACAACAAGCGGTTAAATTTCAAACTCACTTTTCCTCGTACTGAACTATCTCCGTAGGTAAATGAGAAAAACCCGAGAACAGCTATCAATAAGTTGGATTGCCGTTGGTTTATTTGCTGAACGCAACCACCCATACGGGTGCGTACTGCTTCATCTGAACCGATGACGTCACCCAGATTGACCGTGAAACGGTAGCAATCAAACTTAGTTGTTTAGCGAACGAACCAACGATTAAAGATAGGGTAGGTCACCGAAACCCTATGGTATTTCCGATGCAGTTCTCTAGATGTCTACTGGGCAAACCATACGAAGGCGTGCATTGATTGGTCAGAATATGAGCCAATCAGAAACGAGCATTTTTAGATAGGCGCTTCTCACACTATCACGAAGTATCTGGCGTGGCCTAGTGAGAGGCTCTGTAAGAACCTTATACATACAGCTTTAAAAAAAATTTTATTCGCCTCAAACTACCGCACATTTTGAGATAACGTAGTGGACAGAACAGGATCCCAAGGGCCGACATAGGATTTGCACTGCGGTCCGCAAGACTGAACAATAGATATCCAGTCAAACGCGACAACCGTCTTGCCGTCAGCCAGACACGCTGTGAGAGAAGACGGTGGATGGAATTAAACCAAACATGAGTAACTAAGACGCTTGAGATGTGAACAAGGTACATTGTACATTCTGTAGGTCACCCAGTTACTCACTGAAGCGAGAACACGGAAACTGGAGTTAAAAGTGAACACTGCCAGGCAGATCATGAACCTTTTCATAAAGGAAACTACTCACAACGTCGCTGAAAACTCTTCGACAGCCCAAGACCGGTTTCGCCCTTCCAGTTCGGGCTCATCAGGTAGGCGCAGTCCCCGAGTTTCCATCAACCTTATGTACATCTACTTGATCATCAATTTCTTCTGTGCCTAGAACATACTCCTGGATTCTCTAGACGCTAAACAAAGTATGAAGTAACCCGAGGTATCCAAGATATGCAGGATAAGGCCGACCGGTGGAAAATGGTGGAACGACAAACCAACATACGCTGGCGATCATTGCACTAGCCTTTTCAAAGAATGACCACGTGTTGGAAGACGGGACAAGCGAGGGATGATACTGTCATTAGGAATTTACTTACTGTACAATTTGAGAAAAGTCCAAATTAGTCTAAATCGTTATCAAGATCGAAAGCATAACTTGAAGGATGGTAATGATGATGATGATGAGGATAATCGTAGTGAACTGTGCCTAGTCGGGTTAAACGTTTGGAACTGAAGAAGCGCGCAAGCATTTCGGAAATCAAGGCTAAATACAATCCCAACGAATGGAAAATCAAACGTAAGAAAAAAAACATAGAAAAAGGTATACGCAGAATCATCACCCGGACAGCACGTAGGAAATAGGGCAGTGAGCTTGTGGCCATAACATGTGGTCAGATGCGGTTGGATGTGTCTGTCGGGGGAAAACGCGGTCGGACAAAGCGGTCAGCTGACTGGTGTGTCATCCAGGAAAATGGGATGAAGGTTGGAGAAATGCGACATCTTAAGGGAATCAGCACACAAGGGTGTCTTGTCGGCGACTGAGCATTAGGGATGTGACGAATAAGTTGGAGAAAAAAGAAAGCGTGCCCGACCATCCAAAAGTTCCACGTAGGAGGGATTCACCAATTGACAAGCCAGAACCGGTCCTCCTCATCTAGCACGACGGGGCAACGTGAAACGAAGGCGAGTAGAATCGGGAACCCGTGGCGCACAGGGTTACCAGTGAACACCACTCAGTGTCATCATAGATACTTGGGGTGGACCGGAACGTGTGTTGGAGAAGAAGACCTGTGACATCGCAGAGAAATAAAGAAGGAGCTATTTTCAAAATCACCCCACAGAAAGTCTGAATGCACACCCGTCGCGTTTTAGATGAAAAAGCAAAACAAGCAGTCCACGTCTCGGACTAAACAACGAAATCAAATAACATGGATTGCATTGTGGTCAACAATAACTAACCTTGTCATTTCGTTCACACAAGAATTTGAATTTCTGTTCACGTTTGTGCATGAATACACCATCCAAATGGCCAGTTTCCGCTGATCGAACCTCAATCGCTTTCACTCCCCAGCCGAGGAGTTGACCGGTGGAGATGTAGGCAACAGATGTGGGTGCCTCACCCCACTGAATAGCGACATTCTTTGTCAGTTTCCCAGTGGTATCGACGTACACACCCTCGGCTAAATTCAAGACAACAAGTTATGGAAGTAGGTCGGCAAGACAGTACGGTTGCAGTCATCAAACTTAGAAAGCATTGAATGAATACGCAGGCCACCAGAGAAGTTATAATATGATGCGCAAAAGCTCAAAGGAACACCCACGAAGCAATCCGGAACCATCCAATTCTGAGCCGGACAGGAGTCAAAGAAAGCAATGAAATTGAAAAGGACGTCTAGATTCAAAGGACAAAGTAATTCCACCGACGGTAAGCAAACCCAAGGACCGAAATGGTCAAAATAATGGAGGTTCCAAATAACCTAACTAGGTCCATGAGAATAAGTTGGGAATGGACCGATCAAACAACAAGAACGTTGACCGCGACGCAATAGAGAGCGCGAACGAACCAATCAGAAGAGAATACAAGGACAGCATGTGGTGAAGCGACTGGGCGCAAGGGATGCAAACCACGAGGCAACACAGATCACGAACGGATCAGTCAGACTGCGAGTGGGATGATTATGAACAGGTTACAGCTCAAGGCTGAGCGCAAGCAAGAAGCGGCGCACTGATGATGCTCCCTTGGATGGTGCGAACAGATCCAATGATGTTATAACTATGGAAATCCCGCAACACATACCCTAGGTGAATTTGAATGCGTCCAAAAATTGAGATTCAAAGACCCAAACAACGAAGCGATCAAAGAAACAGAGCTCATGTTTACATCTTAAAGAATGTTCGGTTCACTTTCGCCCCAAAAGTCTGGAAGGCGGCCATAACAGTGGGTTGACAGTTAGTGTTTTGCAGACGTTAGTAGTTTGGGTCCTGGTGCACACATCCGAATCTAGAATCACGACCGTGGGAATATGGGCTAACCTGTGGGTCCTGGATGGGTGAATAGCCTGCTCCTTATGTAGATAGGAAGCTGTGGATAGGCCGCACATCATAAAAGAACGGCCGTAGATGACTGGTGCTCGCACTATCAATACACCAAACACAGCAGCTGTAGCTGATTTAAACAAGAAATTAGAGCGTCGACAAGGTGATTGTATTATGTATGGGACATCGATTTAGACGCCCGAAAAGTCAGTGAACTTTGGACCCAAACGCGCATTGTCACCAGCAGGATGTGAGTCTGTTAGAAAGCGACGAGGGAAAACATACAAACAGCATCATGATCGATACACTTACAATCATAACATAAGAGGAGCTGCAAGCCGTCCGTGTTCGGTAGTACCACGATGCAGTGCGGGATTATGGAGGAACCGGTCTGGAAAGCCGAATAAGCGAAGACAGTGAGTGCTAGATAAACCGAATGGACTGGAATCATACCAAGTCATGTGTAAAGTGAGCGCAATACATGAACCATAATTCACAAATACTGTTTCTCACTAGAGTTGGTTATGATGAGGAAGACTTAAATGAATTCAGCTGAAATCCGATTAGAACACCAGGTTGACGGAAACTCGGGGACTGCACCCACTGGACGGGTCCCAAGGAGGGCGAAACACGTCGTGGGTTGTCGAGGCGCTTTCAGTTCAAAGACAAAAAGATCTTGCAGACTCCGGGAATTGTCAACGGCACCTAACAAAGACACCTGTGTGAAAATATCATATGACTTCTTCACCTGTTACATAATGTTGGCCTCGTTACAGTTTATAAAAAGACAGTTCTATCAATTTCCCATCATTAAAATCATTATCGACAGCATGACATCAGTGTTCAACACCGATGCTTCATCGCCGTGCAACCACGATTTATTTGAAAGCCTTGTTGTAAAGAAAACAGTAAAGGTGGACGGGAAA
>NW_008751701.1:1728030-1731341 GCF_000715545.1 Opisthorchis viverrini | reverse complement strand
AGATTCGTCCATTCACCTCATCTGTCACACTACAATCAAAACTAATACAACTTCCAAGATATGTAAAACGTTCCACAACTTCCAGTACGTCTCCCTGGATTGTAAGTGGTGTGTTCAGTGACTGCACGTCCACAAGCATGACCTTACACTTTGTAGGTGCAAAGTACATACCAAAGGACGGGTCAGTTCATCCAGAAACATGAAAAAAAACCTGTACAATACAACCAATAAGTGAGAGGAAAACCGGCAATTTAGTTGTCGACACTTGTGGGGCATAGTTCCTGATAGGTTAGAACGTATGTCCGACTGAGAACGAGACCGCCGATCAAGGTTACACCACAAAGAACCCCAACTGCCCTGCATACCACCATCGTTATGCTATGAATTAGTCGGCCCCTTGGTGACGATTGTCTGACTTTAAAATTCCGCCACGTGGTACACAAGCATGAGTGCATCGTTTGCTAAGATGCGGTGACAAAGCTGAGATCACAGCAGCCCATAGTTGAACCAGAAACTAACGGGTGGGGCGAACAAGGTAAACCAGTTCAGGAAGTAGAAGCGAACAAACGGGGTATTCTTTCGATAATAGTAAACTGTAAAAGCGATGGAACACGTAACAAACGCAGTAGCCCATTTCTACGTCAAACTATTGTATTTCTGCACACCCCAACCTTGTCACATTGTCATGGTAGTCGGGTTTATGAGAGCTATGCTGACTGGAGGTCAGTTCCTAAAGGTCTAATCATGCCAGGAAGGGGGCAGCCCGACGAAGAACAGCGAGTCCACGTACTGCGATAAATCGCATCACGAGGGGTAAAGTCCCACCGTCCTCTGCAATGGGGATGTGAATGCAGTACGGTTCATATGAATCGAGGCGGCGATGTTGCCATCTTTCGAGGAAGAATCGGTTAGAAAAGTCGGTCCTGAAAACCGTAAACTCCGATCGCCAAAAGGCTGATCGTGACTGCCGGCGCAGTATTCAACACGGACGAATTCCAACTAAAACCAAAGAGTTCGTTGTTGTTCAAAAAGAACCGCTGTGCCCAATTACGTAGGCAGTGACACTCATGCATCGAAATCACGGCCTTCAATATTCATCTACTCCGTTCCAGAACTAACTGATCATACCATCGCCTTCAAGGCTTGGCTACATCTTTCATCCTCTTCGATTTTCCGGTGACGAATACAGGAGTGACTGGAACCAAGTAGTTCAGCTGTAGCACCCTTCCGGTGTCTCGCCGCCATGCCACCCGAAGGATGCACAAGGGCTGGGATACTTCGGGTTGCCTAAGCCTAGACAGGGGGAGTCGAGAGACAGAGGTAGGATTTGAACCACGGACCTACCGGTCAGCAACTTCGTACTGGGTCAACTCTAGAGTTCTAACATCCATCCATCCGAAACACTGAACTGAATTGAATTTATGCAACACTATGTGCAAAGGACCAATGTCTCAATCGGAATACTCAAGGAGAGCCGAATATCGGATTCGCAAATCAAGAAACAAGGAACGCCTTGGAGTCGGGTCAAGAAATATCGTAAGTCGGAGCTCTGAGGGGTCAAGGACAGAGGTCATTCCAGCATCTAATAAGATACGAAGGACGAGCTCAAAGGTCACGTGATCATCGATCAATCAGGACATAGGGTAGTAACACCCTTTCGGTGCCTAGATGACATGCTAGTCGAAGGAAGCACGAGAGCTGGGATACTGCCAGGTTACCCAAGCCTAGACAGGGGAAGTGGAGAGGCAGAGATCGAACCACTGACCTTCCGGTCAATAAATTCGCGCTCTAACCACTTGGGACATCTCGCCCACAGCTCGAACCAAAGCACAGGGTTCATAGCTGATAAACTGAACTGACTTGATTAAACCGGCCAAACGTTTAGTCTGGTTCCCCGATTTCAGCCAACCAGTTCATTTCATTTTAATGTCTTAATCACTAAACAAACCTAAGGAAAACGTCCTAAAAAGCGAGAAAAAAAGAAGCAATCAGGAGGCACTTACCATTGAGGGAATGTACAAATCGAAAACTGCATTCGAATCCAGATCGATCGCATGAAAGCCAGCCGCAGAACCATAAACAACCTTCAATCGTTGATTCTCCTCTACGGTCAAATCCACCAGCAGTGGTCGATGTTTCAGTTCCGGAAACCGCTTGAGGACAAAAAAACGGTATTGAACGTACTATGAATTGGTTCGCTTGTGTACGCATGTCCGTTTGAAAAAAGACTGACTGACTGACTGATCTTTTGAGGCTTTACTAACACAAGAGTTGACCGATTATCTCTTGTGACTTCCCGTCAACAATTACATGTTAAAGGGGACTAAACTACGCAGCCTTCGAAGGAACTGTTCCATAGTGGAAGAATAGTAGGTTTGCGATGTGGTAGAACAAAACAGACAAACCAAGAGGTGTGAAACCCAGCAATTCGTTTTCACAACGACTTACAAGTATCGGGATGGTTCCAACACTACCACAGTTAGTATTTTGACATACAACTACACTCGGTCAGGAGCTCGTTCGAGTGAAGACCTCCGTTGAACTGTAGCACCCTTTCGGTGCCTAACTACCATGCCACCGGAAGGTTGCACGAGGGCTGGGTATTGCCAGGTTGCCCAAGCCTAGACAGGAAAAGTCGAGAGCCAGAGGTCGGGTTCGAACCCAGGACCTTCCGGTCAGTAAATTCGCGCCCTAACCACCTGAGCCATACTTATGTGATTCGTAGAGTTTTCTTATTCCCAAACGTGTAGTTTGTAAATATCGAGAGTAGAATACAATAACCGCACACGTTGGAAATGGGCTATTCGATCAAGCAACCGTGAAGGTTATGAGCACTGCCACAAACGTTGTACGTGGCTTTCCTTACAAGTGCTCTTCAATCTCTCGAGAGAACTACCACAAGTGTGAGGACAACGCAACAAGTGTTTTTCCCAGTACTCGGGGCATCACTGAAATGTCCTATCACCCGACTGTAACACCATTTCGGTGTCTAGTTGTCTTGCTACCCGAAGGATGTACGAGGGGCGCGGTACTGACCAGGTTACCTAAGGCTAGATAGGAGCAGTGGAGATGTCTGGGTTGGGTTCGAACCACAGAACTACCTCAGGCTCAGATGCCCCTATCATACGGATATTGCTCACAAGTAACGAGCAGATTTCATGAAAGAAAGTCTACCGAGACAATGAGAAAAAGCGCGAATGTCGTCGTATTTGGATGCTGTGCGTTGGTGAGAGTCGATCACGACATTCAGAGCTATCCCCCAGACCAAAAAAGGTCAACTGACTTTGAAAAATACGAACAAGTTGATAGTA
>NW_008751701.1:1677994-1725572 GCF_000715545.1 Opisthorchis viverrini | reverse complement strand
GTTCGAACCCGGTCAGTAAATTCGCGCTCTAACCACTTGGGCCATCCCGCCCCCGGGTTCTAGCCAGCGGAAAGAAATATTTCTTTTTCAGCCAACATTGTTTCGGACATTGACGTTGACTTGTGCTCACTCTTCGCTGCGACAGAACTATTTGAATCCAGCTGGAAGAAACAGAACGATTTGTGTTTCAACAATAACAGCCTGTTAATTCACGAAAAAATCTTTTACACAGACTTGACAGTAGCCACCAATCGTTCCAATCACATCCAGTGCTGTAGTTTTGCTTGAGTATATGCGCTGCGAAATCAGTCGTGAATGGAGCACTTGAATGAATGTACCAGTAGCTATCAACTATCCTCAATATTGTTACCAGAATGGCTGCAGCAAAAGTGAGACACGGTCACTGAGCGAGAACAAATTTTCAGGACGTAAAGTTCACAAACAATGGGGCTATTAGAAGTGTATGTGTGTCTCAGACAGCGTATGCCAATGGGTTTGTACTAATTATAAGGGGCTATTTGCCGATACACAAAAAAGAACTAACTAGAAAGCACTTCTTACTTCTCGATTACTGTTCGTACAGACGACTGCCAATGGCAAGAGGCTTACTTGGGGAGTATTGTATGTTTAAACAAGCACCCGCCAGTGAGAAACAGAATCGAATGAGGTCAGCAAGTCAAGGAACCGGTAAATTACGGGTTACAGAGACCTATTAGACACCAGTTTACTAAGAAATGTATCAAAAAATGTTAAACACCTGATAGAGACGGCTTCCCAACCAAAAAGAACTTGGTGCATCTGCTATTAGAGATCCGTATCCCCACAACCCTCCCGAAGCAACTCTTTCTTGAAGGACATGCCAGAAGTTGGTCGGGCTAAATTAAATAGAGGATGGGAAGTTTAGGTGTCGCTCCTGTCCTTTGAAGATATCGGGGTTCGAACTCCAGTTAGCTGCGCACAAACTCGTCTTAAAACCATTGTGAAGACCGATGAGGGAGCGATCGCCGTCGACCATGATGTTAATAGGTCATCAAAAAGAGTCTTGAAGGTGTTGACAAGACATTATCCGCGTGCCAAAAAGTGTGGATTACCTGGAATTACTCGGCAAGAAAACTCCTGCATACAAAGTAGCAAAATTCAGACCATCCCTAGTGAAACTGAAGTCACGTGATCAGTCTGATCTACCAACACTACCCCACTGAACACAAATCGAAAGTAGGCGTTGTTTGGCGACGGGCGTCCGATGAAGTAGTTAGGTGAAACGTACAAACAGGGGTTATTTCGGTTTCATCTACGAGAATGCAATCGACCTTTGTTTTTTCGGAGAACAATAAACTACCATGCACCGCATACCTTGAATTCCATGAACTTATGATACGGCCTCGGGGCCCACGCGTAGATCACAATTGAATCCCGGAGCGCAACCAATAAGAATTTGATGTTTTCATACTTGACTGTTGAAAAAAATTGGAAAAAACAGGGGTTAATGTTACTGGCTGGGTAAGTAGTAGTTTCACGACAGAATGGAACCAATTAGAACAATAGATGACGATGAGTCGAATACAAATAACTGACCTATTTTGAAATGTACAGCGCCCTGGAGGTTTTCGCCAACGTTGACCCAGCCGTTTTTCTTGTCACACTAGAGTGTTAAAAACAAGCAGAGGGGGTCGATGAAAGGTGAACCAGATCGCAGGCCTTGAATCTAACGAACTAGCAACGTTCGAAAAAAGGCATTGGACAATCGTGCGATTTGGTCTGACTTAAAACCCGACCAAGAGGAACAAACTGATGAGTTAACGCGGAAAACTTTAGACTGGAAGCGGACAAATGAGCATTGTGATCTGCCGGGAGTAGAAAGACTGATAGGTACAGTCCTGGTCACAAACAAAAGACCGGCATCGTTAAATTGCTTAAACAGTACATAAAAGTCATCAGCTGAGGCTATCCGCTTCTAGGATTTAATAAACTGCCACCCCAGTTACGAGGATCAATAAAGACTACAGGTTTCCGGTAGTGAGCTAAGTAGCCCGAACTTGGGCGCCTTAAAAATTACAGGAGCAGTCCGCTAGAGTTCGACTACCCAGGAAGTGGTACATCGAACTCCACGAATGTCTTCGGGTTAAGATGGTTCATACGCTCTTCTTGAATTTGCTCCCTCGGATCTAACAAGTTTCCTTCATTCACAAATGTATGAAAACATGGATGGAACACCAGCAAGGCATGTACTAGGTTATGTAATTCACTGACTGTACGAAAAGACGAAACCAAGCTGAGTGTGAAGTACGTGAGGCACACACCTAAACTGTACACCCACATCAATCAGAGCAATATTGTATTGTGTTATGGTAGCGAAACATGGCCTCTGCCGATGTGAGGTGTCTTCGGGTTTTTTATCACCGATGCCTCAGAAGTGTTGCTAGTGTCGGGTGGCGTCAACGGATCGATAGCAGGGCGATTAGAAAACGGATATTTGGTTGTGTAGAAGGTAACTCAATCGAGGAAGCATATCCATCGACTGCGATGGCTGGAACATGTTCTACGTATGCCGAAACACCGTTTACCGAGATGAGTGTTGTTCTCCATGCCTCCTTCAGAATGGCGCAAACCACGAGTGTCGGGTGGAACGGATCGATAGCAGGCCGATTAGAAAACGGATATTCGGTTCTGCAGAAGGTAACGCAATCGAGGAAGCATACCCATCGACTGCGATGGCTGGAACATGTTCTACGTATGCCGAAACACCGTTTACCGAGATGAGTGTTGTTCTCCATGCCTCCTTCAGAATGGCGCAAACCACGAGGTGGACAACGTATATGTAGTAGCGGCGTCTTTCTCAGCTTAGTTTTCGGTCTGAGCCTCGCAAGCTAGCGTTCACATCATAACAACCACCAAAGGTGCACAAGGTATATTAATAATCAAAACGTAGTCAGGAACACTTGTATAGCGCTTCATATATATAGCGTAGGCGGCAATAACTTTCTGGAAATTCTGACGCGTTCTGGATGCGCCACTGGCAACCGGCATTTGGCCAATACGTCCAAGTTCAGTCACAACTCTGAACACTTCGAAGTCTGTTTTCTAACCCCGAAAGCCTGCCTACTTAGCCACCTTCAATGTTTGCACACTGAAGCAAGCAGCTCAACAGGTGGCTCTTACTCGTATGCTGGATCCCCGTTGCATTGATGTATGCTGTCTGTCAGAAACAAGGATGCAGGGCATAAGTTCCCGCGACCCCTCGTGCACTTGGTTGAAAAAATTGCTGATGGATTCCAGTGGCGTTCGTGCAGTCAGTTTCTTCCCAGGTTGCCTACACACCTCCAAACGTTTGCAATAGTTCATAGCCTGGATCGGTCACTCACCCACCGTTTTCCTTCTCTTCACTTTGCGGTTGCATGGCAGCAAAACCGACGTTGCTGTCTTTGATGTTGATGGTGCAGGGCAACAAACTTGTCATGATGGGAACATGCTTACGGAAGAAACAGGCCCCTCAGAAGCGCTCAAGCAAGTGCGAAAAAACCACAGTATCAACAGGCCTTTCGTGACCGCATAACGATGCCAAAGTTTCGTGACCAACAGTACAGCCTGGGTGCTAGTCAGTAACCAGGTGGGTTGGGTAGTCCACCCAACAGATACAAGGCAATCGTTCCCAGAACGGTTCTGCAGTGTTTTCTCCCTCTCACACACATATCCACATAAACTTTGAGTGCGCTGAAGAAGGTCAAATGTATCGTATCAAGAACAACGGCAACAATGGTCGAGTGGAGCACTAGAGGCTTACTGGATGAAACTTCCAGACAGGAGGTCCTGCAGCGTACACTCTTCCCGCCCAGAGGAAAACATGGGGGCATAAAAACGAGCCGAAGTGGGACAACTGATAGAATATGAGGCGGTTGCATTCTGACGGGTAGAATGTTGAGTAACCCTTAATACTGATGTGTAGTTTGCTAACCAACCAGTTGACGTTCATTTCAACTGGACTGGAAAGAGCCTACGAAATAAATGCTGAAACAATGATGGGAGGCATCATGAAGCTGCGACATGTGTTTTGAACACTCGGTCAGCAAGGAACCATCATGTCCGACGATGGTGACCAGTTCCCATCCCATCGGTTTGGTGGTTTCAGATTCACATCACGCACCACACCATTCCATTTGCAATCAAACGGTCAGGCTGAGAACACCATAGATACCTTCAGACGCACTTTGACAAAAGCAGTGGGAGAAATCTTGGATAATTTCTTGTTGAACTGGAGAGCAACTTCCCAACTCACACTCTCCTGGCGGGCGCTCCCCAGAGGGAGTTATGATGAACAGGCGGTCGGGGCTTACGCACGATGATATTCTGTCAACAATTGCAAGCCTCAATCGGCCACAAGAAGGAAGTTCACCTTTTGACCTGATAGCCGTGTACTTGTGAGATCTTGTCAATGTGGTCACGAAAATAGGTGTGTCGGAATCATCCTCAAAAGAATCGATTAGGTGATTTACAGCGTTCGGCTAGGGTCGTCAAAATGAGAACAAAATGTTAACCAGCTAAAGCCGACTGAGTACCCGGTCCCGAAGGCAGCGGGATGTTCTCAACCTACTGTTTGAAACCTTCGACCTTCAAAGGCTGACCGAAACAGCTATTGAGCACCATGTATCGCCCGCGATAGACCCGAGCCGCCGGAGCCCTTCTAACCTGACGCACGGGAGAAACCCTACGTTGACAGATCAAAAGAAGGAGGAATCAGGAAGGACAGATCCCTGAAAATAACCTCAGAACGTTCGAAACTCGTTGGGAACTTCCAATTCCTCCAAGATCGTTTCAGGAGGGCCACCGAACTGGAAAAGCCAACTATCGATTGAATGTTCAGTCAGCGTGGACTTACGATTTTCCAGTACTCAGGCGTGACCTAGAAGTAATGCCAATCACTCACTCAACATCGACCAGGTAGCCTTGATTGAAGGTCAAAAGTGCGCCTTAAATGTCATCACGCTCTTGGTGTTTTGCATTCGCTTGCTCATAATAAAGCTGCCGTGCTCTTGTCGCTTGAGTCTTTTCCGTCACCAAGGTTATGCAGCCGGGATTTCGCAGTCAGTTACAACAAAACGAAACCACGTACTTCTGAAGAAAAAACGTGAAGTATTCCATCGAGCTATTCTGAAAACTGCCACAAAACACGTACCCCTTCACTTTTCATAATTTTGCTCCGTAGCCAGGATAGGTAGTACACACGCAGCCGGTTTTTTCGTCCAGACAAAGTGACCAAAATATTTTGGCCCTCAAGAACAGCCATTTGTGAGAAGCGCCGTCGCGTGATAAGCGTGTAAACTACAAAAGGATGGATGACATCTTGATAGGCTGGACAAAGGCAGGTGACAAGAAATGTTTACGAAAAGACTTAAACAGATACGAGTGGGTGAATCTATTTGACCGAGTATGTAAAGCCTTACCCCTTCCTTCTCCACTGCGGTCAAGCAATGAAAGGCCGTTGTCAAGACCGATCAGCAAGTTGACTCCCCACATGGCAGCACAGAGAATTTCCGAACTGAATCGCCTTTTGTATACTTGTATTTCAGGTGCCTCCTCGCTCATGGCCTGCAGGCTGGGGTCTACGGGAATGGGGGTCACGTTGTGAGTCGGGAGACCGGCATTGTTTAGGGATAATGCAGTGGATGGCATATGCACCGAGGGAGTCGACTGGATGTGTTGCACAGCTTGAACGTTGACCTAAAATTATGGGAAACAATGGGGCTGAACAAAGGGGCCTAACCGAAGAACCAGGTGGCATAAAAGATGTATGATGCAATAGGGCGCACCTGGTTCTTGCCAGAAAAGTCGCTGGGATGACTCGTGACCGGACAGGATTGGTCTCCCGCGCGTCCAATAGCCGAACTTGGATCGCCGTGCAGCGCAGATGTGTGTTCAATTCCCAAAGGTAGGAGAACAGAGTTACGGTCCGACCTACCATGAGGAGTCTGGGACTGTGTGACCGGTCGCTTTGGAAGATCGTGGTTAGCTGTAATGAATATTCATGGCAGAGATGGACCGCGTGAATTGCGAAAGAGAGATGACACACTGACCATGGTCAAATAAATCATAATCAAATTCAAGTCGAGTATGAGGTGAGGGCTCTTAGAAAAGTACGACCTACAATAATTCCCACAAAGTGCAGAGTTATTTAGCAGGGTTTTGATCTCTAGATCCACTAAACCATAGCTGATGAGGAACGCTGTCGCAGACGGAGGTGTTGTTTTATTGTTAGAGAATTGCTGTGTCGAGAAGGGGAACTCAAAACGGGGGGAGCAGGACGGGGTTTAAAATGCGACTAAACAAAAAAATACGCACTTGATGAAATGTTCGGACTGGAAGCACGATTATTATTCGGCAACGGATGTGGTTGCTGATGATTGTGGTTCTGATAAACGAGCGTCCCATTTGTGTCAGCGTTCGCTGAAGCTTGGCTGGGAAGGATGACCCCTTGGGAAACCTGAAGAAGGGAGAAAAGTAGAATATTACGAAGTTTTAGAACAAAAATTCCCTGAGGGACATCACTGGTACACAGCTGGGAATAACACATTGTTTGAGAATAAAGTCAAGAATAACGATTCATGGATGAAGAGTCGCTTTGGCTGTTTAAAAGGAAGTCAGCATCATCATAAGCAGCCTGACATCAGTGTTCAACACTGAGGAAATTATGCACACAAATACAGGAACACAACGCGGCCGTCAGGAGACATGATTCCCTATCCTTGATATCCAGGGTTGAGACGGACCAAGTGGTTAGAACGTGGATTTACTGACCGGAAGATCTGTAGTTCCAACCCGACCTCTGCCTCTCGTCTTATCCTCTCTAGGCTAGAGTAATCTGGCAGTACCCCAGCACTCGTGCTTCCTTCTGTTGTCATGACAGTTAGGCACCGAAAGGGTGTTACAACTGAACGACCGTTGATACCTATACAAGAAGACCAAGAAGGCCACANAGAATAAAGTCAAGAATAACGATTCATGGATGAAGAGTCGCTTTGGCTGTTTAAAAGGAAGTCAGCATCATCATAAGCAGCCTGACATCAGTGTTCAACACTGAGGAAATTATGCACACAAATACAGGAACACAACGCGGCCGTCAGGAGACATGATTCCCTATCCTTGATATCCAGGGTCGAGACGGACCAAGTGGTTAGAACGTGGATTTACTGACCGGAAGATCTGTAGTTCCAACCCGACCTCTGCCTCTCGTCTTACCCTCTCTAGGCTAGAGTAATCTGGCAGTACCCCAGCACTCGTGCTTCCTTCTGTTGGAATGACAGTTAGGCACCGAAAGGGTGTTACAACTGAACGACCGTTGATACCTATACAAGAAGACCAAGAAGGCCACAAATTCAATCTGGAAAAAGCATAAGTTTTGGCATACAGAAATACGAGACCCGGAAGGGAGTTTCTGGAAGCATGGTACTCCACGGCGGATTCGATCATCCGATGCACTAAACTGGATCCAACATTTCAACCGAAGTACTCAAGGAGAGCCGAATATCGTATTCGCGAACCAAGAAACAAGGAAATCATTGGAGTCGGGTCAACAAGCGACAAAAGTCGGAGCACTGAGGCGTCAAGGAAAGAGGTCACTCCAGCATCGACAAAAATACGATGAGGGAAGGAAGGACGAGCTCAAAGGTCACGTGGTCATCGATCAACCCTACCGAATAACTAATCGTGACAGCGAATAAGCCTTGACCAGGAGCATATAAGTGAACAACATAAATGCAACACTACTCAACGCAAAACCACCAAACCATAGCTATGCTTCATTAAAAATAAATCGTTCAGCTGTAACACCCTTTCGATGTCTAGCTGCCATGCCACCCGGAGGAAGCACGAAGGCTTGGATACTGCCAAGTTGCCCAGGCATAGCGAGGGGAAGCCGANGGGAAGTCGAGTGGCAGAGGTCGGGTTCGAACCACGAGCCTTCCGACCAGTAAACTCGCCCTTTAACCACTTGGGCCATCTATCTCCATCAGGCTCCCTAAAGACGCACTGATGATGTCATCTCGGTTGATGACAATAAGCTTGCAGTCGATTCGCCCAACTGCGCGGATAAACCAACAACCCTTATGCAGCTGCCAAGATAGTCAAACGTATCGATCCAACTGAAACCCGGGTTTTTGCTTTCTCTAACTTTTGAGGTTCGGTTTGCAACAAATACACACGCTATGTCCTTCATTAGCATAGGGAGGAAAGTAAACCACCCGTTGACGGTGATGATCTGGAGCCGTAAGATGGAACTGATGAGCTATGTAACAGTTCTTGCGTTACACAAAGAAGTGATGGGTAAGCTGGGTTCACAGACGGTTCTTCCGACACCACGTTTTTATCAGGTGACGCTAATCAAGTCGGATTGAAAAAGCCCTCGGTCGGCCTGGAACTGGTGAGGTGATGAGTGAATACGCCATCCGGATACAGCTATAATCCAAAATTTGCGAAAAAAAACGAGGTGAAACGCATTGCTGGATTTTCACGGGCTGGAGCGATTCTGACTGCTAAGACCGTTCGGCAGTAGAAAATCGACACTGCTGAGTTAGCACACAAGGGAACTCGAATAAAATACACACACACGGCTGACTTACTTCGGTGCACGCACTCACAGCAACTAAGACCGTTCGGCAGTAGAAACTCGACACTGCTGAGCTAGCACACAAGAGAACTCGAATAAAATACACACACACGGATGACTTACTTCGGTGCACGCACTCACAGCAGCCGTCCACTGTGACGCAGCCGGAGACCCGGAGGCGTTGGCAATCGAAGCCAGACTGCTGAGTGTTTCCCTGGTGAATTCATCCGACAGCCTATAGTTGGGGGGAAATAAAATTATCGCTCCATTACAACTGGACGATGGATACTTCAAGAACAACGGACAAATTCAGTAAGCGTGCTGGATGGAGTTGAAATTATACGTATAGTATAGTATACTGTAGTACAGTATAGCGTAGTGACACATAGTATACAAGCAACCCAGAACGTGGGACTGTTTCACCTCTACGTCTTAGCTGGTCCTAATACCTGAAAACATCAATAGTCCAGGTTTAGTTTGCAGCTTGCTTTCTAAATTCATATGACTCAGCGGTTAAGGCGCGTGGCTAATGACCGGAAGGCATGTGATACGGACCCGACTCTGGCTTATCGACTGTTCATGGGTAACATATCAGTACTCGTGCACCGAAAAGATATCACATGTGAAAGAGTACTTTTACCATTACTAGTAGTATTCATTGTCTAGAAAGATAGCCGGCCTTCTGAACGGTTTGAGAATGTATCGGTAACAGTTGAACACCAGAGGACCGAATTCGTCAGATGTAATGTTCATTCGTCCTTGATTCAACATCGTCTGAGCAATCGTCCTCTTGGACTGACGTGACTATTCATCCTGGAAGTACTGGGCTGCCGTTGGGCTCTCATGAGGGCTGGGATTCGCACACGGGATATTTGACATACGAGATGAGAGTTGCCACTATCTGAACAGGCGGACATGTTCCGTCTTGAACGACATGTGTGTGTGTAGACAAACCGGAGATCCACTTGTTTCAGCCACTAACTCACAACTAGTCCAACAGTTGAAAGTCAGAGAACTGAAATACCATCGACACGTCGGGTATGGATTGACGTCGGAACACCAGTGGTCAACCGTTTTTCTAAACAAAAAAATCTTGAGCCTTTACTACATTGGGCTTCACAGACTTATTAAAGTACACACGCTTTGGGTCCGAGGTACAACGTCACTTCGGTTGATTCACTTCTCGAAAAAAAGCGAATAGTGTGGCATTGTGCCGTGTTAAAATTAACATAGGCAACTGAACACGCTGAGCGGATGTCAATCAAGCGAAATGCTTGATTGGCGCCATTCCCACGGAGAGACGTGTTTGACTCCACACTACCACCACCATCACCAGCTGCACGAAAACCTGTCGGCGGAAAACAAAGTCTTTGCACAGCGGTCATACATCGGCATGTGGTGTTTTTCAAGGAAGTCATCTAGATGAAAAGTCCCGCAAAACAGTATTAGCGTAAAAATCACATCTTTGGCAAAACGCCCGGTTTTGAGACAGCTGCAAGCAAGGAAACCAATGGGAACATTGGTTGGGCTAAAAGACACAAAGTCATATGGGCATGAAAGCATGGTGACTGATGACAGCCATCCATTCGGGTTACACAACGATGGCATCTGGTTGTACCGTCTGACCTGATCCTGAATGATGGTGACTTTATCGTCAGACTGGTGTAGAGCAGGCACTGATTGGTCAAACAAAAGATAGACTAAGATAGAGCTTTTGCACACGCGCTTCATTCAAACTGCAGTTAAGGGCGGAGTATCAACGAGAATAAATTAGGATAGAGGAAATAAGGGGCTCACAAGGCTTTCTTGGGACCTTCTTGAACGTTGGCATCCCGACTAGCACCTGTGGAGATGGGAGGACGTTCTGAGTCGAGTTCTCTTGAATTGGAACTCAGTTCACGGGTGCGGTCAAAGACGTTCTGACTTCTGGATCTCACCACGGACAGAGTAGACCTGATGTTTGCAGTCTCCTCAAGATCGGCACCACACTCCTCTTCCTCGACTACAACCACATCACCGTCATCATCATCCTCGTCTTCTTCAACGCCTGTGTTCAGTTCGGGAACGTCATCACTTCCAGCAAATAACCGTTGTGATCCATCAAGGCCTAGTTCCACCTGTTCACCGTTGACTGATTCCGGATGGAATGGCGTGGATGGATCGTTCTGAGTGGTGTTTTCGACCACAGTCAATCGGCGAACATCAGCGCCGCACTCCTGACTGTCAGACGGTTTTGTGGACGCAGCTGGCTGACAATGACAAGAAGATGCAGTAGATGCGGACGAACATGTGGCACACTGGACCTCTCTGGAACCCGAAGAAGGAGACTCACTCCCGGAGGTAGAAGATGCAGTCACACTGTTGCTACTGCTGCTATTACTACCGGTCTTGCTAGTCGGCGTGTGTCGGACACTACTACTATCGGATGACGATGAAGAGGATCGGGAAGCTGGTCTTCCAAGTTGATGAACCCCGCTTGATTTATGTTTTGGAGTAGGTGGAATACCGTTCCGTTCCGCTGGTGACTTGCCATTCGGGGTGGATCCGTTTGTGTGTCTGGTAGTTGGCGCACGAGGAGACTTGGGTGAAACAGAACCCAAATCCGTGAGTTGTGCAGCCAATGCATCCAGCTCCTGGCGAGATACAACCGGAAGAAAAGGAGTTAGGAACAGGGACACAGGAGAAGCGATTTCCTGTATGGGAAATAAAACGACACACAACACAAGTGGCACGGGTGAGACAACCCAATGTGAAATGCGATAGTCAGACCAGACGGTAGTTGATGAAGCGACCGATGAAGCGACGATATAGTAGAACAACGAAAAACGAAACAAGACTAGGATCACCACGAGACGACAAAGAAATGACACGAGGAGGAAACATGATGAAAAGCACATAAGATACTTAACTAAACGTAGGCCCACAATAAACAGATTCCAGAGCATTTGCATCTATGATCGCCCAGACACAAAATACTACTCACAAGGTTGCTGAAAACTCTTTGATAGCCCACAACGCAATTGCCAAGGTTTAGCCAGCAGATCTATGTTCTACTTAAACCCAAATTGGACACTATCGGTGAAATACACCCACTAGCAAACGAAGGTGATTTTAACCAAGAACTCAACTGAACCTCATGTGATGCATACAGGCTGCCTTAGGTTTTTGTTGGCGTGATATTCCAGATGTGGCTGTACATTGTATAGACAAATGAACTGTGAATCTAGACTCCTCTTGTCTAGGCTTGGGTAACCTGGAAGTGCCCCAGCCCTCGTGCTTCCCGCGGGTGACATGACAGCGGAGCACCGAGAGGGCGTTACAGCTGAACGATTATCTTTCTTTATCTACTACTTATAATGTTGCTGAAAAATTTTCAACGGTCCACGACAGATTTCGCCCTTGTTGGTGCCCATCAGGTGCGCGCAGTCTCTGTCAACCTCTTGAGTAGTATGTTTCGTCCAGACAATGTACTGCGATATGATGAATATCGTCCCAAATTAAACATTCGGTAGCCTTTATGAACTGAATTCAGTAGAGAATTTCACAAATGAGAAATTTGGTTTGGGTTCAGTTGATTCTCCGGTTAAAACTAAATTCATTTCCACCTTTGAATGTTGATCCATACCGAGATTAGGGGAACCTGTTCCTACCCTCAAGAGTTCAGTCATAACATCACGGCGAGAAGCGGTTAAATCAGGATGAACACGAGTTCCACAACGAGGTTTTCGAGGTGACCGATGATTCTCCGTCTACGACACATCGGTGCGCAACGTCACACTCGGGCCATAAATTCCACATTTTTAACTACAAATCAGATAGTTTAGAGTTGCTTGGTCAACAATTTGAGGACCAAGTTCAACGGTCGCTTCAATGGCGTCCGATGACAACAAAGGATTAGGGCAGAACTTGGCGCTCTCTCCAAGTTTTTCTTCACAATCAGAGCATCAATGTGTAGCGCAGCTGATATCGTTGAACACTATGTCTTTATCAGCCTCCGAAAGAAGCGAAAATAAGCGGAACCGGACATGACATGCGAACCTATGCCACCGAAAATGGAAACTGATCACCTCTTGCGTATGCACATCGTCCGATTGCAGACCATCCGACACACACAGTTTGGACTGTTCGGAGGAAGCACTGACCACACTGCCATTGTGACATAGTGAGGGGGTGTCGCGCATCTCGGAGGATGCCTCCGTCCCCAGGTCACATTCATCCTCCTCCTCGACAAGTATTAACTCATCCGGTCTGGGTTTGGCCAGTCGGCGCTTCATCTTTGGGCCAAGAGGAGGTTGTGGGGATATGGTTGCGGACGTTTTGGTTTGCATTGCAGAGTCATTGATAAGTTTGCGCTTTTCGACATTGGACCCAAACCAATCATCCTCCTCGTCCACAGACGGAGCACCGATGGTGGTGGATTCGACACTTGGGATTGGTTGGATGAACGGAATCGGGTGAATAATAGGTCCAGGTAGGGGTTGGTATGGGAAATGGTGGGTTTCTCTGATTGAAGAAGCATTCAACGGTACGCTGACTGGTCGGTCCAACAAAACACTGGCCATAAACTGGTGATGCTGTGCCGGCTTATGATGGGGTGGTGGTGGATGTTGGCCGAGCAAACCTTGGTGAAGCTGTTGTCGTAAGTAGACCAGAGTAGTTGACATTGGAAAGGCCTGTGCCTGTCTGAGTAGATGAAACAAGTTCAATTGGAAGCCCTGGACGCTGTTCTCTGTTCCCATCCGTGCTAAATCTTCCGACGGTGTAACGGGCTGGTTATGCAATTGTGGCAGAGGATGGAAACTACTATCCAGAGATATGCGGAATGGTCCGGGTGGCGCACACAGATCACCGGTCGTCAGGTTATCAACGGATGTCCTCAGATCAAGTGCATTGAGAGTGCCTGCCGCCGCAAGGTCAAGTACTAAACCCTAAGGTCACCACCAGGTTGGGCCACATGAAAAAAACGGAGCGCAATGATGACAGACAACATAAAAAGGTGATGATGCATCGGTGGGTGGATGCCAATTGACCGGATGGGCGAACAAATGAAGTGACCCAGAAAAAATATTAGGTGAAAGCATGCCCATTCGTTTTCGATTGACGGAGGTGATGAACCCCGGCGTGTGTCAGAAAATAGGGAGCGGAAGAAGAGTGGTGATGACATGATGAGTAAACAGATGCAAACGGTCAATCGCATCCAAAAAGAATAATCCTTGGTCATCCAAAAGACGGAGGACAAACTATCATTTCTAGGTAAATGACTTCCGTGGTCGCACAACCGTTCTCATGATGAAAGGAGAAGTTATTTACTAGGAAACATGAACCAAACGGTTACAGGCTATTAGACATCTACACAATTTTTAAAAAGTAGACATTCCCAAGTGTTCATCCAGGTGAACAGTCCTGGAGTTGTTTGACTAGCAAACAATTATAAACAATTGGTAAACACTTCCACAGTAGCCTTCACCTTCCGTCAGATATGGGTCGAAGCCCGGACAACAGACTACTTTCATCCTTCATCAGTAGTGGTTTGTAGAGTAGCCCATTGGTGCATATAGAATGCATGTAGAATACATGTGTTTACGAAAAAGTAATGCTACGATGTTTAGGTTGGTCGGGGAGCGCCGAGCCAAGGCATTTATTTGTGATTGGTTGATATAATGACCAATCGGAGAAGGGCTCTTTCTAATATGCCGACAAATAACCAACGCACAAGGAATTCGCCTATAATCACTGACCAACTTCAGGAGATCAGTGGAGTATGCAGGATTGTACGAAGAATCAACGAGAATAGGGCATGGGTGATGAAACACTGAGATAAAGGTTAAACTGAGTGGTGTGCTTTCTGCGGAACATATTTTCCAAGACAGTAAGTCAGAAAAGGCTTGAAAGAACCGTATTGTAGTAATAAACGAGAACTGTTTAATTCCCTTACTACTGAATAACCATCCTAACGCGAAGATGGTATGAAAAGAACCTGCGAGTACTTGTCTCGTGAGGTTGAACAATCACAATTTATTGACAATTCTGGGAGCGACATCTATCGATTACTTTGCTCCTGGTGGTCGAAAAAGGGTAAAAGGTGCTCTCCTGATTGAAAACTTTGCGAGGCAATGTGAAAACTGAAAACGACCCCCGAAATCGATAACTGACACCGGAACTGGTATCGTAAAAGTTCAATCCCTGTACAAATAGTGGAATTTGGAGTTGAAACGGAGAAAATTGGTCCACGAGTATCAGCTCAACTGCACGTAGAATGAACTGATAGACAAAGTAGACCGTAGTAAAAACAGTGAGCAGTTTAGGAACGTGAACTTACCTCTGGCTTAGTCGAAGAAACATGAGAGGACGGTCCGGTTCTGAGACGACCACCAGGCAGTGCGGGTGGACGCAGTTGGCCAGACGAGATTGCCTCTGAGGCACCGCCATCCATTGCAGTGGAGAAAACCACGTGTGCATCTGTGGGTATGGCACAAAAACGGACCCCATCGTTAAACTATTCAACTCACATGGTAGACCAGAAATCGTGTCGGATCACTTTTGCTAGATATCCTTCGATCTTCGGCGTCGTAAACAGCATACGACTTGGGGAAACTCGTGAGATTTGCTACCGATTGCGTTGGAATCAAACTAACCTACTTAAAGAAAATCCTGGAGTGTACACAGAGTCAAAATGACCGCATTAGAACATATGAGGTATCTAAACATGCCAAACTTGGCCAACCTGAATACAAATCGGTATCGCTTAGATTTGGAAGAGAACGAGAGTCATAAGACATGGGAAGTAAAATGTTACGCTCATCTTGATCTACACAGTTCCGCATTCTGACACAAGTGGAATGCGGTTCCGGGCTATAGAAGGCCTGGACTGTAGAAGGCCGTCTCTATTGCTGTTACTAGAACAAAAACATCTGGTCATGTAAGTCAGTAGGACAGTTTGGAGTGCGTCACACCCGTGTAACGGTGATACTACTGATGGGCGGCATGAGAGCAGTATGTTTTCTTGTAAATCCGCTTTGCGTCTCTTGAAAAGTGAGATCTATTGCGGAATTTGTGGAGTCACTTTGTAGCATTTGCTTGCATTTGAGTAATAGTCAATGAATATCCAGTAAAGTTCAGGAAGTCGCGTTCAACGAGGAGATGGATATTCAGTTTTTGTAAACAAGATGCATATGAGAGTTTTGCTTTCCTGTCCAATGGTCTGTAACCGGTCAGTTGGCATTTTCTAATAAATAGCTTCGCAGTGAAGGCCTTCTTCCTTTCACCCGTAGTGGAGTTTCGTTCCCTTAGAAGTAACTTCCAACTAGCCGACCGGTTCGATATCCAAAGGTCATTCAAGAATGCAAGGATGCAGTCCAGAAAGGCACTCCGGTTGCCTGCGCGCTTTCCGTAAACAGTAGATCAGTTCCGTTCGCAAGATGAGTGGAGGAAAGAGATGGTTGAACCACCTTGGTCGTTAAGGTTGACAAAAAATCCGGGGCGCTCGCGTCCCAGCAGACGAAACTTGTCCGTGCGACAGGTGGTAGATGCTGTCACGCGTGCAAGTCACTGACGTCAAACGGTCAGCATTCAAACTCCGAAAGCACAGAGAGGAAACGGACTATTGACAAAATATAACGACCAGAAAAACCGGGGATGGTAGTTTTTCGCTGTTAGGATTAATCGCATCAAGTGAAGAGGATGGTTGGGTAAAAGAATGACGTGAATGCTATGTCGTGGGTTATTTATAATTTCCATCTGTCTGCGGTCTGTGTACCGTGTGTCTGGGACTGTATTTAGACGTGACATGTGCAAGAGACCACACCAAGGGTGCAATCGGACACGGCAAAACGGGACAAACCTGCCGAATACCACTGAATTTGTCGTAATGCTTAGGTATTATTAGAAAGGAATAATCAAAATGACACCGTTTTGTGAAGATAAACACTCCCAGTTACTTTCACAAGTGAAACTCATCGTGAGGTTGCCGTCTGGACGTGACAACACATAGCACGTAACATAGGGTTGATGAAAACATCCGGTACACTACCCGTTTCGGACTGCATGACACATGAGGTCAGGTCAGAAGCCGACTGACACGGAGTGATTTGGAACTACTCATCTTCTCGTCCGCATTTGCTAGTATTGGCTCATCAATGTTTTGGCCTGTAAGGGCCCTGTGCACAGAAGATGGTCCACATTGAAGAAAAGATCAAGCTTTGGAGTAGTGGATATCCAGCTAGTTTGATTAGGCTTCAGTTGTGAAGGGTATTCGTACTGGGTGGCGTAACCCACGATAGAGTAACACTGCTGGCTTGGCCGCGTGCTGCGTATGCCAGTCGACCGACCTCCTCGAAGGGCTCTTTTCGCACAACCATGTGAAGGTTGGAAGAGAGCCAGAGGCGGTCAAACAATGACTTGGCAGCGAAGTATGAAAGCAATTACCAGCAAGCTCAACTGCGCTGGTCACTGCCGTCTTCCTGGATGGGGACCCCGAGACGGGCCACATCAATGGCTAGAGACATTATCAGACATGGNACCGCGTCCAACCTATTCCCTGCAATACATAGCTCCCCTCGCAATCTCTCCAACTGGGAGTCCACTGTATTTAAGAGTCACTCACATCAACCTCCAGTGAGCAGCTATCTCCCCGAATAGTCGGTGAACGTAACTGTGGCAGCTAGAACATGGTACGGTAAGTACGCGGTTTTTACAGCTGATGATGATGATGACTCCACCACTAACTTGTTGTAGCACCTACAGGTTCAAACAGACCAACAGAATTTAGCAGTGACACTCAACAGCGATTCATCAATTAGAACACCTCGAACGAGAAGATCAAAGAACTGTTAGGCAGAATTCCACACGGATCCCGCTATATCGCACGTCTTTAGGCACTGCTACGGCCGATAAGCCTGACCCGCACGAGATTGGCCAAGAATTCGGGACGCTTGCCGGTCCGGCATCAAGACGAGATCTGATTGGTCAATCGTGACCCAGTATTGGCCAAATGCCGGTTGCCAATGGCGCATCCAAAACGCATCAGAACTTCTGGAAAGTTATAACCACCTACGCTATATATACGAAGCGCTGTAGAAGCGTTCTTGACTTCGTTTTGGGCGTTAATAGACCTTGTGCACCTTTGGTGGTTGTTTTGACGTGAACGCTAGCTCTGGAGGCTCAGACGGAGAACTAAGCAGAGGAAAATACTGTTAATACAAGAACCAAATCCGATCAAAAATAATTTGGAATTCCTCTCACCCATCAACCATGAGATCTAGGTAATCACACCAAACTACAGGACCCCCTAAGTGACATTCAACACTGGTTTAGTCTGCTCGTCGGGCGGCGTCTTGTTGACTGGTTCCCGTCTACCTTAAAACTTGGCCAACGTGGTAACCTGCTCACTTGGCCTAACGGAGCTTATGGGACAAAAAAGAAAAATGTTGACAAGTTAAAAACCACGGATTGCTTTTACCGAAACCTTCTGGGGCGTGATGAGTACATTTTCTCGCCAGAAGAAATTTAGGTAGTCAAAATGACAACAGCACCCTAATCTTAGAGAAATATGCACTCATTTTCAAACAAATGTGGTCTTGCGAGAGACTCACCAGGAACCTAGCTGGATCTTTCATTTATGATGTTTCGTGGAATTTGGGTTCAAGTAGAACATGAGGTTGGAGAAAAATCGAAATTTGTTTGCAAATGAGCGTATTTCGCTAATTTCGTGCAATTTGGGTTCAAGGAGAACATAAGACCGACGGAAACTCGGGGAATGCGCCCCAATAAGGGCGAAACCGGTTGCGGGCTGTCAGTAACCTTATGAGTAGTGTTTTACGTCTATGCATCCTAATATTGTTGGCGGTGGTCGGACGAGCTCCAAAACATGTGTTTCTCGGTTGCATTCGAAATTTCTCTGTGTGTTACGCAGAATTCCACATTGATCCCGCTATACCGCGCGTCTGCTACGGCCGATAAGCCTAGCCCGCACGAGATTGGCCAAGAATTCGGGACGCTTGCCGGTCCGGCATCAAGACGAGATCTGATTGGTCGAAAATCTGGACCCAACAGCCAATCATGACCCAGTATTGGTCAAATGCCGGTTGCCAATGTCGCATCTAGAACGCGCCAGAATTTCCTAATTATAACCACTTGCGCTATATATACGGAGCGCTGTACAACTGTTCTTGACTTCGTTTTGGGCGTTAGTATACCATGTGCACCTTTAGTGGTTGTTTTGACGTGAACGCTAGCTTGGGAGGCTCAGGCCGAGAATTAAGCTGACAAAAAATACCGTTACTACACTGTGTGAGCACTGATTACGCTCAGTCGAATGAAAATGATCCAGAAAATTCTGCCTGTTGAAAAACTAGTCGTGTCAGAGTCAAAGTAAAGTAATAAAAACGTCTTCAGATGTAGCCAAGATAGGTAACGTTGAAACCTTATATTGCGACCACAAAGAACTCTACTAGAGGGCGTTGACGATTTGATAGTCGGAACTACATATTTGTTCTAGTTCAATCCACGACAACCTACTTTTTTCCGCATCCTGGTTGGTGGGAATACGTGAGGAAGACCGATTGTCACTAACGGCTGCAGAAGGGGCGGATGGCGCAGAAATAGAGGTAGCCGTAGAAGCGAAGGCCAACACGCCAGTTGTTCGGTTGGGTTGAAAACCTGGATTGGGGCCAGCGACAGAAGACGACAAAGCAGAATCCATCGGGGGTTTCCGCATGTCCAAATGGGGTCCGAGCTGTACAAAAAAAGGTCAGCTGAGTAGACTTTTGCGAAACAATGACGAGGTTTTTAAAGGCAAGAAGGGACGGTAGTGAATATAACGTCACTGTCGACGTTGCTAGTAAGAGTAATAGAGTTAGAGTTAGACAGAGCAGATGGCGAGATGGCCCAAGTGGTTAGAGCGCGAATTCAGTGACCGGAAGGTCCGTGGTTCGAACCGGACCTCTGCCTCTCGACTTCCCCTGTCTAGGCTTGGATTAGGCACGTGCAACCTTCGGGTGGTATGGTAGTTAGGCACCGAAAGGGTGCTACAGCTGAACGATTTTTTTAACGATTTTAGACAGAGCAGCGGGCTACCATGCCAGGAAGCACGAAGGCTGTGATACTACTCGGGGGCTCAAGCCTAGGCAGGAGTGGGTTCGAGCCCAAGGACCTTCCGGTCAGTAAGTTCGCGCCTTAACCACTGAGCTACCTCGGTCAATGAAGATCACGACTGCATCGATTCCGAAGATCTCGCTGCTGACTAGAGCCCAAGAAAAAGAAATCAGTCTAAGGCCTCAGACGGAGTTCCATCAATTTTTCACTTCCCGCAGAAGAAGAGCTAAGCACAGTGTGACCAGCCAAACGCATCAGGATACGTTTTAGGAAACCTTGAGACGAAATTTGCACGGAGACAAACACCGACCAATCACACTTGTATAATTACGGTGAGCGAGACTCCCATTGGAAACGATGCCAATAGCATTAAGTTTGATAACTATGCATACGACTGCCAACCGGAAAAGACGGCAGTTTTTTTTCACGAGCATGAAAATAGCAAAGATAGGTTGTTGGACACGGCCGAACGCGGCTGGCCACACTGTCTCGACAGGAATGAATCACAGCACAAGTGGCACACGCGTGCACCTCATGTTAATGTAAACGACGCAGATGAATAACGAGAGTCGATGTGGAGCCAATCATACGGATTTCTAGAATAAATAGCCTGCCAAGCATATCATCGACCAAGCAACAGCGAAACTAAACTAACAAATTCTATAGAACTAGAAAAACCCAGGGATCTGATCCGATAATTTGTACAAACATAATCATTGGCGTCATGTTTCACCTTGAAAAAATGTTTTGTCGAGACTGAAACGTGGGTGAGCCTGTAGCCTAAATACCACGTGTCTCTTTGAACAATGGCCAAGAAGATAGCAAAAAACAAAAACGTCGAATTCGTCCATTCTTACAATAAAAGGACAAGATTGATTCCACCAACCAGAGTAGTTGGTGGACAGGTCCTTTGGGGATGGACTTGTGAACATCAAATATTCCAAAGGTTTGTTCCAATATTGGCGCAAAATACAAATGATTATGGGAGTTTAGTGAGTGGGCCTGGGAAGATCGATCACGTGACCACTCGGGTTAACGACGAAGTATCTGGACTGGCCGCTTGTCGGTAAAGTTGATTTATGAGCTTTGCTGCAGTGGTAGGTTAACGTAAGTGGTCACTGATCCCCAAAGTACACCGGGTGGTCTGTTGGGATGAAAACACCACATTCGATACGAATTCCTTAAGGCAGATCGCAGAATATGCCTCATTTGTCGACAGCAACAGAATGACACTTAATAATAAGTAATCAAGATTTGAAATAGTCAAGGAGGGAGCGCGACTCGATTGGATTCGTGTGTGGTTTGAACTACTCGCCAGACTTTTTGATGGCCTTCAAACTGCTGCAGAGCTCCTCAGTGCGGGATTACTCGACACATCAGTCTAGTTCAGTGTTTCAGCTCACAAGCCATGAACCAAAGTGGTCGAAGCTGCTACAGCTTTGTTAACTGAAAATAATCGTTCATCTGTAGCACCTTTTGGGTGCCTAGCTGCCATGCCACACGGAGGAGGCACGAGGGATGGGATACTGCCAGGTTGCCCAAGCCTAGAGCAAGGGAAGTCGAGAGCCAGAGGTCGGGTTCGAACCACGAACCTTCCGATCAGTAAATTCGCGCTCTTGGGCCATCCCCCCCCCCGAGGATAGTGAGACAGATAGGGAGCGACAGCTACGTGTTGGAGGCGGTGGCCCAAGCGAACCGGGGTGAACTAGTTTAGGGATTGCGAAGGGGTTCAAGTGAGGATCACTGGAAGTATACCACCTGTGTCGAACGATAGCCTTCGCGACTCGCCTAGGCCAAGGAAGAAGCGGCGGGTTGCTGTGTTTTTCGGTTATACCCTCTTCGTAATCAGCTCAGTATACCCGTAACGCACTACTCATAAGGTTGCTAAAAATTTGCCGATAGATCACGACCTGCTTCGCCCTTCTTGGGGCTCATCAGGTAGGCGCAGTCCCCGAGTTTCCATCGTAAACCTTATGTTCTACTTGGATGGTTCCGTCCAGCGTACCCACCAGCGCAGATGGAGGTGTCTGGCAAGAGCTTTCATCCCTCATTATCAAGCAATGAACTGACCGCCTCTCGGTCATCTAATACAACGTCGAGAGAAGATAGTTCTACAAGGCCAACGAGGCTGCTAATCGAACGGTACTTCTGCACAATCTTACTGATTTGGCCAAATAGTGTCTGGAATGAAGTCGATGATGATGATGTATACACGTGAGCGATCTTGAACGCGCACTCGTTGCAAGCCGGTATTTTGACGATTATATTCGGGCGGCGGCTAATTTCCAGAATGGTTGGTTGATTAAATGGCATCAAGGGATCGAGTAGACGATGAAGGAACGCGCCGGTGAGAGAGGAGGCTTTGTGAACCAGTAGGAAAGATCCCTAACAGATGCCCCTCAATTAGACAAGCCACCCAAACTTCCCAGTGAAGACCAGAGAGCCTAGCACGACAGACAAAAAAATCCACCGAAAATCACCGAGTACCACACGACGTTCTCAAAGAGAAAAAAGTGTTGCTGTGGATCGACCTTCCACAGCAAGTCGAGACTACTGAAACCACTTTGTACACACAAATTACAGCGCAGACGCAACCTTCCAAGAGATCAGTAGCTGCCTGTTCGCAGTGTGATACAGTCAGCAATGACATCCCGAACGAAAACGAGTCTTGCGATTCATGGTTGTACAATACTTTAGAAGGGAAAATCACCGTCTACCAACGAAAAAACCACACAAATCGGTTAGGAAAAGCGTGGGGTCAAACGAATACGAAAGATAATGCTAACGGAAGAAAAACCCGAGTGGCAAACGATGCCCCAGCGCCACCGATTGGATGTGTGACATTCATCTGTCGGGGTGGAAGGCCCCAGTCAGAACGACCAACATTGGTCGTTTAGTTGTTTATGCATCGTTTCCAGGTTGTGCACCGATCAAGCTGTGCCAGTTTTCACTCAAGCCACACAACACACAACATCAGTAGCGAACAAACACGCACGCAGATCACACAACACACATCAGTAGCGAACAAACACGCACGCAGAATCGATCCACTGAGACATACGGCCTGAATAACCCTTCATAAACAAACACTGCCATGTGTATGCTGACCTGTGTCGTGATAGGACGCGTTGACGGAAATTTCGGGGACACGATGTGCTTGTGTCGGGAACCTCCTCCACGGCCAGGCGGTTGAGCCGATTCTCCAACGGCAAAGCGCGACTGTGCATCGCTAGCTCCGATCCGCACATGCTGGTTCGAGGAGACGAAAAACAGGTAAAAATGAATGTTAATAACAGGTAAAAAAAACACCAGCCAACTACTATGATTACACCAAAAGGCGATTCCGAACCGCATCCATCGGAAAAGATTAAGAAACAACCGGTTAAAACAACAGTTCATTTTGAGTACAGCGGAGTCCTAAGCACAATAGCCGCGTCAACCAGTGGATCCACTTAGCATCCTTCAGTGGCCTTGTGTCACGGGTATGTCACCTCTCCCAGCAAGCGGGAACCAACCAGATAGGAACCGTCAAGTCTTAAAGTGACACACGGGATCTATTGCTGGATTCCCGCGATTACGTCTCGGTCTGTGCGACGTGCCCTTGACCGCAGTTTGTCCGTGGTACTAGCACGGGAAATCAGTGGGGATCAACCGATCGTCTCGCGGAAGTCAGTCGAAGCGATCTCTGTCAGAGTGTAAAAAATGCTGTTCCCTTGTGGTGGGTGCCAAGAACAAATCTTAAGAGGCAGTCCGACAGATAGGAGACAATCGTGGAACAACGTTTGGTAAGGATTCGAAAATCCGCTCAGTTTGGACTTTGCACCAATCTACGGAATAGTACCAAACCGAACAGTGCGTATAGACCTCAAGCATGGCGAAGCGGGGTTGAAAAGAGCAGACCAACTTACCATTGCCGCCCGGTGATGATGCAGAGGGAAATGATGTTGCTGACTGGCCACCGACGCGGAGGATTGCACAGGCGCAGAGCTTGAAACAGACATGTCAGAAGTACACTCGGTCGCATTCGATTGAGATGTTGACGACACAGGTCCGTAGGCAGCCGAGCGGCTACCAGCTGCAGAAACACCGAGCTTCGGTTGGGCTTGTTGGGCCTGTTGTGGTGTGCGCTGAGCGGGGTGCGCACGAGAGTGTTGTTGATTGCGAAATTGTTGTGGATAGTGGTGGGACGATTGCGGATGTTGTTGGTGCTGCTGCTGGTGAAAGTTATTGCCCACTGCTGACGATTGACTGGGGGTTCCACCCGCAGCGGGAAGGCGCTCACGTTCCTACAATTGAAAATTGGGAGAATGGTAAAAACGGTCTAGAGAGGCCAGCCTGTGAATCGACAATAAGATAAGCCACCTCCAATGAGAAGCTACCTACCTCGGATCTTTTCAAGATGAGCCCCGCCACTAATACAAAAAGTGCATGTGCGAAAAGTTAAGCCCCCCTCCAACTTTTTTCCAGCTCCAATGTAATGTACGTATACAATCTTAACCTATTTGTGAAGAAATTTTTTCCGCTCGGACGTAAAACCGCAAATGAACCTTCTGACGCTTTCAACTCTCGTTCATGACAAGGAGATGGCAATACGTTGTTTGCAAAGCTGCGGATTGATGCATCAGTAACGGTTATGCAACAATGGCCACCAAATGACACTCAACTGTTTCTGACAGGTGGAGGTGTAATGCCCGACAGCGTCGGCAAGAAATCGGTCTTCGAAAGGAAAATTGGCTGGAGCGGTCTCGGATGGAGTTTAGGGTTTATTGCTGGTCTAAAAAATTGGCAAAAATCAAATTCTGCTCAGATGAATTATCTGTTATCCACTATGGACTAGAAGAACTTTCTTGGCGAAGTTTGCGCCTGGCGGCTTTTGCAGACTCTAACGGTTAATCATACCGAAAACTTTGTGGATCCAACGACCATAGCTCAAAAACAAACCCTCGAATCTCTTCGGGACGTCTGCAAGATGCAGAATAAACGCCAATGCGGCTCTGGAAACGAAACTGGGTAGCTTCAACCGCTGTAGGACAAATATGCGGTTCTTACAGTTGATGATGATGATGAACAGCCGTTTGATTTGAATCGCCACCACCGTACAAAAGTGTCGCGAGGCATAAATAAACATAGTTTCGTTCATCGATCCATTCGTCCCATAAAAGTGCACAAACCAGAGGCCACCAGGTAGAGCAAAAAACAATGTTGTGAAAGCAGTTAAGAGTGCCGGTCGCAGTGGAGCAGAGACACAGTCTAAAGGTACAGCCCAACAAAGTTCACAGTATGCTTTGAGACCAGCCATCCTCGTCCCTGACGATAATCCAAGCACCAAACAAGATAAGCGTTCAACCGTAACACCATTCCGGTAACCACCAGTCATGCCAGCCAAAGAAAGCACGAGGGCCAGGTTGTTTAAGCCTGGAAAGTGGCAGTTGAGAGGCAGGGGTAGGTTTCGAACCACGGACCTTCCGGTTAGTAAATTCGTGCTCTAACCACTGAGCCATCCGGCCCCAAGCACCCAATGGCTGTAGATAAGTGGTCCCATAGAGAGCAACCGAACAACACCGGTCAAGCTATAATTGATATCAATTCAAGTGAGGTAACAAGCAGGGCAACCCCATATAGGACCGTACGAGGTACACCGAAATTAGGGAGGAGATGGCCCAAGTGGTTAGAGCGCGAATTTACTGACCAGAAGGTCGTTGGTTCGAACTCGACGCGCTCTGCTTCTAGGTTACCTCTCTCTAGGCTTGGGCAACCTGGCAGTATCCCAGTCCTCGTGCTTTCTTCGGATAGCATGGCATCTTAGCACCGGGAGGGTGTTACACCTAAACGATTTGTTATTTATTTTACACCGAAATTCGGAAGTCGTTGTGCACCCCAAGCGATTACTAGAATAGGTTTGAACCACAGAGGAGACAGACGAACATTGTAGTGAGGAACACAAAGTATCCGAATTAAAACTAAGAAATGATTTCAGCGGATCGCAAGCGAACTCACCTGCAACCTGGCAAAGTTCTGGCGCAGAGTATTTTCTCCGGGGGCATTAGGCGTCATGGTTGGCGATTCCTCCTCAACCGGGCGAACCCATTTTTTGTCAACCGGATGAGCAGGTTTTCCACTTCGAACGGATTGGCGAACGTTGTTCGGTTGTCCATTAAGATGTGGCTGCTCCCGAGCGTTCAAACCGGCGGCGATCGGTGGAGCCGGGGGAACAAAGTCACCTGGTCGTAAAGGTGGATGTTGCCGAGGTTGGCCCAAGTGAGAAGCCGGTGGGGGAGGACCAATCCGGTGTCCAGGAGCTCCACCAGCAGCGGAGAGTGCGGCTGAAACCTTGGGAGCCGCGTTCGGTTCATCTTCGTCGTCATCGCTCCCTTCATATTCGTAAATTTGTTCACGTTCTTCCGCTGCAACATGCAGATAAGATGTATGCGGATGAGACAAGTCGAGGACACGACTAAACAAGCGATCTCACAAGGTGGAGTGTGTACTACGCTGCTCAAATTCGAACAAGTGGTGAATCTGGTATTGGACAAAACGTAATCAGTTTTGTGGACTGATCGCAAGTTTAGAGGAAGGTCGAAGCGGGAAAAATTCGAAACGCAGGCCACATTCATGCTGGTCACGATCGTGGTTCATGACCAAATCAAGCACATGAATCGCAAAACTAGTATCTGATGCCAGACATCACGGAAAACGAATGGGAAGCAACTATACCGACTGCCTTGTTGGATAAATCCGTACTCAACTGATAGATGGTTGGCTCGCATCCTGACCTATTTTCTTCGGTCACGCTACCCCAAAAGTAAGCATTATACCATGGATTCACTTTGATCAAAGTCCACGAATGGTACATGCATAAGACCAAGATACCTCCGAACGATGAGTAGTATATCTTGATTCTACCCTGATTTCCAGCTGGACACAGATCCTCAACCGTCTGCGCAGAACAGCACCCGCAGTTCGGTATATCATTTTGATCTACGTAGTGTGTTGGTGTTGTGGGGAGATTTTGGATTTTTTAACGGAGATTTCGTCTTGTAAGTGAAGCCAAAAGCCGAGAACCACTATACAGCTGTTCCATCTTTATTGCAAATCATCAGTAGTACACAGCTCACCAAATTCCAGTAGGGGGTCTCGAACCCGCGACCTAGACGTAACCATTAGCGGTTGATCCGCATTGTGGGCAACTCGTATTTAGAGAAACGATGAGGCCTCACTCTCAGGACGGGATCTTCACTAAATATACACTGCAATGTATACTGAGCCACCCTACGTATTCCAGATATCCCGGCCTCCTTTAAACATGCAGTTATCAAAGTTCGGGTGAAGACTGGTGGAATTCTAAAGAGTTTGATTCCACACCCAATTTCCCAATAGAAAGCAACATACGAAGGTTATGATGTGCAACGCAATCTGAGAGCACCAATGACGAATAATGAATTCTGCTCAGTGAAATCAAGGAGGGGGCGAGATGGACCAAGTGGATAGCGCGCGGGTTTACTGACCGGAAGGTCCGTGCTTCGAATCCGACCCGTTCTGCTTCTCGACTTCCCCTGTCTAGGCTTGGGCAACCTGGCAGTATCCCAGCCCTCGTGCAACCTTCGGGTGGCATGGCAGCTAGGCACCGAAAGGTCGCTACAGCTGAACGTTTGTTGTTTGAAATCAGGGAAAACCAATCACTTGGCAGCGTTTTTTGTTATTTATGTGAATTACGTAACCTTCTTAATGAAGAGTCATTTAGACTACGATGTAGACCGAGAATCAGCCAATGCGGATCGGATCTCGTACACAAGCCAACATTTGGTGTTGTTCTGTCAACGACACCAAAGTGCAAGTAAATGAAAAACAGATCTGCTGGGTGGAAGAATTCTCCCAAGCAGCACTGAATTTCGCATTTGGTCGTGCGAAGAAAAATTCGAGCGGTACAGAGAACAGTGTTTGCACTAAATTCATATTAGGCTTAAGGCAAATATTCAATCACTCCACAAGCGAGAGGCACGGTGAAGTAAGTCGCTATCGAAAACGTCGAGTGCGATTTAGATACTACTAACCAACGTCAGTGAAACTCCAGCATATGCTGAATGGACGGGAAATGGTCACAGTTGAGTGATGTTCGTGTGCTCATCTTTTGCCGAACAGTCCATCTGCATCTTTTCAATGATTTACTGCAAGCGGTATTGACTAGAGAGAGAGAGAGCAGTGGTCAAAAACGCAATTCCCTCGGATGTTTGGCGACCGACTTTCAATACTCATCACGTCACAGACTACATGCTCACCACTGTGATATACCAAATAGAAGTGGGTTTTATTAGCTCAAGGTAGCCAGGGGTTCGAACTTAAGCCCGGCATCTCGATTGCTCCTGTCCAGGAATGGGCAACCTGGAAGTATCTCAGATCTTATGATTTCTTCAGGTGTTATGGCAGTTGGGTACAAAACGGTATAGTGAGGATATCACAAGACGTTGCTCTTGACACCACTATATGGAAAACAGCTGGAGACTATGCGCACCAAAAAACTGAGGGCGAAGATGTGACGAATTCCTACTCATGGTCTACTTCGTTTACACAAAGACTTTCAGATGTATATTCGTAATATACTACTCATAAGGTTGCTGAAAAGCCGCCGACAGCCCACGACCTGTTTCGACCTTCCACTTAGGGCTCATCAGGTAGGCGCAGTCCCCGGGTTTCCGTCAACCTTATGTCCTACTTGAAACCAAATTGCACGAACCAAGTTGCCTGGAGACATCACAAACGAGAGATTCAGCTGGGTTCCAGATGAGTCTCTCGAAAAACCAAATTAGTTCGCAAATGAGTGTATATTCGCTAGACTTTCAGATAATTTGGAGGCGGTGAACTGTCGGTGTATGCAACACACCAATGTTGCATGGTCGATGCGAATGAGGTTTGCTCACGTGCCGATGAGCAAATAAAACACAGATGGATCAACTTACGACGCCGGGTGCGTTTGTGCCTGTCCACGTGGTCTTTCAGCTGGATGCGCACCTGTCGTTCATTCGGCAAATTCGTGATAAAATCGTGACGGAGCAGATCACCAGTGTATGGGCGCTTGGTAAAGTCTTTAGTCAGACACTTGTTTACAAAATCGTGAAATCGAGGGGTCCAGTGTCTTGAACCATTCGCAGGCTGCTTCAATCTTGGTGGTTGGTTGCGCATGATTAGGAATAACGCTCGCATTGGATGCATTTCACACAGCGGTGGACGACCTTCAGCCATTTCAAGAGCCGTGATACCCAGTGACCAGAGATCCGACCGCGTGTCATAAGTACAGGTGGAATCCTGTTCACAGTGGATCACTTCTGGGGCCATCCTTGAAATTCGAAACAAGGTTATAAGATAATGACATTTCCAGGTTGTAGAAAGAACAACTACATGGTACAGAAAGGTGATAAGCATAATAGTTCATAATAAAAGCTATACAAAAGAGACCAACTGAGGCGTTGGCTTCATCAGGATGCTATAGAATCTTGATAACAATACGGTGCAATGAGTAGAGCGGTGTTAGGCGGAATTCCACATGGGTCCCGCTTTACCGCTCGCAGTCAGGTGATGCTACGGCCGAGAAGTCCACCCCACGCAAGATTGGCCATGAATTCGGGACGCTTGTTGGTCCGGCACCAAGCCGAAATATGATTGGTCGAAAGTCTGGACCCAACAGCCAATCACGACCCAGTATTGGCCGAGTGCATCTGGAAGTCATCGGAATCTTCAGAAAGTTTTTGTCACTTACACTATACATATGAAGCTGAGAAAAACCGTTATTACACTAATTGAGGCGTTGGCTTCATCAGGATGTTATAGAGTCTTGATAACAACACGGGGCACTGAGTAGAGCGGTGTACTAGGGCCAACTCATCCCACAGAATCCTTAAATACATAAGCCTGTGGACCGCATGTGGTAAACTGTTTGGCATACTCATGTACGAAGACGAAAGTTGTACAACGTGCTTCGCCTATTGTGCAGAGTATATCAGAATACAGTGAAACAGTCTTCGGGTACGCCTCTAAGTTGTGGCCTTCGCCTAGCGACACCGAATAGGTAAACGTAGATGATCAACCTAGGGCGAATGAGCAGTCGCAGAGAAACACTGGGGGGCGCAGAGTTTGTACCCCCCCCCCCCGGGGTTGGTGTCGGAAACACCCAATGATGGTAAAGCAACACGGTCAGCGTGACTACCCTTCAAGTAAAATCAATGATCCCGGGGAGGATTAGCTCTTTCAGAATCAGTCTTCGACACCTTCTGGAGAAATCGTTCCACTAGGCTATCCCCAGTTTCTGCAGACAGCATGGACGGTGTTCGAATCGTGGCTGGACCTAAGCCTGGAACAGTGCAGTGGGCTCTATGGGGTGTTAAATCAACATCATGAATCGCCGGTAGATTTAAATGGAGCTGTCATCGAAGTTCCCTTGGATTGTCAAAGGTACGAGGGGAGAAGAGCGACGATTGCGGACGTGTTCATCAGTTGGATGTTTGTCCACGCGGTCGGAGGTGGAGAAATTCAGTTGAATAGCCTTCACCAAAGATCCAGCAACCCCAGGTCGACGAAGAGAGTTATTATCACTTTGGAGTTTCACGTATGGACGCATTTCAGAACTAGAATCAACTGTGTTGAGCGCCCTCGGTGAAGCTTCGTTCGAAATCAAACCATTCTTCTTCCAATCGGGAAACCGTTAACAGCAATAAGTGATCCCGATAAAAAAGGCAAGCGAAGCTTTCTCGTTCTGACCCGATTTTGAAGACAGACATTCATGACTGTCAAACTCGGAAGCAGACCAAAGGAGGTCGAGATATCTAATGCGCATCCGTGTTTCTTTTGCATAGCTAAGCTGTACTAAAAAGGGAAAAGAAGACAGTCGAAACCACAGCTTGCCTTACCTTGAACGTGGACAAAGTTAGATGAGCGTACGAACAAACTCACCAGTAAGGTGTCCCAATAAACGTGTTCCGTTTTCCAAAGGTTTTGTCCAACTGTGCACTGACTCCAAAGTCAACTGACGAGATTACAAGGAAGACAGATGGAGGCTTTAGTTGACAATTTGTCGAAGGAAATCAATCAAGGAATAGATAGATGGAGGATAAGGAGAACCATGTCGCACACATTCAACTCGTCAGAGTGCAGAACAAACAAACATCTAATTTTTTGTGGAGATTCAAGAGTGTGATCGATCCACAGGAATAGGTAGGTAGGCGTAGGCGAGAAGAAAAAACGTCAGTGTAAAATTACCCTCAATCGACACGTAAAGCAATAAAAAGTGTGCGTCTAACTAGAACGTGGTGGAAAGCAAAACAGTCGCGACGCATCTTACCAAGTTTGACTTCTGCATTATCCGTGAGTAGGACATTCTGGCCTTTGATATCACGGTGGATTACTCGATTCGTGTGTAGATGAGCCAGACCCTGGGCGAAAAGAAAAGTGCATAGAACTGAGTGAGATCCACTGCAGACTTCAAATACCCGCTTAAAATGTGACAACAATATCTGTCAAACTGAGCTCGAGATAGCACTGACCGGAAGGCCCCTAGTTCGAACCCGACCCTGGGATCTCGACTGATCCTATTGAGATTTGAGCAGCCTGGCAGTATCTTGGGCCTCGTGATGCCTTCGGGTGAAATGGCAGCTAGGCATCGGAAAAGTTACAGCTGAACGAATTTTCCCCAACCTGAAGACTGAGAGAGGTCGAGATGCCGAGGTCGGGTTCGAACCACGAACCATCCCGTCAGTAAGTTCACGGTCTAGTCACTGAGCCATCAAAATGATAACCCGGTAGTTCCCGCCAGCTTTCATCTTGGATCGTGTAATTGTGGATTCCCCCAAGAGTCTGCGAGTTGCTTTTTATAAAATTTTAGACCTGAGATGGAGTAGTTTATGATTGAAAATACATTGTAAAGAAGTGAAGTAAAAAATATTTTATAATCTATGGTACAGTATGTCTTTTGCAAACACATGGAAAGTTATTTCCGGAACGAGACGGTACAGGGAGCCACTGCATAAAACAAACCAGTGCGGCCATCCAGAACACCTGTAATAATGTTTTGAAACGTGCAGCGAAGGTCTCAGGGCGTACTATGACGAGAATAGACACAATACCGTTGAGTCACCTTCTGAATCTCCTGGAGACCGCAACCCTTCGGTGCCTAGCTGCCATGCCACTCGAAGAAGGTTCGGCGGTTGGGACAGTGTCAGTTTGCCTAAGTCTAGACAGGAGTGGTCAAGATGCCGCGGTTGGGTTCGAACCATGGAACTTCCGGTCAGTACGTTAGCGCCTCCGATTGAAATACACGTAACCTCCACCGTACGGTACTACACATCTGATTCACGGGCCTCCTCTTCAATCGGGTCACCTGGCTTCACAGGAAATTTCAACTTCAAAATGCATTGCTTTACAAATACAGCCGAATCGCAGTCAGACCTCTCACATCCAGCTGAATGGTCTGCAAAAAGCTTGCCTCATGTTTCAGTGCGAAAGATTCAGCAGATTGCCGATCGCGTATCCCACCAACATCAGTTTGATATGCAAATGGCTCAGTAAGCACACAGGTAAAATTTGATGTTGGGAAAGGTGGAAACCCGGAACCTACACCTACGTGGTGGGCCACCGGAGAGGCAATAATCGCAGCACGTTGTCGGGGGAGATTTGGTCAAGCTAAATGTGAATTCAAATCGAATTCACATCCTCGTATGATTACAACTGCCTGTGTAAGTGTTCTCCACTGGACGATACATCCCCCGGGGAAAGTCCTGTAGTTATTGTGGGGGAACAGATTTTCGTGTTTAAGAAACCACCCGTCTGGGAAACTACTCTTAGACCGATTTGATCGACGGCCGGACCATGTTGTCTGCCAAGTGTGTGTGTGTTGCGCCTAGTCGTAACGTCCATGCTGACATCGCAGGACAACACGTTTCCACCTAGCTTAGGCTCACCTGTGACATCTGACATAGTTAAACTATGTTGAAAATATAACCGGTTGCACTCTGTGTGCGTTTTATCCACCAAACACGCCCCCAAGGATTTGGACACGTTGCAACGTATAAAAGGGCAAAACCAGCTTCCAGATTCAAGATATCCACAGGTTGGAAAAAACCGACCATTCCCCGTTTATTAGTGACACACTGACAAATGACGAAACCACCAAAATGAGAAAAAAAACCGTGCCATTACGTCACGCATTCAGACAGGCCGGCTTGTCCTGCCGTATGATTCCCTAATTTATATCGACTTATCACCTGATCGATGATCCGTACGTCACTTCCCCGTCTACCGTCATTTGTGCCGCGGCTAAATACAACAACAGACAAGCTAGCCTCACTCATTCTAAAGACGTTTCCCTCCCTGCTGTCGTCATACGGAAATGACAACTGATGGACGACGAACGAAAGAACAGGTTCTCCATTGACGATTTGATTAGATCGGAACACATGTCATACATGTGGACAGGGCTCATAGACGAACGTGCCATTTCCAACCAACTTCTTTGCGCGTTTCTGGTTGCAAAAAAGAATGGAGTTTTTGTCAATGTTCACTGTCATTCTGAATTACACTTCCAAAGCTCCAATAAAATGCAAACCCAATTGAGTTGTACTTTGCCTACTACTCATGAGTAGCGATTTCCACTTCTTTAGGAGTAGCCAAGATCGTTGAGAACCACTGGTTTCGAGGTAGTTCAGCGGTCTGTGAGGAGTAGTTGCTGACTAATAACAATAATAAAATATTGGTGACAACATTATTAAATAACAGTAATAATTTTTCGAGAAATACACTCAGTTGCAAGTCAGTTGGTTTTCACGAGAGACTCAACTGAATCTCTCGTTTATGAAATTCTACAACTGAAGGTGCTGCACACAGGCCGCCTCATGTTTCAGTTGGCACGCTGTTCGGGATATCGCAGTATATTTTCATAAACGAAACTACTCACAAGGTTGCTCAAAACTCTTCGACAGCCCACGACCGGTTTCGCCCTTCCACTTCGGGCTCATCAGGTAGGCGCAGTCCCCGAGTTTCCGTCAACCTTGTGTTCTACGTGAACCCACATTGGTCTGCTTTCGAGCAATACACTCATGGGCTGTCGAAGAGCCTTCAGCAACCTTGTGAGTAGTTTCCCTTATGAGAGTAATATTTTTTATTAGATGAAAGGTGCAACCGCAAAGAATCGAAAGCAATGAAATGTGAGGTATGTCCAACCAACAACAAGTCACGCAAAGAAAGACAAACGGTGGGGATCAAAAAGTTGGGTAGAATCTGACAACCACCAGACAACAACGGATGCAGAACATGGGCGCTGCTAACTACACTCTGCCCATGTTCCGATTTCGAACGTGATTGGCCAGTCATGTGGACCAACAACCGCTTGCATCCTTTGTGTGTCTGAATTTTCCCCATCTCCACACCAGTGCGATGCAAACGCTGGTGAATAGTGTGTCGGGGAGCAAAGCAAACACCCGCATTAAGCTTCGTTTTCACCTTGAAAATCAAGCATGATCTTTCTGGTTTCTCGCTGGAACAGCAGCGTTGGTGAAACGGGAGGAATTGCAGTAAACGGTGAATTTTTTCCACAAGAACATTTAGTATTGTTTCCATTGAGAATAAGGGAAAATTGATCTGGACAATAGTGTTTGTATCGCGGAGAAACGACATAACCATGTGAATTATTTCGACCGCGGTGCAAACAGATAGGAGCCACACCTTCAATCACACCGCTGAGTGCATATTCAAATCCAGTCGACTCAAGAGAGTTCTCGAAAACACACTTGATGTGGGTTCAGACACGGGGCAAAAGTGTTTAGGTGAACCCTGTAGGTTGTTCACCCAAAGTATATTAGAAATGCATCGATTAGTGGGAAAACCAATTACATCGCCCGTTCAGAAGTTATAGTTTAGATGCGCACAACGTGCCAGGCGTGTCAGGTATCCGGTGTTCAACTCCCTACTGACAAGACCAAGCGTGTGCACTGCTGATGAGCTCTAATCAGAGCCAAACTCGAGTCCACTGCTTCCCCTCTTTGACAATCGCGCCAGCCCAGGAGAAGGGCTGTTCAAAAGAGCCCGATGTGATCGTGAATAATGGCGCGAAGAGACTGGACAGTATCATGGTGTGACGGCTGGCGTATCTCAGCGACCCATTGGGCCATACTGCGGTGTGTGCCAGCGACACTCACAGAGTCTCTCATATCAAGTTGATCAATGGTTAGAGGTCTGACAAACACAGTCTCCTGAGCCTCCAGGTTGGGATTTGGAACATGAGGCGACTTGTTCCGCAGATATGGTAATGCATTTGCATTTCCCGCCGTCGTGCGGTTAGGCTATTGAGCCAAAGCCTTCGGTTGAGCACCCTAGTCGTCCTCTTGTCTAGGTGTGGGCGCCATAACCCGACCCACGTACAACCATCACACTTACAAGTAACAAAACTCTCATAAATGGTGACAAAAACGTGGCGCACAGAGTACATGGGTAGCTTAATCGATATGTATCGAAAAAAGATTAGCACGAAATTCCACCGAACCGAACATAAACGAATAGGAAGGCGCAGTTGCACCGAGCAGACTAGACGAACGAAGACATGTGCGTGTTTTTCTCCGGATGCCTGGGAAAATGCAGTGGCAGACGTGTCCAGTTAGATGCCAAGAAAAACTGCGGCTAGTTCCTTACTGGCGGACGGGTAGTGGGAATGAGATGCTGCCTGCTGTCTGTTTGGTTTGCATTTGAAACGGTGGAGTCGACTGCATCCAGACTAGGTTAACTGTGGCACGAACTCACGACCTCCCTCTAGCAGGCACCCAACGGCTGAGGTTTGTAACCAATAAATAAGTTGTCCTTAATCATGCCCTATTCATGAAAGTAGTTTGAATCCAATCCCAACTGCTCCTGTCTGGGCTTGCGAAACGTGGCAGTATCTTCTTGGCCCTCGTGCTTCCTTCAGATGTACCAGAAGGGTGATCAGCTGAGCAATTATTTATTGTTCTTCTCGTGTACCTGACTCATTTGACCGTACCGAAAGCATTCAAGACGGGGGCTGGTAGCCCCACTTGGAGGCATTCAGGATGGGATTCGAACCCGGATCATCCGAAATGAGTTCCGTGATGTTAACCAATGGACTACCCGGTGTTGTAAATTCAGGTGAATAGTACGTTCGACAGAAACAGATGTTTTCACTGTTCAAAAAAAACGAAGAGTTACTGTTGGAACAACAATTCCCCTGGGAGAGGTCCCTTCCAAGAAAATAGCTTTCTAGGAGTATCCAGAGTGACGTCCAACGTCAATTATGACTTGTCATGGAAGTGTTTCGAAGCGAAGCTAAAAAAACACTATGTTGACTCCTTCAACGGTGGGTTGCCTTACAAGGAAACGAATGGAATCGCAGAGCTGTTCCCCGCGGAGTTACGCGTCAGGACAGTTGTATAACCAGCTGAATAGGGCACAGAAGATTAACTTACTCGAAGTATTTCTCGGCAAATATAAGATATCCAATCTTCTCTGAGCGACTGTCCACGAGTACCTTGTGCAAAAGAACAAAGGGAACCGTTATGGCAACACGTATATCGAACAGCTAAAACGAACACACCTGACTGTCAAAATCAAACCAAGACTCAGCGATAGCGGTACATGCCCTAGGCACGGGACATAGAATAGATCTGGAAAATGTGGAAGTTTTAAAACGGGGACTGTGATTCATACCAAATCGGTTGATAGACGAGGCGGTGGAAATTACTAAGCATCACAGCATGAATAGAATCGAGGGTGTGGAACTGGCGAGCGTATGAAAAGCGGTCTTAGATAAGCCGAGTTGACATGTGACTGTGTGGGTTGTCAATCAACGTAGAATCATTAGGGAAAACTAGGGGTGGGGATGGAAATACCCAGCCTACTTAAGGTCACAGCATCCCCCTTACACAACTATCTTAGCACTAGCTCATCCATACGGTTTAAACGACGTTCAAGAGGGACCATCGAATAGACCGAACCAGAAGAACTAGACCCTAGGCTGGACCCAAACACATGTAGGTTTCCCCATCGGCCCAACACTTGTTCACCCACCCCAACACACAAAAATCCCTCGGTCGGCACCCAACAGAGATTTAGCTGATTGGTTCTCCTTCCGCCTTAAGCCTCCACCAACCTCGTCACTTAGCCTGACGAAGCTTATGTGTCAAAAGCGGAACGTTGCCCAGCAATAAATCTACCGACCGTCACCAAGCTTTTTCGAAAACTAAACAATTACTTCAAAAAAGCCTGGCTTTGCCTCGGCAGCAGCATGTCCGGTCATGAGAGAGAGCTAATCACACAGTCGATCACACCTTCGATCACACAGTCAGACAACCCGCAAGGAAGACTAAGCCGCGAAGATCAAATCAGATTTTAAATGCCCTAGTGTGGTCATGCGTGCGTGGCTTGGGGAACAAGTGAAGTCGTCCTTTGCACACTGAAATGCTCCCAAGAGACTTGTTGCCCTTCCGTGGCAGTGATTTCGACGATAAAGTGAAAGGACGAAAGCGGTTCCCGGAGCGCCATAGCCTGACCCAGTGGCTGTTCGCCCAGGAGATTTGGCCAAAACCTGATTCCAAACAAACGGTGAGAACATGAATCAGTTCTGGCTGGCTGGGCAGACGAAATCGATTCCGGAATCTAAAGGCCACGATAGCGGTTCTGTTCCATTGCTCTTGACGGCTGTTCTGCTACTTTGCAGGTCACACTTGGTCCCGCAAAGTTTAGCGGTTTCCATTCGAACAAAAGCCGAATAGGGACGTTATTCGTATCATCTTCCCCCATTCCTTCATGATGCCTAACTCAGTAAGACAGGTTATGCAATTCCTATTGGATTTTGTGATCGGTAAAATCATGAGCTGGAAGGTCTTCAAAATCCCGGTGTTCGAATAGCCTGTGACGATCTGGAATATACAGACGATACTGTTCTCGTCTTCGAAGAGGAGAAGTCACATGTGTTTTGGATAAACCGAACAAAGTCATCTCGTCCTTTGTCGTGCTTCTGGACATGCAGTTAATGAACACGTAACTTACAATACTGGAAGAAACACCCGAAGTTGTAAAACGTTTTAAGTGTCTCGGAATTTGTATTAGTTCTGACTGTAGTGTGACAAATGAGGTCAATGCATTTGCTAATCTGAGACACTTATGGCGTCAGAGAGGTATACCCGTGAATCTCAAGTTACAGTACAGGGTGTTTTGTTGTATGGCTGTGAGACATGGCCTGTTCGAGCAGAGGAACTGAGTCGTCTTTAGGTTTTCGACAACCGCTGTCTCAGAACCACAGATCGTGTGGGTTGGTGTCGGAGAAACGAGGCAAATAGAAAGCGAGTGTTCGGATGTGCAACAGAGACTTCAATCGAAGAATGTGTCCAGCACCAGAAGCTGCGTTGGTTAGGCCATGTATTGCGCATGCCGAACCATGGTTTGCTGAAGAGAGTGCTGTTCTTCGTGTCCGACACGGAATGGCGGAAGCAGAGAGGTGATCAACCTTTGACTTGGCAAAGGGGTATGAAAGATATTGTGAAACGTTTGGGTACCGTCGGTGCTACTCGCCCACCAGGATGGGGACCGCGTGAGGCCCAGTGCACCCGGTCGGAGATGTTGCAAGATATGGATGCCAATCGATTTCACTGGCGTTCTTATTGTTCGTTTCGACCTACAATCCCCGAGTTTGGGGGTGTTGGCACCTCGGAATGGTTGAGGAAGAATGGGACTAAATCCCTTCCCCGTCCACTTTTCCTCACCATAATGTTTTCAAACAAATCATGGTTGTATGGTGACAAAGCATTAGTGCTGAACACTGATGCTATGCAGTCGATGATGATGATGATGGGGGCGCAGGGCTATGTGAAAAACCAGTAACAAAGATGATTGATATGAGAACTGAGGCTCTCAACACAAGGACCCACTGACATGAGCTGCCATAAATTCCACATACTCTGCCGATTGACTCCAACCAGGGAAAAATATGCATAGTTCCCACGATCTCCGGCTAAATACCACATATTTGTGTGAGACCAGACTACGCAACCCAGACATCACAAGAATGCCGATAGCGGGACCGGACTCCCGGAAATGGTTCTACTACAGTAGTCTAGTGAAAAACTCTTATCTCGTCCTAAGTGACCTATGCCTTGAGCTCGGAGCAGCTCATCGGCTGAAGCACGAACCTAGTGACCGACAGGACCGTGGTGGGAACCCAACTCTCATTACCGATTATTCCTGTTTAGGCTTCGGCAACCTGGCAGTATCCCAGCTCTACTGCCTTTAGCGGATTGTGCGGTGATTTAGCACCACGAATGATCATGCCCACGATGCGTTCACATCTTGGAACTGCGTGTCACACAGAATTGCGGCAGCCCGATTTTGAGGCACCCCGCTGAATTTAAGTGTAACTGCTGTGTACGAACCGACCTTCTCAGCAGATTGGACAGTTGTCACAATGAGCTGCAGAGCGGGGTTAAGGGCATGTCTGGGCGCAATGCACTGTTATTTGAAGGCGATTTGAATGCTCATGTAGATCTGTCGGACAGGTTCAATCACCATATCCTGGACAGGTTCGGCCCAATAAAACGATGGTAGACTTGTCAACTTCGTTGCGCTGAACCACAGAGCGTGAAAACATAAGCTTTTGGACCTAAAATGCGCCAACTATCCATTTGAAGTTGCTCGTGAATTCAGGGCGCTCCTTAGAATCTACACTAAAACAGGATTTCGCATCAGAAAGACCCTGCTATTCCTCAGCTCAAAAGGGCTCTCAAACATCCGGAGACTGTACAACAACGGACGATACTCCTAATCTTTGTTCACTAACTGGACAAGTCTTCAGGAAATGTCGATGTTATGTGAAAAAACATGCGCTTCTCTTCACTTTGCAGTGAGTGCAATCAACTTACCGAATCTTTCCCAGTCAGACTGGCTTGTCAAACTCTGTGAACCTGCCAACTTAACTGCGTATTCGCAACGACCGATTGGTGTGCATACGTGCTGACGTCAGACTGCAGTGTGGTCGGAATTTCACGTAATGTGACTGCGATGTACTGCCAGGCTACTTAGAACTCTGTTTCGATTCGTGCTGCTCTATGGAAGCCTCAGTTGTTGCACAACAAATGCGGTCAAGAAACTGTGTCGGCGCGAGAAAATGCAGCACGAGGAGAAGGGAAGCTCCAAGACCCAGTTAGCCCCGTACTGATGATACCAACCCGACTGGTGTTGCAATCGATCCTGCAAGCTCGACAAACGGACAAACGTCCGAGCACTGTTCTATTTTCACTGGGATCGAGACTAGTACATTCCCACTGCGGATTACACTTTGCAGTCAAGTGACCAAAACTCTCCTGGACAGAAAATACAAAAAGCTTTAATGGGGGATATCGATCGGTTAACCATTTGTGCACTACTAAAATCGGTAACGTTGACGGTTCAGATACATACACTCTACCAGTGTATGGGGAATAATTGGACAGGATATCCATCGGTGACGTATACCACGAACTGGGGAATCTCTACTCAGCTAGGACCAGAGGATCTGATAGTATGTCAGTCTCGTTTGATTTTAGGTTAATGTATCACGGAACTCCCTGAAACTTTCGGGGCGAGATGGTTAGAGCGCGAATTTACTGACCACAAGGTCCGCAGTTCGAACCCGACCTGTGCCTCTCGACTTCCTCTGTCTAGGTTTGGGCAACCCGGCAGTCTCACAGCCCTCGTACTTCCTTCGGGTGGCATAGCAGCCAGGCAGAAGAACTGACACTGACACAGTTGCCTGTCTAACAACAGAATCAAACGAGTTCTTATCGATGACAGAAGTAACTGAGAGAAATCAGCTGGTGACCCAACCATGGGGCTTGATTGAATGTCTCTCAAGAGAATTCTACAGCTGATCATGCGGGCAACTCACTTTTCACAAGATCCGTTACTGATCCCGCTCCGCAATATTCCATCACGAGCTGGTAAATGAAGGTAACAAGAAATAAATGTGTATGCTGAGAGGACAACAACAGCTTCTTAGGGGAGTGTGACGCGAAGGAGAAGGTGAACAAGATACGGATAACAGGATTAGTGATCAAAGGAAAGCACGTTTGGGCTAGCCTGACCGTACGCAAGTGTTACTCCTTCGAAATCCTAGAAGCAGTATAGTCGGGAAAGTGTTCCAGAAGACCAAGTAGATGTATCGTTTAAGCTGGTGAAGATAGTGACACCCAGGCGAACAGGGTCACTGCATAAAAAGACAACACTAACCAACTAGCCGCAAAAGATAGTTTAATAATAAACAGGAGCGGTTGGGGGAAGCTGACCTTCTCTTCGAACTTATCAACAGGACTAGCTGTCAGAAACTAGTGATCAAAAGAAAGCGTGTTGCTAGCTAGCCAATGTTACTCGTTTTAATTTCCGGAAGCAGCATAGTAGGGAGTGTTCCAGAAAACCAAGTAGATGTTCCGTTTAAGCTGGTGAACAGGGCCATTGTACAGAGAGGTAACACTAACCAACTGGGCACAAAAGCCAGTTTACTGATAAACGGGAGCGGTTGAGGGGGCGGGGGAAGCTGACCTTCTCTTCGAACTTATAATTGAATGTGAAGAAAAAGTCACGCTCCACAAACTTCACGACGCATCAGCGCAATGTCGAAGACAACCGAGCATGCTCTATTCGTTGTCTAATCTCATTAGGTGACTGACTTCCGGGAATTGCAGGGCAGCAACACGGAGTCGGTCGAGACGATGACCATGGGTGAGGCAAGTGTGGACCACGTGGTGCGCACGCTGGCGAGTCTATTGCCAGTTTTGTCGCAAAATTGCTTACCGGATGGTTTGCGGTTCAAACCTAACATCTTGGGCGACTCAGCAGTAACTCCACTCTCATGTTTTCTTTGGGTGTCAAGGTGAAAGGGAGAAGGACTTCGCTGCGGAGTTATCTATTAGGAAATGCCAAATGACCGGTTACAGACAGGGAAGCAAAACTCTAATGTGCATCTTATTTACGAAAACTGGACACTCATCTTCTTCCGAACGCATCTTTTTGAACTTTCCTGGAGATTCATTGACTCTAATCATTCGTCGCTCAAATCCAAGCAAATGTTACAAAGTGGCTCCATGAATTCCGCAACAGATCTCCCCTTTTCAAAGGACGCAAAACGAAATTCTGCGAACAACACATACTACTCGCGTGCCTCCCCATCAGTAGTATCATCGTTACAAAGGTAGCTAGCCACAGCTAGCGTTACAGCTGAACAATTACGATTTTCCATTAGGTATCGAAATTAAGAAAACTAGGAATTACTGGGGCTCTGACACGATCATTAGATCACCTGATTTGAGGGTAAATACAACAGAAACAGGCAGATATCGTGTGTGTCGCATACAAGCCAAAATATTCTTTTTTCAATTTGTAATTCCGTTTGTCTAGGGCTCAATAGTGTGACAAGCCCTCTTCACGCTATCACGATGGTTGACTCTTCTAGTGCATCTATGCTCTGTAAATAAAAGAAAACAACTCATTTCTTTGATGTTTTCACGCCCGCTTTCGGAGTTTCCGAGATATGCGTGTTGAATTCCAGTTGGAGATTTCGTCCAGTAAGTGAAGAGACCTTGTGCTGAAATGCCCAAAAGCACTGTAAAGCCGTTTCATCCCTCTTGGAAATCAGCAATGGTGCACATCGAACGAAACTCTTGTCGGGATTCTCGAACCCGCGACGTTTCGATTAGTAGTTGGGAGGGCTGGTCACGGGTGTGATTAGCTTGCACCGTTTATCCTGTGCAACCTAATCGGGGAAGAGATGACTGCGTGGTCAAAGCGCAAATTTACTAGACGGAAGGTCCGTGGTTCCAAACCGACCCCTGGATTTCGAACTGTTCTTGTCTAGGCTTGGGCGACCAGCCGTCGAGCTTCTTTCGGATGGCATGGCAGCTAGGAACCGAAAGTGAGTTACAACTGAATGCAAGCTAATCGCGCTGCTGATTAGCTGTTCGTGGCCATGAAATCGTTCAGCTGTAGCACCCTTTCGGTGCCTAACTGCCATGCCACCCAAAGGAAGCACGAGGGCTGGGATACTGCCACGTTGCCCAAGCCTAGACGAGGGAAGTTGAGAGGCAGAGGTTGGGTTCGAACTTTCGGTCAGTAAATTCGCGCTCTAACCACTTGGTCCATCTCGTCATGGTCAAATGATTAAGTGTTCAACCACTAGCCCGAAGGCCCAGGCTCCCTTCTGGGGTTTCCTGAGATGCGCACTGCTGATGATTGTACAGTGCTTTTCGATTTTTCATGATAGGTTGGTACCACTTATAGAAAGAAAAATTTCAAAATCTCCTGACTATCAATTATGAATTTCAGTAGTCCACAGCTGAGTGTACTACATCCGTGTGACACGACCGAAGTTAGCGTAATCACACTGTGACCTGTTTACGGCCAACAACTGTGGAGTTCTTGCTCCGTGGTCTCCACGGTAAAGTCGGGTGACCTGATACGTACACCACAGGGTGAATATCAAGGTCAGTTAGGGAGGACTAGATAGACAGTGTATTTGGTTTGTTCGTTGGCGGACGACTCTAAAAGTACTTCTCCAAGTTGTAGATATGAAAAGTCGATTCGTTCTCATCCGCACAAACATCGTTTTGTGACAATCTCAGGGAGCCTGTGTGGCAATTAAGGCACTCATTGAAAAACAAACCACTAGCAATGGTGACAAAAGACGCGAACGAGAGCGGGCTTACCCAGAGATGATCCTGAGGAGAAGACTTTTTGATGAAAGCACCATAGTAAGCGGCAATATTCCTATGATTGGACAACTGTAAGGTGAACAAAAAAGATAAGACACTATTAGCCACTCGTATGAGTTTCGCGGGTGAGAACGCCTCTAGGTACAACGATAATGATGTGGATAAAACGCGTCATGCAACCCTCCACAAGAGAAAATCAAAAATTGTCCAGCGAGTTTCAAGCGTTTGTGGAGTTAGCTGACTGGGAAGTCCTGACAGGCGGGTCAATCGATCCTCACAAACAGAACAGTTACTGGACGTCGTTCGTGGAGTCGGGCGTATCAACCGCATCGCTAAAGCGTGAACACGTGCGTCCAGCGTCTTTGATTTAGTCGCAACACGCTCGCCTCGTATGTCACGTGTCCCGAGTTCAACCCCCTGCATGGCCATAGAGTACGCCCCACTGATGAGCTCTAACAAGAGCAAAACTCGATTCCCCCTTTGGTGTGGACTCGTCAGAATAATTACGCCAGAACAAAAGAACGACTGTTCAAACGAGAGTGAAATGAATGTGGACACTAAATCAACCAATCTGTAGTTGGTCCGTGAAACCAACAGCAACACAAGAACAATTCACAACGGTGGACACTAACTCAACCAGTCTGTAGTTGGTCCGTGAAGCCAACAGCAACACAAGAACAATTCACAATGACAGGATGCATCAGACTGAAATTAAAACTGCTGAAAAGTTGCCTCTATAGATAGATGCAGTCCAAAACTGTGTAGCTTTCCAGTGGTTTTGTTTTGTTCCGTGAGTGCAGAGTTACTGGCAGTCAATTAAGCCTTGACTTGAAAGTCCAAGAAACAGATTGAAATGCGGCCTTGAAAGCCATACGCTTGCGTTTGGACAGTCTGGCGTGGAATAGCAGTGACTCATGTTGTCTGGAATGCGACGAACGGGTTTGGAAAACACATCGCCTATTAGTTCCGTCATTAACTGGAATCGCGTGGATCTTCTCCACCATAGCGTGAGCGAAAGAGGACAAAGAAACGGGACCGTATCGGGATACAAAATAGCCCTGGTGACATACATGTGGGACTGCTACCGGATAAGTAGAGCGTGTGCATGAATAGAACCCACGTGAAGTTTTTTTTTCACTCAACCGCTGACTACAATCGAACCGACCTACGGGATAGCTTGTCGCACAACACAAGTTTTCGTGTATGCAGAACCTAGATGAACTGGAAACATATACGTCGGAGGAAGAAAGATAAGAACACATTGTGTTTGTAGGCCGCATTTAGCCTCGACAGCACCGGTCGCTGATTCTGCCCACTTCTAAAATGTCGCCGACCTGCAGGCGATTGAAACGTTGAGTACTTACTGAATAACTAGTAAGTTTACATTTGGAAACTTCAGAACTGATAAATACACTGAGAAGTTGACAACACCACCTCCGTGAAACAGACTAAAAGATATTTATGGTGGCATTCGAAAAGACCAAGTCTGTCAGCCGCTCACATGAGATACTACTGATTCATCCGGACAGAATGGGTCTGTGATCCGCCCAGGTTACCTAGCCTGGACTGAGAACGAGTCCAGAGCGATTTTCACGGGGGACTCATCGGGATCCCTCAGCTGAACCTCCCGTTCTTTTTCAACTGAATGAGCTGCGCTGTTTCAGTTTGCACGTTGAGCACTAATCGTCATCCGAATAGACCTTTAAGTGAAAACACCTCCAAAATCACCGCACGTATCTCTGTGAAAATGAGACTTCCCCTCTAGATTTCTTTTGCAGTTGATGATGAAAGCTTTTGTGCGCATGGGCAACCGTCCAACATTTACGTAACATGAAGAAAACCCAGTGTTGTGCACAAGTGCACAACCTGTACAGATTGTGCAAACTAATCAGGCCTGAGGTCGCACACTGTATTGAGCAATGTACTTTGGTTTGCTGAAAAACGATGCCAAGATGGTTCTCGCTAGTGCCTTCATAAACAAGCCGGGCATCGGAGGTAGCATCATACCACTGCGTTCTCACATGGGGGCAAACGTTTGATAGACGTTTGTCTGTCGTGCTGTTTGAATGCGTTACTCCAGTTCGAATAATCAGAGGAATTGAGGATCCGTACACAATGCTGTAGCAGTGCATATTGTCCCGCTAACCTGCCACGGTTAGTTGTCACAGAACGGCTTGGAATTTCCGTGGGATGGGTTCACCGGACCTGTGTCATCATCATCATCATCATCAACAACAACATGACATCAGTGTTCAACACCGATGCTTCACTGCCGTACAACCATCACTTATTTGAAAGAGTTATGGTAAAGAAAAGAATAGAGGTGGACGGGGAAGGGACTTAGTGCTAACTTAACACAGTCATTCCGAGGTGCCTACACCTCCAGACATTCATTCAGGCAATTTGGATAGAAACTGATAACAAGAACGCCACTGACATCGGTTGGCAGCCATATCTTGTAATGTCTCCAAGCAGGCACAGTGAGGATCACGCGGTCCTCATCCTGGAAGGCGAGTAGCACCGACAGCACCCAAGTGTTTCGTGATCTCCTTCATACTCCTCCGCCAAGTCAAGGGTTTGCCACCTCTCTGTTTACGCCACTCTGAATTGGGCATGGAAAACAGCACTCTCATCGGCAAACAATGGTTCGGCATACGCAACACGTCCCAACCAACGCAGCTTCTGGTGCTGGAGAAGTACCCGTTGTACAAGCGAAAACGCGCCTTCTAACTGCCTCGTTACGGATTCGCCGACACCAACCCGCGCGAGCTATGGTTCCGAGACAACGATTGTCGAACACCTGAAGACATCTCAGTTCCGGTGCTCCAATCGGGCAAGTCTCACAACCATACAACAAAACAGCCCGTATTGTGGCTTGATTCCCACGTCCCTTCAGATTCAGGGATAAACCTGTGTACGACTTTCGGTTCGACAAGACCGAAAACCACACATATTCTGTTGTTCGTATGTAACCAAACACAGGGAAGCAGCGCAGATTGCTTATTTTCACCACGAATCAAGCCCCAAAGGGGAATGAAGCCAGCTGCTAGCCCTTTCTATAAAATACAACAGAGCATGTTTCGCAAAACACGTACGGGATGCAGATCTGTCGGGTTTTCACTGCAACAGGTGGCTGTATAGGTTGTAGCGTCTAGGCGATAAACAAAGTCACGAAGGAATTTCCGGTGATAACGATGGGGTAAGTGTGCCACACCAGTTTCGTTACTGTTGTAGTACTGGTCAAATTGTATGGTTGACCGTTTGCAAACCCAAACGTTGTTAGTACAGAAATGTCACTAGCTGCGTGAACTTCGTGACCATATTGGGCCGCATGCGAAATAGGATTATTGGTTGACCTTTCAAGTACGGTCAATGTGTTTATTGTGATATACAAACCTTTCTAGGACCTTATGAGCCCCAAGAAGGTCATGAGTTATAGCAACCTCGAAAGTAGTGTGCAGTGTAGCGGGCGCCAGATGTTTTTTTTTTGTCCCTCGCAGAATTAGTTCGTGTTCGATTGGCTAAAATGGGTTTCTGCAGAAAGTGTCGGAGAAAAGCATCATGTAGTATCATATATAGTATAGGCTATCGTTCGGATAACATTGGTTCAAATCCAAACTAAGTTCTGGACGTAAGGAGCACTTAACAGCTGATCATGACCCAGTATGTGCCGAATGGAGGTTGCCGATGGAAAAGCTGGAAGGCGTCAGGATGCTGTCGCCACATACAAGTGCTTTCGACCTGGTTCTTGGCGTTAATACACGTTGTACACCTGTGGTGGTTCTTTTGACAAGAACTCTGGCTTGGAAGGCTCAGAATGAGAGAACTAATTTGTGGCACTGCCGTTATTACACCTGAATAGTTCGGAAATCGCACATCTCAGACCGATTTTTGGGACGATAAGTCATGAAGTGCCGAGAGGTTCGGGATGCTAGAATGATGGCAAACTGAAACTACCTGGGATGAAACGAATCGATTCGGGCGCACTCTCTTTGAAACCTGATATGCTCGCCTGGCCACTTCCCAACGAGGTTCTAGAGAAAACGCAACCTCCACAAATGTCACTGTTTCCTGATGGCTCAGTCCTTGAGTTGGTTAGCTGCTCCCCAGCAAGGATGTTTCTGACCATTACTCCACATCCGGATAAAATATAGGTGAGTGAACATGCAAAACA
>NW_008751701.1:1649078-1673783 GCF_000715545.1 Opisthorchis viverrini | reverse complement strand
CTTTCTAGGACCTTATGAGCCCCAAGAAGGTCATGAGTTATAGCAACCTCGAAAGTAGTGTGCAGTGTAGCGGGCGCCAGATGTTTTTTTTTCAAAAGAGGATATTTCGTACTGCACTACTCATAAGGTTGAGGAAAACTCTTCGACAACCCACGACCGGTTTTGCCCTTCCATTTCGGGCTAATCAGGTAGACGAAGTCCCCGAGTTCCCGTTCTGTTCTACTTGAAATTCGCCACTTGAAATTAGCGAAATACACTCATGGAAACATCACACAAACGAGAGATTCAGCTGGGTTTCAGATGAGTCCCTCGCAGAACCGAATTAGTTCGTGTTCGATTGGCTAAAATGGGTTTCTGCAGAAAGTGTCGGAGAAAAGCATCATGTAGTATCATATATAGGGAAAACTATCGTTCGGATAACATTGGTTCAAATCCAAACTAAGTTCTGGACGTAAGGAGCACTTAACAGCTGATCATGACCCAGTATGTGCCGAATGGAGGTTGCCGATGGAAAAGCTGGAAGGCGTCAGGATGCTGTCGCCACATACAAGTGCTTTCGACCTGGTTCTTGGCGTTAATACACGTTGTACACCTGTGGTGGTTCTTTTGACAAGAACTCTGGCTTGGAAGGCTCAGAATGAGAGAACTAATTTGTGGCACTGCCGTTATTACACCTGAATAGTTCGGAAATCGCACATCTCAGACCGATTTTTGGGACGATAAGTCATGAAGTGCCGAGAGGTTCGGGATGCTAGAATGATGGCAAACTGAAACTATCTGGGATGAAATGAATCGATTCGGGCGCACTCTCTTTGAAAACTGATATGCTCGCCTGGCCACTTCCCAACGAGGTTCTAGAGAAAACGCAACCTCCACAAATGTCACTGTTTCCTGATGGCTCAGTCCTTGAGTTGGTTAGCTGCTCCCCAGCAAGGATGTTTCTGACCATTACTCCACATCCGGATAAAATATAGGTGAGTGAACATGCAAAACAATAAACAACTGACCTTTCGTAGCGTGTTAATTTCCAACACGATTTCTTCCTCATCCTCTTCCGTGATTGGCATGACTTTGATGGCAGCCAGCTGACCAGTGCGAGTATGACGACCTTTGTAGACATTCCCATAAGTGCCCTTGCCAACAACTTCAATCAATGAGAAAATCCCAGATGGGTCTCGAAGACTTTCTAGATTCGTGATTTCCAACGTATTGTGCGCCATTTAGGTTGGTTGAACTAAGAATACAGGTTAGAAACCAAAAGACAAGAGTGTTGGAGCAATTGATGGAAGACTGACGAAAACCATAACTGATGTGGATGCAGAACAACGCTCGAGAGGGCTCAGCGGTTAGGGGCACAAACTTACTACCCGTAGGGCCGCGATCCGAACCCAACCTCCGCATCCCGACTGCTCCTATCTAGGCTTGGACCACCTGACATTATCTGTCGTCCTGTTTCCTTCAGGTGACCAAGCACCGGAAGGTTGTTACAGCTGAACGAACATTATTTATAATTCGGTGTAACACAGAAAAAGACCTAACTTGTCAAGGAGACTCAGTGTAATTTGGGGGTATACAAATCCAAGACGAATATATGCAGATGAAGTGAAGCACAAAAAAATTCTACTTCAAAACCACACGCGAAGTATTCTCACCAATCGCCAGCCTACGTGAGACGGGCTTGCTCCAATGGCCGAGCACCCAGGCCCACAAAGACGGGGTCACTCGTTCGCTTCAGCTACGATGCAATTATGCTTAGCCAGTTGAGCAACCGATGATAACGCTCAGAAGCATGCCGGTTTGACTCAATATGGAGAGATAGAAGAATGAAGCAAAACCGCTCGCTCTTTGATGCACAGAGGCACGTATTTCGTTCACCCTTCTACGAGGGAGATGGGAGGGACCACTGTACCATTTTGTCGACCTAATATCAGGGTTGTTCCACCTGCAGTTAGTTGGGTGCACCAGGCAAAGATCAGAGAATGTGTGTGAACGGACAAAAGGTTACTCGTTGGGAACGGCTTGAAGCTTGGTTATTCATCTATCCACCTGAGCATACTCGTTGCTGCCAGGACAAAACATTCTAGATTCACAAACAGGGATTCCCGCCACGATACACACTACTGAAAAATATACACAAGCTGAATATGATCCAACCCAGTGGTTTCAAGAGTGGAGGTCGTGTCAATATGTGAATTGCCACAGACAAGCTTAAAAGCATATATGTATGTGATAACAAAAGAATGCTGCTGCAGCAACAGTTAAGATTCATTCTGATGGCTTTTGGTTCCAGACATTCAGACTAGAAAAACAATCAACTGAGATGAATATTCAATGCCTAGTTGGGAATAATTACAAAATGCAAAGAACCTGCAAGCAAAATACAAACTTACTGTGCTTTATTGAAATGAATAATGCATGTGTAATCGAGACATCTGAGGGATTTTTATACCTGAAGTGAGAAAACGTTGCATGAGATTGTATGCGGCATCATCCGTGGAGGTAAAATAATAGACCATTCAAAAACGGGAAGAGCATTATGATTGCCGCCACTCGCTTTAAACCATGAACGGGTTGGTTTTGACTGGTCGTTACGAAGAGGCTGGACCTTATCGTAGTGTGACGGTTTGTGTATCTCGGCAACCCTTTGAGCTATACGGGGGAGTGTCCGCACGATGCTCACAGAGTCTCTCATACCAGGTTGGTCCATGGGTAGAGGTCTGACGAACACAGTCTCCTGGCCCTCCGGGTTGGAGGTTAGAACATGTATGGCGACGTGTTCCGTAAAAATGGTAATGCATTTGCATTTCCAGCCCAACACTGCTGCCTGAAGGTTAGGCTTTTGAGCCAAAGACTTTGGCTCAGGGCCCTAATCGTCCTCTTGTCTAGGTGCGGGCGCCCTGGCAGTATCCCAGATCCCGTATACCCATGTACAGCAGTGAATCATCAGTGCCAACACTGGTGCTGCTGTCTTTGATGATGACTATGATGACCGGTAGTTTTAAATCGTAAATGGGAGGGGGCGGGTTGGAATCACTCTGAAGATTGGTGAGATGGGTATCGCTGACGAATCCCAACAAAGGTGAAGCAGCTTCTCAGTTCCCCCGTATGGATTGCCTTCACTTGCGGGATAAAGTCCCAAAAGAACTTTCGAAGCCATCGGTAAATCTTCAAACTACCAAGTCATGACTTAACTTCTCTTGGCTCCTTACGACCTTCTGTATGAAGAGGGTTGTTGTTCGGCTGTAGCTCCCTTTCGTTGCTTAACTGCCATGCCACCCGGAGGAAGAACGAGGGCTAGGATTCTGCCAGGTTGCCCAAGCCTGGACATGGGAAGTCGAGAGGCAGAGGCTGAGTTCGAACTACGGACGTTCCGGTCAGTAAGTTCGCGCTCTAACCACTTGAGCCATCTCGCCCCGGTTATTTCAGGAAGTTAATCCACTACGATGCGAAACACGTAACCAAACCAGCTTAACTTGAGGAGAATCTTCTACCATGTGACTCACTTCCTCCAAAAATCAATCGGCGTACCCCAGCGATACTGACCAGATGTTCCCACCAGAGTTGCGTAGTTTCTGATGGTCAAGCGCTGAGATTTTCGATGAGTCCACCTGGCATTTGTCACCTTTTCTGATTCAAACACGCATATAATATCTCAACTCGGTTGAGTACCTCAAGCCGCTTAGAACGAGCTCAGATATTCCACATTTCGATCTTCGGTATTCGATGATCCTGAAAAAATGGCTCGTGGTATCTATGGCTTTCAGCCCCAAGGCCGAAAGCACCTTACGGGATTGAGTCCCACTAAAGTCGTCTTTGCTTCGCGCCGCTGTCCGCCTCAATTAAGATCAATATAGGTCGGTGCGGTAAACGGTCTTCATTTGCCGTATCAGCATACGCCCCAACAGACTGCAGTTCTGAAATTGAGAAGGAAGACTTTATCTAAATCTATCACGACTGCTTCGGTCAGCAATAAGGGCGTATATAGTAATCCTGACGGGTGATATGACTGACTGCCCAAGTTGGATGACTAACTCCGATTTAGTAAATCAATTTGTCAGCAACCAGCTGTGTACAATAAGCACATTGGTTCCAGCTGCTACCGTTTCGATCCCCAGAAAACGGGACAGTGTGGGACGTACAGCCAAGCCTTAGAGGCGACAGCATGTTCAGTTAGTTCGGAAATCGGGTAGCTATGCACTGAAGACGATTACTTTGATGCCCGAGCGCCACTGACTGCGCGACTGGGTCAATACTGCCAGTATCATCAACCATTGGTGAGATGGGTCCCGCGGTCCCCATCTAGGGAAGCAGTTACCGACCCTAATAAGTTCACTGGTTAGTGTTTTTGTACTTTGTGGCCGGGTCATACACTGTCCACCTCTCGTTCGTTTCCACTCAGCACAGGGCTGGGCGAAAAAAGCTCTGCAAAGCAAACGGTCTTCTGGCATACTGAGTGTTAGGAGGACTACCTCCAAACGAACAAATCCATCTGACTAACAATATGTCTTGTATACTAAAACCTTGTTTCTACATTTCAGCTTTTCACTGACATCCTATTGGACTGTTAGCTCTTTTTGTATTCTGGTTCAGTTGAATCCAAATCCAAGGAACGATCCACTTGTTTGCAGTATAACTTCCTCGAAATTGTTTGTCATCTCCATTTCCGGTGACCTAACGTGTCTGACTGCCAAGGGGACATAACACGGAGTACCTATCCTAACCAGCGTAACCTATAGTGGGAGAGTTCCTTTTCCCTAAGGTTATCTGGAGTACCTCAGTATTGCCAATCCAATGTTCCCACCAGACCTGAGCAACGCTTCGGAGACATCGATGGTCAAACATTGACATCCTTCATATGTCCTCTGCGCTTAGAGGCAACCTCTCTGATCCGTAAAGCAGTATGAATCGCACCGACGCAGTGTAAACTCTTGTACAAGCACTTTACACCGCACAGGTGTGAAGAGCATCCCAAACCGCGAGGTAGAGTTATTTAGCCTATTTAAAGTCAACTGCATTTGGCAAGGATCTGAACCCAGGACAACAATATCGTCTACATACTCAATCAGATTTTTTAAAAAACGAAGATAAGCGTTCAGCTATAACACTATTTCGATGTCTAGCTGTCAAACCACCCCAAGGAAGCACGAGAGCTGGGATACTGCCAGATTACCCAAACCTAGACAGGGGAGGTCGAGACGCAGAAGTCGGGTTCGAACCACGGACCTTCCGGTCAGTGAATTCGCGCTCTAACCAATGAGCTATCTCGCCCATCTCGATATCTGTGAGCGAACGTCCCGAGAGCATTTCAACTCCCGATGTTTCAAAGGTAGGGAGAAGAACTTCAAGCAGCACATCAATAACAAACTTGAAGAAGAAAGGAGAGAGAACAGCCATGTTTTACACCACTGGACCACGATGAACCCAGGCGGAAATTTCCTGTATACTCCTATGCGTCCACAGAAGTTCTCATACACTGTCCTTATAAGGGATACAAATTTGGAATATACCTTTGATCGCCAGACCCTGCCAAAGTTCCCAACGATCTAAAGCAGCTTTCCAATCCAGAAAAACGAACAACGTGGGACGTTTGAAAGAGTGGCGCTGTTGAGGTATTTGTCTCAAGGTAAAGACATGGTCTATGTATCCTCGACTAGAACAAAACCCAGCTTGATTCTAAAAAAGCCGGTCTCTCACCACAATCCACCAGCCTGCACAAAATAATGCCACAGAGCACCTTGGATGCGAAACACCATGTTCTTGCCGTCTCCTTGGCTGGGGAACCCGAGGCGGGACACATTGCCACAGAGCAGGATGCGAAACACCATGTTCTTGCCGTCTCCTTGGCTGGGGAACCCGAGGCGGGACACATTGAGGGTTGGAGACATTGTCAGACATCTCCCAGTCGCGCCATCTATGGCGCTCGTGCATCCAAGCTTTTGTCTACAATGCATAGCTCTCTTCTCAACCCTCCACTAATAAGTTCACTGACAAACCAGTATTTACGCACCAATTTATCAGCCCCCCACGCAACCTCTCCAAATCATCAGTGGGTGAAATTGTGGTAGCCACAACTGTGTGACAAGTACGCGGTTCTTAAAGCTGACACTGATGATGATGATACCAATCTGATACCACGATGCCTTTCACATGACGTTCTTGCACCCTTTTTGACGACGATCGAGGAGCTCCATTCGGCTGGTATTCTGTTTTCGCTCCAAAGCGTCTGCAGTATGGTTTTCAGACTGTCCACTAGGAAGTCGGCGCCTTCTTTGAAGGGCGTCTTTGAAGAGGTGCAGAATGTTCGGGCTAGGCGCATTATCACACTTCAGGATTGATATCTCACGCTGGATTGCTGATGGCGGGTTGGTGTCAATGTTCCATTCGGACCTTCTGGGTTCTTTTAGCGGCGGTGTTGGAGATCAGCTGAACTGTTCTTTGAAAAGCTCATCCTACCACTCAAGACAACGATTGAGGAAGTGAATCGCCGTTCCGTCTTTTTTGCATATTGTTTCATTTACATCTGCCTTCTTTTAATCGGTTGATAGAATCAGCTGAAAGGGAGCGTGACTGTTCCTGCAGCTAAAGCCTTCTGCAACTCCTGGGCCTTCGAAATCCACCAGCATTTCGTCATTCTTCAAGCGCCTGAGTAAGCCTGTTTGAGGGATTTTCGTGCGCCATCACAGTCGCTAGTTGCTGATATCATTCATTCATTCATTCATTCATTCATTCATTCATTCATTCATTCATTCATTCATTCATTCATTCATTCATTCATTCATTCATTCATTCATTCATTCATTCATTCATTCATTCATTCATTCATTCATTCATTCATTCATTCATTCATTCATTCATTCATTCATTCATTCATTCATTCATTCATTCATTCATTCATTCATTCATTCATTCATTCATTCATTCATTCATTCATTCATTCATTCATTACTTTTTCAACTCGCTTCTTTAACCTTCAAGCTCTCTTCGTCATACACATGCGTTTCCAGTAGGTTTCTAGTCAGGTCAACCAAATATTCTTCAGCTACTGAAACTTATCGAGTTTGATGAACGGGGTTATTCTCAGTTGGAAATCGTAATACTGGCGGAAAGCAAAGTGCTGACCGGGCCGGCATGGTGGCGTAATCAGAGTCAAGTTGCATATCTCAGAAGGAATGTTAATCTTTAAAAGAGGATCTTCATCGGTAACTGATAGCCACATAGTCCAACTGAGTCCATGAATGTTTTGTGGTAGGTGGCCTCCAAGTAACTCAGTGTGAGCATTTGTGCTAAAAGTTCGAACTGATCACGAACAGACGACGATCTGCTCACAACTGAAGAAGCCGCTCCACATTATCCGTACGCTCAGCATCAACTCTAAATCCACCACCTAGCTGCGCCTCTTCCGGATTTAGTCGTCAAATTTCAACATTTATATCACTATATTTGTCCTTCTTGTTGACCGAAGCAATCGTGACAGATCTCGATAAAACTCGTCCTTCTCAGTCTCAGAACTGCTGTTTGTCGGGGCGTATGTTGATACGACACCGTCTACCGCATCGACCTGCGTTAGTCTTAATTAGGCCAGCACAGCGTAAAGCCGACTGTTTGATGAGATCCAGTCCAACAAGGCACTTTCAGCCTTGGGGCTAGGTGCAACTCACACACCGTACACACCACGAGTCATTGCGTCAAGATCACCAGATACCCGAAGTGTGAAATGTGTAACAACTGAGCTCCTCTTAAGCAGTTTGAGGAGCGTGGCCGAAGTGGGGTCTTGTATGAATGTTTCGGAGACACAACATACATATTGAGAGGAAGTTAAGGTTTCAGCAAGGAGTGCTTGTTGTCCAATCTGACATAGAGTACGGACAATCAAAGCTGCAAGGTGGCATTAGATACCCGAAGTGTGAAATGTGTAACAACTGAGCTCCTCTTAAGCAGTTTGAGGAGCGTGGCCGAAGTGGGGTCTTGTATGAATGTTTCGGAGACACAACATACATTGATAGAGAGGAAGTTAAGGTTTCAGCAAGGAGTGCTTGTTGTCCAATCTGACATAAAGTACGGACAATCAAAGCTGCAAGGTGGGTCAGATCCTCTCAGGCTATTTTGGTTTATTTTTCTGGAAGGAGGTCTGGACACGGGACAGTGGCTAGGGGAATGGCAGATGGATTGATTGCACTGCATTACAAGATGGATGGGGAGAGTGTACGAGAGAAGGCTGATTAGCGAAGAGCTGCGAGGGAAAATGATACGTCCCGCTTACCCAGACCGAAGAAGGGGCTTGGTGGAGGTGCCCAACCCTGAGCCTTAGAATCAAAAGTCTGACCCACAAGTAGTGAAAGGATGTAGTGTTTTGTACGGGAACCCCATCCTTCGCCTGACTCCACATTCTGGACCGCCAGACAGCGGTCATTAGGATTTTCTTGGGGGACCCTCCCCGGAGTCATTTTCATCTGACTGAGCAGTGATAGTGTAGACAACCCGAATGTTTGTGGTAGGTCCCCTTTCCCGTCACAGTCCTTTTTCTTTCCATTACGAGGCTTTATGCAAACAAATTGACGTAGTTATATGGCAGGAAAGCACCAGTATCCTTATCTGGTGTTGCTATCAATGATGATGACTATGCTTTTACTAATAGTATTGGGAGACATGGAGACCTCGTCTTGCACGTGAGGTCAATCCATACCAAAAGCCGAGAAGCACCGTACAGCTTCTGATCGAGAAGTGGGTTGAAGGTGCTTTATTGAACGGGATCCCAGTGACTTGCGCAGTTAGCGTAGCTGGTTCAATCAAGTTCAATGCGTCCCGATGCGCCTACGGTGTTGACTTGTTTCGTAAACATACGAGCCGAGGGACAATGGCCCTAAAGCTGAGGAAGGCAGTTTGTAGTGTGACTTGTCATGGTTACTGCACTCAGCGAGAAGTATAGACATCATGATTCTGGCAGGCGATATCAATGTCCAAGTCGACCGACTAATTCCTAAGGAGGTCCATTTTGGCAGCCGATTAGGATTTGACGCTCACTACGCTTCACTGCGACTTCTTCAGTTACGTGGTGAACATCATTTGTTTCTAGCTAACAAGCGTTCAGCATAAGCGCCCACTCCGTGTGACTTGAAGGCCAGCGACAGCAAACCAGCCATGGGCCATGAAGTAATCAGCTACTGGTAGGCAGCCCCGATACAAGTGTCGTTTATTTTGGAGTACACGATTTGAATCCGGTCACGGTAATGCGGGGGCACAAGTATATGTTCCTTTTCCATCGGGAACGCGTCGGTTGATGTAAAAGCACTCAGGTTATCACCTGAAAAGTATCTCTGCCGCCCAACAATATCGAGTTACGTTGGCTGAGAAGCTTCTCCAACTCGACGGGCACAACGGCAGTAATGGTGATGTTGATGAAGACTGGAAAAAGGTGAAAGAAACCATGCACACAGGTTCTGAAATCGTGTTCCCAGGGTCGTTCGCAAGCCCCAACACGATCGTCAGCCCTAAACTGAGACTGGAAAACTAGACCAGCAACAAAACACTACGACGGCACGCACAACACCAGTATCATCGAAGTTTAACATCAGTGGTCAACATCGATGCCGTGCGGCCGTTATTTATTTGAAAGCCTTATTGTGAAAAAAGTGGATGGGTAAGGGAACTACTGTTAGCCTATAACAATCAGTTCGATGAGTCTGTACCTCCAGACACTCACTCAGACAGTCTAGATAGAAACTGACAACAGAAGTGCCACCGGCATCAAATGGCAGATACACATTAGAGGATCTCCAACCAGGTACACTGGAGAGCACGCGAGCCCCATCCTGGGAGACGAGTCGCACTGACAGTATCCATACGCTTAATAATTTGTTTCACAACCCCTGCCAGCTCACCTTTCTGCTTCCGGCACTCCGAATTGGGTACAGAAAACAGCACTCTCCTCGGAAAACGAATCGGCATACAAAATGAGGGGCCTAACGACTGCAGCTTCTGGTGCCGGATGCATTCCTCGGTTGAAGTTCTCACTGCACAACCAACCCCTCGTTTTCTAAGTGTCCTATTGCGGATTCGCCTGAGCCACCAAACAAGCTATAGTTGTCGGAGCTTTGCAGACGTCTCAGTTCTGCTACTCGCAAGGGCCACGTCTCACAACTCTATAACAAAACAGCTCACAAAACAGCCTAATGATCTCGAGAGCTCGCAAGGGCCACAAAGGACCACAAAAAGCTCACAAAACAGCCTAATGATCTCGAGATAGCTCAGCGGTCACGGCGCAAATTTATTAACAGGAGGGTTCGAACTCACGTCGACTGCTCCTGTCTAGGCTTGGGGGACCTAAGAGCATCGCAGCCGTTGTGCTTCCTCCGGGTAGCGTGCTAGCTAGGCACCGAAAAAACGTTAAGGATGAGAATTTTTTATACTTACTGTAGCCATATACAAATGTTTCTTACGATTCGGAGATATACAGCTTTGCTGCCATAGCGGACGTGGCCCGAGACTTACAGATCCGCGCATCTGCCAAACTTGAATCGCAAATAATACAACTTATACGACTGATAAAACATTACACAACTTCGACTGGCCCTCTCTATATTGCAATTAATAAGAATAAATAGCAATCAATCGTTTACTTGTACTGCCCTTTGGGTGCATGGCTGCCATGCCACCCGAAGAAAGCACGAGGGCTGGGATACTGTCAATCGAAATGCAAATGTTGAATTCGAACCAAGAATCTTGATGTCACTAAGCTCGTGCCTTGACTACTGAGTTACCTTAAGCTCATGAAGACCTGTTTACCAGGCCCTTATCAACTCAGCCTCTGGAAAGACCATATAAGCCCGCATGGAACGTCAGCACCAGTCGGACAACGACAACGAGTGACCAGTGTGCAAAATGCTTATCTCAGCGCAACAAAACACTTGGTACAGATCAGCTGAATAATGAACCATTCAAATGTGGTGACTCTCTCGTAACTAGTCTGATATTTTCAATCGGAAAGGAGAATGTAATAATAATAGTAATAGCAATGATCGATCAGCTGTAACACTCATTCACTGCCTAGCTGCCAAATCACCCGAAGAAAGCACGAGAGCTGAGATACTGCCAGGAGGGCGGAAGTCGAGATGCGGAGATCAGGTTCGAACCACGAACCTTCCGGTCAGTAAATTCGCACTCTAACCACTGAACCATCTCACCAATAAAATGAACCGCTTTGAGGTGGCTCCTGTATCCAAAAGAGCGAAAATCACCAGGGGAAATCAATATACTGGCCACAGCTTCCGAAGTGTTCACTGCTACCACACTGTGCAGGCTGGTTCATCACTGGACGAGTTCGGGTTGCGAGAATTAAGTTGAGTTTCGCACCATGGTTGCATCGCTCAAATCTCCGATCTGCGACAAATACTGGAACTGCGCCACTCCTTCCGATGAACAATGGTCGTTCTCATCGACTTCAGATCTGTATTTGATTCATTTAGCCATCAGAATGTGGCAGTGTATAGAGATTAAGTATTGCCTTTCCTAGACTATCTCTCTACAAGAGGTTTTATATGCCAAATCTCACGAAGGCGGATGTGCTCACAGCAAATCATCAACACCAGAAACAGCGACTTCAACGTTGACACTAGTGCTTCACTGCCGTAAAATCCAATTTTATTCGAGCCCCAGGGTGAAGAGTAGATAAGGGAAGAACTTTGTGCTAGCCCATGGCGAATATCCTGAGGTGCTAACACCCTCACCTGCTCAGTCAGACAAGTTGGAAAGAAACCGACAACACAAATGCTACTGGCCGATTAGCCGCCATTCCTTGCAATGTCTCCAACCGATTGCAGGGAGTCATGGGTACCTGGAAGGCAGACCGCAGCAACATTATCTAAACTCCTATCATCTGTCTTATAACCTAAAAACTCAACTCCCGATATACGTAAAATTCTCCGCATCAATCACTGATTCTCAGTAAACTGTAGGAGCACGTTCAAACACTGTATTTGCTGGAGCACAACTTTGCAATTTGAATGTATAAGGTGTAAAAAAGATGGTATGATGGTTGCCAGTTTATACAACAGAGCCTGCTCATGGACTCCAAAAAGGTTCAAAAAATGTCTTCAATAATGTTTAGTATATGCGCATTCCGTTGGTTTCCAGTATTATCGATTTCCTCTGCTTTCTGGACCCACCAAGCTTCTTGCTCTGCACAGACTTTTTTTCACTTAAAGCCTGACAGTTTTGTGGTATTGTACTACCGATCGGGAGGAATGTCCATCAACTTTACTGTTACCCGGGATCCAGTTAGGTGCTCCCACAGCCAAGCAAACCGTACAGAAGCGACTATCAGGTGACAGCCACTCAAGCGGAGAAACCTCAGTTCGGTGGCTTAGAACAGTGCCGAGCCCGGTAGAACCACACAACGGTTCATGGATCACCAGGGGTTAGAAACTGATGTGGACATCAGTTTAACAACCGTACTCGGGCAGTAAAATCATCATTCCAGCGCAATAGGGGGTCAGGACGGCTGATGCTACTACCACAATTTCGTAAACAGTTTCTCGTCAGTTTAGTTTGTCCGATACAAATTGGACCTGCGCCCACCATAACTACATTTTGATTTTTAATTTTTGTGATCTATGAGGAGTTCATCAAGGACTCCGTAGGATTTTAACAGCAAACAGAACTCTAATTTGGTTCATATGCACCGCAACAGCGTTTTAAGTGTTTGTTCCAGTCGCACTCCGTCTTTGCCTAAGGTGTAACGCATTTTTAAAATATAATCCCCGGCGACTTACACGATTTCTACATGCATATGATGGAAGTTTTGTTGACACAAATCAGTGATACCTAAAGTGCCATTCAGCGACTATGTATAACTATACAGTCGAAAGCCAGGTAGTTATAGTGCAGGTCCAATTTGTAGGGGACAAACTAACGATAAACTGTTTACGAGGTTGTGGTAGTAGCATCAGCCCACGGGGAACCCACCCTGGAAGAAAAACCAAGCGAACACCTAGACTCTTTGTAACCGCTTTCACACCTACCAAGTCCCATGCATTGACATTGCTGACCGGCTATACTTTACCTTCGTGTTCCTTGAGTCCAGTATGATAGCTTCGAACAGCCGATGCAATCGAATAATTCAGTGTCGCTAATCGGCGGCAAGCCTTCCCATGTATATGCACCGGCCAACTCAAAACCAAACAGCTGAGACAGAAACCACAACTGCGGCGCTGAGGGCGGTTTCGGGACAAACACTAGGCCGTGGAACCAGCCAAATGTTTCAAGGACACAACCGCAAAGTTGTAGTTTCGGTCAGCTCACCCAAGTTATTCAGGGCATTCAGAGAATCAACCGACGTCCATATTCTCGCACAAAATGCCCAGTTCTTCTCTGCGTGCTGCAAGGTATGCGGCACGTTGAACTCACGCGCGGTACGTTCGAGACTGGTTTCGTTTTTTCCTCAGGCAAATTTGTGAAAGAATTTTGTCGCTGTCCAATCTATCCACGGAGTACGTACGGGTTGCGTTTTCTCGCTCTTACATAACATTTACGTGATAACCTCTGTTATTTTGCACCCAGTCTCAAGCACGACAGTAATGAATACAGAGTGCTCTCTGCAGCCGTCGATAGACCACAACAGATGTGGGCGAAACAGCATTCCGTCGAACCTAAGATGCGGTATGCAATGCCACGCCTGCAAGGCATGGTGGCACTTTAAATGAACGGGTTTATAGGATGACCGGCTAAGCCAATGAGCCCACTCTCCTGTCCCGCTTGTCTGCGCCAGGTGCCTCCACGTTAAGGGTGCTATACATACCGCAGCCAAGAAGAGATCCCCCAAAACCGAAACCCAATCCCACTACTCAATCGGAAAACCCGATGTGACCGAGAAACTCAGCGAGAAACTAGCGCATCTTTCTAAAGCACTGGAGGGTGCAAACACAAGGAATGCAGCGACCTGGACGAAAGTTTAAAAAAGCTTTCTTCGCTGAACGGTTACATCGCGCTATCTGTCCCGAGTCTGCTTGCTGTGAGAAAGGCCATCCAGCTCTTCGACGCAGCGACAAAGACAGTCACAGCGTCTCTGGATGACAGGCACGTAGGGATGAACAGCCTGATCATCTAAGGGTCATTCTGGAGAAAAAACATGTCGACGAAGCTGGCAAAATCACTCCTTCATAGTGTCCCCACTAGGCCTGACCACCACTCACTTCACGCAGAATGGTTGCGCCAGAAGGGAAGTAAGTGAACACTTGGGCTTCTAGTCACTATTTCCTCCCCATTTGCCGGACAGAATATCTTGGAGAGGGCTGTCAGCAGCTGTCCAACAATCAGGTGTCTACCTAAGGATCACTTCAGGCTTCCGCTTGGCGCCAGTTCAGCCGACCGAGAACTCATGGCTAAACCGTTTGAAATCATAACAACTTGTGCTCCCGAAAGCATGCCGACGTAACCGGCCGCGCCTTCGGATGGCAGAATCTATTCAACCACCACACACCTCTCGACTACCAGAGGCATTGATGCTCTGGAGGAGGCAAGCCTCACGTGGATGCGGCGCCCAAAGCACGCAGAGTTCCCAGCGCTTCCTTCCGTAAAAGACGACGAAGATGCAGCAGTTAACTCCCCACCCAAGTCACGACTTCTGAGCTGAACTGAGCCAGATGTGCGGTGACAAGCGACGATGCCGACCAACATGTCAACTACATGCGTTGACCTCGACATCGAGGAATGCTGGGACAACCGTACAACAACTGAGAGTGAAAAAACTGCCAACTTTGACCTCCCATCCATCAAAAGTGGCCTCTCTGCTTGTGGACAAAGTCATCGCTCAGGGCTCCAACAACCAATGCCGCATACCTGACCAAAACGAACCGGAAAACTCCTCGTACACCCAGTTGGCCACGCTGAACGTGGGCTGATCGGGTGTCCATACAAACACGAAAGAAATGTGACTGCAGCCAAACGAACGACATAAGGTTCGCCAACTCAGAAAACTGTTGGCTGGCTTCAAAATGCAGCTCTGCGAAAACGAGCCTCACGCTAGCGACACCAAAAGAATTACTTATTGGTGCCTCCACCTAGCGCCTAGGGCCTCACAGAGGTACCCTCCCAATCGAACCGGGCCGAAACGCGTAAGAAACCAGACGAAAGTCTGCCACAAATCTTCGATCGGCAGCAAATCTGGTCGTCAAAAATGCGGTAGTGAAAGAGTTACAAGCAGTAATGGTCAACATTTTCGCTCACGGGAAAAAGGCTTTGTTCCCAAAGATACGGGCTCCCACAAACCGAAAATGCTCTGCAAATGGAATGTTTGGCGTTTTGTACCTTCATTTTGCTTTCATTATAACACTACGTATTTCATCAATTGCATAATCGTTTTTGTTTGAAAAAACTACAAAAACGCGCGCTTATGCAATTTCACAGAATACAAGCGTGGTCACGTGTTTCGACTCTCCTGATTTTGCTCGCGCTTGCAGCGGTCATTCGCGAGTCTCATGTGCTAACCCTGGTATCAGCACATTTCAGACCATCTTCGGAATCTATTATATGTGGGAACTGTTCAGGAGAAGACCCCTGGACCACCATAATTGGATTATTGTTTATTCGCTGACCTGGAACAACGACGCACTATTTTAGGTGGAGCAATTTTTGGTGAGCCTGATCCATCTGACCTCTTTATTATTATACACCCAACCTAGCGTTATTATTTTTACTTCTTTGCCACAAACTCCTGGTAACCTAACTTATTGGGTAGCCAGACCACCACCGATGCAGCCACTGAAGCCACTAAGACAGGAAACAGATGAGTATGCCTCAGAGACCTTTTTATGACACTGGACTCATACCCAACGTACAGCTATTAAGACTGCCAACCTCACGCAACTCCCGGCCCTCACCATCGGGAACAGACAAGACAGTGTTGAAATGTTTGTCCACAAGCTGGCTCAGCCTCTTCAACGAACTTTGCGATATTTTTTTAGTCAGTTTGCCTTGAACAGCCGTCCACAATCGCACTCACGGAGACCTGGCTCACACCAGATGTTTCCGAGGCGGAGATCTCAGTAGACGGCTACTCTGTTTTTCGAGCTGACCCAAAACGAGGGAGGGTTGGTGGGGTCGTCTTGTACTTACATGTGGATCTACTCATCTTGACTGTCCTCCCTGATACCACTCCTGCACCCTTTTGCAATGTAATTCGGATAAAAATTCCGCTGCGCGGGTCCGATTCTCTCCTACTCGGTGTGATCCACTCTTGTTTCTCGAGGCCCATAAGATAACCAGTCGCTCATACAAACGCTTAAGCAACCCTCCTCCAGCTACCACTTCACTCACCTCCTGCTGGTGGGCGAATTCGACATTCCAAAGGCCTCCAGAATTAAGCTCAATCGCGTCGGATCAAATGGACTTTTTGCAGCGGCACTGATTCAATTCGTTCAACAGAGCGCTTGGCTCAACATGTCCTCGCACCTACCAGACACCGCAAAGCCAACTACCATCCCTGCTGAACTTGGTCATCATCAACGAGAAACACTTAGTTGATCGGGTAATGGTTAACACCAATGGGAAAGAGTGACCGCTGTGTGCTGGCCCTTGACCTAATCTGCAACTGGGTCGGAAATTACGGACCTTAAATGTGGATTCGAAGCTTCTGCCGCGCAGACTCCCCAGGAATGCGCATCTTTCTTGAACAAGTTAAACTGGGACCAGCTCAGTGGAAGAGCTATATAGGACCATTGTCCAGAAGGCTCACGAGATTGACGCGATCTTTGTCCCGAAATAACCAATACGCAGTCGGATGGGCCGCAAGCTACCTAAAAGGATTCGGCGTCTTATGAACAAGAATCCTCAACTATTTTTCAAAAAGTTGACTACAGGAGACACGGAAGATGAGTTGTTCGTAAATTGCGGAACCATTGCAAATCAGAAATCCACCAATGGGACATGCAAAAACAGATCACGATTCTGAACCTCGCCCGGAAAACAGAAATATGCTATTCAAATATATAGGACGTCGCCACAAAACCAAGTCATCCGCATTCTCCATGAGGGACAAGAACCCGGAACCCATGAGTGACGCAGCGCTGGTATCTGAATTTCACGGGGAACATTATGCGGGTCTGCATTCAGCCCCAGCGCCCCCGTTACATCCAAACTTGTTAAGGCGTGACTACGAACAAACTCTTACTGACTTGGTCTTCACGGTGGGGGACATTTGTCAACTTGCACAAGATCGACCCATTCTTCGCATTGGGACCCGACAAGGTCCATCCAAAGATCCTGAAAGAAACGTCGTCTACAGTGGAAAATCATTCATATCTGGAGTTCCATCAGTCGCTCGACGAAGGTTGTTTTCCCTCTGCTTGGAAGGAAGCGATTGTTACGCCAATCTACACAACAGGTGACCGTTTATCATCTGGCAGCCTCGGGCCTATAAGCTTGACTAGATCGCCATGCAAGGTGATGGAACACACTCTGAAGCCAGCTATCCTAGATCACCTCGCTTTTAACATCTTGGTGTCTCCAGCTCAACACAGAGTTTTTTTCAGGACATTCTTGCGTGACGAAAAAGCTCGTGTTCATGTACAGCCAAATCGAAGCCAAAGACGAGGAATTCATATCGGATGCCGTATTTTTTGGCTTCTCAAAGGCCTTTAATCGGGTCCCACACGTCCCCTCGAGTCCTATGGGATTTACGGAGAAATCCTGCATTGAATAAAGGTGTCCGTAACAGACAGACCATTCAAAAAGAAGAAATTTCTACCTACTCTTCTCCAGCGCTGGTATCCAGCGGCGCTCCTCTTGTCTCCGCTCTGGAACCACTGTTGTTTTCGATATACGTCAACGACCTTCCAGATGTTCTTACAAGTCCATGTCTAATTTTTCGGACGACTTGAAATCCTGGAATTCCAATGCCAGAACCTTCCAAATGAATGAGGACGCAGCAAAGCACTGGTCGTTAGACTGGTACCTTTCTCGGAATGACGAAGATCACATCCATGTGTCATTTGGAGGAGTCTCAGCGAATGCCCTCATCATGCATGATGAGAAAGGTCCAGAAGACATCACGAGGATGGGCGCCAAAGAGGATTCGGGTATCTGGCTCACCTCAAACTTGTCCTTCCCACTTCCCCATGAGATATCGGCCTTAAAGGCATTCGATATTTTTCGGATGATCCGACGCACCTTCTCCCGCATCACTCGCATGGAATTCCAACTACTCTTTGCCCTACGTCAGACCGTTTCTGGAATACGCTAACCAAGTTGTCAACTCAGGACGCACAAAGGACGTCGCCCTCATTGTGCGTTCCCAGCAAGCCTCTAAGTAAATGGTTGTCGGCCTCAAATCCGTTGATGACGAAACGCGTCTCGTGGTGCTTGAAACCTCTCTTGGAGTATCGTTGCCTCCGATGGGACCTAATTCTTATTAACGCCCTGTTTGAACAAAATTGGCCAACAGGTTTTTCACCGCCGACCCAGCAAACACGTCGGGGATATGGTAGCGAACCGATCGTGTTTCAAACAGCATGCTCCTAACAAGTTGGGAAATGAACCTATTGTTATTATCTTTTAATCAGATATTGCCCACTCTTTGTGACATTTCCCCCTTCTTCGTGCAAACTCCAGTACCCGCAAATCCTTCATTCATGCTTTATTCTGACTGCAAACGTATTGACACGCCTGATGGTATGCCGCCGACAATTTGGAAATAAACATTATTATTTTTAAGATTTTTAAGCTCGGAGTGCACACATTCATTGGGAAATTTGTTTATCAATTCAGGTAGTCGCTGCGTGGAAGAACCTTCCTCAGGCGGTTGTCCACTCTCCTTCTATAACCCAGTTCAAAGCACTATCAGCCACTTATTTATGCGAGTCTTCGCGCTGGCAATCATACTGCCCCCGCTGAGAACCTAAAGATCTGCACCCTTTTTCCCCTCGTATCTTTCAGGTGAACAACATCCACTGGGCGACAAGAACTTAACCGATGCTGGAAACCTAGGCAAAATCTTCGATACCGCCTAAAAATTCGTGAATCCGTACTTGATGTATCATAATTTCACCTGAATGTCGTGGGAAGCAACAATCTTCTTTCATCGTCACAAAATTAGCTCCGTGGTTCGCTACTAGGTTATCGACACAATTGTAATACAACCATAGAGTTTCGAACGTAGCCTTGTCCGGGGTACATAAGTGAATTTCCAATGTGTGCATCTTACGAATGCCAACCAGAAAGGTACGCAGAGTTAGCACAGAGAAGTTTAGTAGCCAACGTCGGCTCCCCATTCTCATTACTGTATTCGATGTCACCCACCTTTGGCACTTATTGTAACAGCCGGGCCCGCAGCCATGCTCGCACCTGACTATAAGGCCCCGACGAAAAACGGCGGTCCCTCTTATCCTTATATGTCGTCGGTCTGCTGAGCCCACACCTGGAAAATACACAACCACCCCTAGAAAATTATATTTTCACCAATTGGTTGCATCGGCACAAACGTGATGTTTAGGCAATCCAGTTCTGTTTCAGGAAGCCGCACTAACTCCACAGGGTCCCTGAAATGAGGAATGTATGATCGATGATGACCCGTATACATTCCAATCTCGAGCTTCATAATTCGCCTTCTGCAATCAGGAAGGAAGAACTAAAATTAGAACGATTTTTTGGACGCCTGTTTCTGGCATGAGCTTGCCATGGTTGTAGCATATATCCCGAAACATTTTCCCATAAATCGAAAAGCGCGTTGATAGCAGAGCAGAAAATGTTAACAGAGCTGCACTAAGTACACGCGGTATGACACCTCAGTGGCAACTCGATTTGCAAAGCTCTACGCCATTCTTTAAACTGTAACTACGTCATTCTGATGTCACCGCATCGCACAAACACACAGCACCATCGGCCACTTACGTTTCTCTTTGATATCATGTATCAGCAACTTCCGGGCTACCATAGTTCCGCGCAGTTGAACCAACTCAAAACCCGTATAATAATTATGCACACACCTGTTCGCGCTGATCGCATACCTATTATCTACATCTGCACATCTCTTACCGTTTTTGGAATTGACAGTTTCGCCCCACTCTAGTATTTGGAAATTTTGACTGCCTGTTATTTCGGGCCGCAGTCTAACTCGCACCATAGTGTCCTCTACCAGAACTTTCTGGAACTTCCTATTCCGGGTTTCGAATGGAGACCCATCTCTCTTATTATTGCATCGTTTAACTTGGAGCAACGAACCACTACGCGCCCCCGACGGACCCATGCTAGCCCTGTCCTTGGCAGGGCTTATAATCTATAAAAACCATTACCTAAGATTATTCCTTATAGAGCTCTGCCCCCTGACCACATGCATGCTACCTATCTGAGGTCTTATTTGGCAGCTACCTACAAAGCTACCTATCCCTTCTCTAAAGCCACGCACAGCTACACCTTTACAACCGTTAAAAAGCACATCAAGTTATACACACCAAGTACCAGGAAGAAACTCGTATCCACGACGACCGATGACCAACTCCGACCCCCATCCGTTTTCGCTGCCCAACCCACCAACTTTCGTCCCACCTGAACACCATTTTCGGCCGCAACCCATCCCTCCACAGCCACTACTCCTTTTCACATCCTGCCTCCTCCTGCGATGCGGAAGACGACACGGCGGGCAACTCCGTATTCAACTGCACGCCACCCCTCAAGGTCATTCCGTACCCTATAATGAACCTGCTACAGCACTTTCCGTCTTGGGTTGAGACGTATTCAACCGACTGCTTACCATTCTACCACCAGTATTAAATACTCCTCCAGGCACAAAGTCCCTCCAGTACTAAACTCCTCCGTGAGTGAGGTTATAAGCTACCTACTCAGTACGGTTTGCTCACCAATGAGCTTGTCAATAATGTTGTTCAATGCTCGCTCTTAACTGCTCATAATCCGTAATTCCCGAGCAACTAGCCACATTGCACAACCAAGTGTGATCTTCGTGACTGAAACATGGTTCACAGATGAAACTCCTGACACGGCCATCTCAATCCCTGGCAGTGATGTTCACCACTCTGTTAGGAAAAACTCAAGAGGCGGCGACCACTCCATCTACTCCTAAACAGAGCTCCATGCAACCCTCTAAGCGGGCTCCTCTCTGGAAGGGATTCCGGAGACCACCTCGATATCTACAGAACAGACCAAATGGCCTGTACTGGTAGGGTGTATCTATCTACCACCGCCCTCCCCCACCCGAATCTATGGCTGGCCTTTCCCGTATTATCTCCACTGCACATGCCTCTCCTCATTTGTCTTAATTTCTGCTGGGTGACCTCAACCTGTTGGATATTTCCTGGTCTCCCACTACGTGCTGCGTTGCTTGCCCAACTTAGTGTGGGGGACTGGTCCAAACTTGTACGTGCCTTACTCGTGGCTTAGATACTCTGGACCTACAATTCTCCGAGGATGGCCATTTGGCTACAGCAGCAGTTGACCCATGCTTTCCAGGAAGTGATCACTGCGTCGTTTCTTGCAACGCAGTCAGTTACGGCCAAACTGTTCCTCCGAGTCCATATCGGCCTCGTTCCAACTTGTTTACCCGGCCAGCCAGAAATAAATCCCGCTGCTCAAAGAACCGCACATTTCAGCCCAGTCACCTTCCAAAAACTGAAGCATGCCAGGCCATTGATGCTACGGCACTGTCATACCCAGTTTGATTGCAAAACCGCAACTGTTCCATTCCTTCTCTCAACCGTGACCTCTCGCTCACTTGTTCCACTAACTGCAAATACGACAAATTTCCCGCCCTATCCCAACTGCCTCCATGACACGTTCATTCCAACCTGCTGAACTACTACTGCTAATTTGATTATCTATGTGTGTCTGTGCTTCCCACAAAATTCACTAACCCTCAATACAGTTCGTGTTCCGGCTCGCGTGTTGCCCTCATCTCGCTCTTCCATGAACCTGTTACACCCGAATTCAAAATAGCTACTTTGGTGAGTCTCTACGGTTGTCCTGTACACCGTGTTCCTGTGGTTCCTGTTAACGCTTATCACTTTGCAAATCACTCCACTTCGTTATCCCCACTTACAGTTTTTGTGCCCCTGGCCATGAGCCCAACAGTCTAAGGGCACGAGGCCTTAGCGGTGGTTTTAGGTTTTAGTTCAGCATGATTGGCTGGTTGACGCCAACCCTGTCGCTTCATCTGACCTGATGTTCTGGTTCCTCATTTTTTACCGTTACACTTTGCTCGTTGTGTGTCAGGCATAAAACCTCTCGTTTTGCCCTCTCTGGGTTTGCTGCTTTGCCCGACACCTTCAAATACTAAGAATCCGATCGTGCTCAATATTCTCTCCAACAACGCATGGTAACTGTGCTTCCCTGCCCGAGCCAGTTTAGTGGTCATCATGCCTACATCAGATTTTGCCCACCTCCAACGATGCTGTCCCTTTTCTCAAACCCCTGTGCACATAGTCCTTACCAGTCACACTTTTATTCTGACTGTAACATTATCATTATTTTATTAACGGTATTATTATTGTTATTTGCCACTTACAAGTTGGAAATGAACATTATTATTATTGGAAGTAGTAGTGAGAATATCCTTGAAAAATGCCAGTCCAAATTTGACATGATTCCCTGAGCAGTCCTAACCGCCATGAGAACCCAAACTGACGCAACCAAGATGTTCATGTACGGGGCTGTCCACAAACCCAAGTACGACGTCACAATGAGGATACCGTGACTGCCATATCCAGTCTGATGGCTTGCTCGTAGTTCAACGTATTCCGAATGTTTCCGGACCGGTCAGCCTCAAAGGAGCCATAGTGTTTAAAATTTATTTTTGGTTTCCAGTCTGAGGCTTGCTCGTAGTTCAACGTATTCCGAATGTTTCCGGACCGGTCAGCCTCAAAGGAGCCATAGTGTTTAAAATTTATTTTTGGTTCCCCTAGTGGTGCACCTCTACTGTCCCTGTTGTTTTGGCATCATGAAGGGCACCAAAAATTCCTCGAAGGACCAGTGACTTTGTGACTCGCATCCACTTACTCAAAGACTTAATAGTGAATAACGATGGGTGTACAAGGTGTTTCACAAGAAGTGTGAAACTTCCTTATGAGAAGTCTTCACTCGAGCAGCCAATCAGCGTGTGACCATGCAACGTGGTTTGCGCGATTGAAAATCGAGCGGTGTTCTATCCTGCCTAAGTAAGAGTGGATTACACTACTAATCAGTCGTGTGCTCGTGGCTCACGGCTGATTTTTGTGTTCGCAACACCTCTACTGGCAGTTTCAACACTTCCTCCTGAAGTTTCGTGAAATGTGCACCGTTTATGATTTCCACTAAGCATGGAAAAGCTGTACGGTGCTTGTCGGCTCTTTGTCAGAGAATAGCATCACCGACAGAACAGTATCCCATCTGAAAAATATCCGGTGACGTCCATGCTTACTAGATGGATACCTCAGATTACATTGCATATAATCGCTCCCACGATGCTCAGATTCGACAAATTCGTGCAGTCACTCCTGTCTATCACGACGTCTGCCATTCATTAACTTTCGACCAAGGAAGGTCGTTTACCAATTCCCGGGATGTTTTTGCAAAGAATTTCTTATATACTCATACCCGTAGCTGCATACCTGTTTTGTTTTGACGGAAGCAGTCATTTCTCGTTTATATAGTTCTTCAGCTGAATGTGCTGCGCCAGTTCGCCCCATGTTTCGTTTGCTACAATATTCGAGACATCGCAATGCACTGCATAGATGTAATACAATACTCATAAGACTGATGAAAACTCGCCGAGAGCCAACGACCGGATTTGCATTACTTAGGGCTCACCAGTTGAGCCTAGTCCCCGAGCTTTCGACAACCTTATGTTCTACTTGTCCCCAAATTGAACGACCATATCCGACAAAGCTTTCTAGTGAGAAAGCCGCATGCCTCAACCCGCCTTGTATAATGTTGTTGTACACTGCGCAGTTTTAAACCAGATGACCGCGCTAAAATACCTCTTTAGTACGATGGGGGCAATTTCCTCATGGTAAATATGCTCCAAATGCAAGTATCCTGACATAAAGTCACATTTTACACCAGTTCCAACGACACAACTTATCACGTGCCAGGTTGAATACCGCACTGATATAAAGGACGAAAACTGCAGCGGAATCAAAGGCGAGCACGCTCATGAATTGACGTAAACCCAAGGAAACCTCCTACGGCAGTGAAGCATCGGTGTTGAACACTGATGTCATACTGTTGATGATGATGATGATGATGAAGGAAACTTCCTAGAAATTGTTTACCGCTCTGGGCAAAAAATCAAACCGTAGGAATGCTAAAACGCTTCTGTTACAAACCTACACACATGAAGTACATTGTGCAATGTGTTTTCAATGGAAAAGATTAGGCCCGCCTAAGTCAGATGAAAAAGGAATGGATCGGTACAGCAATCATAGCATGCAAACGAGGGACACCAGATGTCATTAGAATGCTGAAAACGGCTAACACTGGGGTAGCGTTTGTAACGACCGTTTCGAATTCTTGAGCAACGAGCACCAAGGTTAGCAACCAAACCGGCAAAACTCCGAACGAATGGCTACGCAAATGTGCTGTACTATAAAAAATGAAAGTAGTTACACGGAATACAAAATTACAAACCTCAACGGTTTTCGACAAACGGTGAGGTACTCCAAAAGGCAAGCAAAGCCGATATGGATCAACAGTCAACGCGTGAACGAAACCGCGTCTCAAACTCATGAATTA
>NW_008751701.1:1624992-1647612 GCF_000715545.1 Opisthorchis viverrini | reverse complement strand
ATATATACCTGCCCAAGGTTTTGGTACAAAAATAGTATAATCAAAGCGGTAAAAACGATTTGCGCGGTAAGGAAAACGGAAAATATGGATGTCTTGCAAAACTGAAATAGAGTTCAATTCCACCAGTTCAAAAAGGGCGGTCCTTTTGAATTGTCAACCGGAAAGGCAGCCATACAAGATTGGAGGCAATTGTAAATATATATGAATTTGCAACAGCGTTCAAGAAGGGCACGACTCCAACGCTCATCACCGGTTCACTTGAAGAATCTCTTGACGGTGGATAAGACTTGAAAAGTGTTATACAAAATAGAATGTAGCAACTGTGCGAAAATATATTTTTGGGTCAGACAGACAAGGAATGGCACACCAGAATCTGTGAGCATTAACAGACCACCGAGAAACGTAGATGAATATCAGGCGACAGTCTAAAATTAAGCAGTTGTAGGGCATTCAATGGACACTGGGAACAGGATAGATTTGCAAAGTTAAACATTCTGAAACTGGGACTAAGTATCTCCCCATGGCGACTGGTGACCTAGACGATGGAAATCGCCGAGCATCCCAGCGTAAGTAGGATAGAATAGAAGGTGTAGAACTGGCAAGCGTGTGAAGAGCGTTTTTAGATCAGCCGAGATGACACCAGGCGGTGTGCAGTTATCTGCAAAATGGTCTGGGTGTAAAAGTGCAAAATCCAAGCGGAGTAAGATCCAGGTAGCAATCTCCAACCCAAAACTAATTGTCCCAGTACCTCACAATGAACAGGTGAGCCAAATTTGTGAATGACCTCAAGAGGAATACCCCATTGAGGTCTCCTAGACAGAAAAGGCAAGGTCGCAAAATTCGGCTTCAGCATGAAGATAATTCCCCCTCTAACCAATTTATCGTAAATGTTAGTCGACCCCGTTAACTAACAAATAGGAACTACAGACGGATACCAGCACTGATCAAGTCGGATAGTCAAAAGAAAGCTCGTGGATTGGTTCCCCGGCTGCCTTAAAATCCAACCAACCTAGCCTGACGAAGCTTTCGTGTCAAAAGCGAAACGTTGCCCAGCAATAAATACACCGATTGTTTACCAAACCTCTCTGAAATGATTTGACTGATCTTGAGTCATTTGACAACTCCAGTGTTTGGAAGTTAATATGACTGCAACGTTCGACAGAAGTTGAAAAATCGAAAAAGGTGAAATTCGTTGAGTATTTTATTGCGTCGACGGCGTTTCGCAACCATACAGTGGCGAAGACGTTATGACCGCTAGGCTTGAGACAAGTCTGTGGCACCTAGGGACTAAATGCAATGCTTGTCTTGGAAACCCTGTTGAATAGTTCAGCATCGATTGTTAAGTCTAGAGACGGTGTACCGCCGAGGTAGCTTAGAGCCTCATAAAACATCCAGCCTAGGTCGGTAGTTTCCATGTAGATCGACCGGTGTAAACTCCGGACCGACTGATAAAAGATGGCTGTCTGCTGTCGCGACTTGATGGATGATCTTGCAGGTCCGTGTCGGACCGCTGGCTTCCTGCTCCGCCCACTACGGTGTATCAAAAGGCACGGCAGGTTTACACAGCCTTTTATGGAGACAAAAGAAAAGTACAACTGTGTTTATAGGTTGATCACAGATTCTTCAACTACGTCGTGCTAGAATCTCCGTGAGGTAGCGAGAAGCGTCGAGTTAAAGATGCTCGATCCGGATTGGCTGGCATTCTGACCAATCAGGGCATGCCTTCGTTTGGACGGTGCCTTGCACGTGATACATCCGTCCAAATGATGTGGTGTTGGTTTATTAGGGATGGCTGGCCTCCGGACACTTACTCAGTTACAAAGGGCCAGAAGTACAAATAAAGTGTGACATTCTCAAAACGCAGCACACGGTGATTTGACTCGTGAAGAATATTTTGAATGGGGCAACGCGTTCCATTTGAACGGCACAAGATCGGTACACAACCTTCGAAATTGCGAAAGGATTTTGTGAAAATCGAGATCGGTTGTAGGTTGAACAAACCCGCGTACACTACGCAACGTCGCTTCACCCCGAAATGGAGGAACCTGAGAATAGCTCTGAATTTTTCGGAATTCGGGATAAGTCCATGTCGTCCTTCGGTTAAAGGAGTTTCAGAAACTACAAAGCATTTAATTTTCAGGTTCCTGCATTCTTCTTGAAGCTGGTGTGATGCGACGTCAGCCGTGATGTGTTTGCTTCCACGTCACCACTATTCATTACGGATATTTTCATCTTGAATACTAACACTCAGCCGATTGAGCAGGACAGTTTTGACGTTCGATTTTGTCGATCCCTTTTCCACTTGAATAGTGGTGTGACTGTGGTCTACTTGAACCATTCTCGGACATTTTCAGTTTCGCAAACTTTGTTTTTCAACGCTGATGTACCATTTTGGGCACTGTTGGACACTGTCTTTCCCGACAGCTCTTCCGTTTTGTACTTCATCCACCGTCTCTAGGATTTTATCCTTCTTAGGTAGCTTGATTGTATCTCTTCTTTAGGGTAAGTGCACAAGAGAGGTCAAGTTTGTGTTGGATGAGTTGTTGGCTACTGTGCTCATAAAATGTGCCTCCGAACTAGTTAGTCTCTGTCCTTGGACCTACTGAGCTCACGGCAGGCTTTACATATTCTACATTTGATTTTTTCTCATTTTTTGTTTCATCATTTTCTTCTCCAGGGCCAACCACGCTGCTCATTCAGTTTGATGATCCTGGCAAAATAAAAGAAGAAACACCAACGACGTGGAACTGCCGATAAACTACTACTGGTGAAGGGAAGAGTTGTTCATTAGATAAACACCAACTAAACCGTTACAAATTATCGCACAGGGGAGCAGAACTCTCATATACATCTTGTTTACAAAAACTGAATATCCATACTCTCCTTGAACGCGTCTTCCCGAACTTTCCTGGATATTCATTGACTGTTATTCAAACGCAAGCAAATGCTACAAAGCAACTCCACCAATTCCGTAATAGATCTCACCATTCAAGAGGCACGAAGCGGGTTTGCGAGAGAACATGCTACTCGCATGCTTCCATCAGTAGCATCCACTCACTACAGTGGTATTGCCACTATAACTAATTACCGTATCTTGTTGGTGTTTTTGGAATACGAGAAAAGGGAATATCAAGTCAACGTTTGAATGCTCAAGTGCTCGGAATCATTAGGACGCTTACTGATACACGGTTCCCAGTCTTGATATCCTCAATGACAGGGGTTTTTCTTTCCAGATTTTTACTTTGGGAGATAGGTCCAACAGATGGGTGGGGGGGGGCGCTCACCGTGACTAAACGTCTACATGAGTGTTTGGCTCTGTGCAGCGTTTTGTTGATTACGTTTAGGCCTCAAGCAGCCGAAACTATTTGGAAAGACAGAGAATTAGATAAATTTAGAACTCATATGGCTTTTTTGCCGAGATCTGAGTAGAGACGCAGTTTTTTAAACAAGAGATGAGAGGTAAAAATGACTACCTAGACTACAAAACTGAAACGGCTTGTGTAAGTTGCCTGAAAGAGTTTGTGCCCAAGTCCGCCACAAGAACCCTAATTTTACGAAGGCTTTTTTCGTTAGTCGTAGTTAAACTGTGGGTGAGCTTACATTCGCAGAACTTTTGGATGTATAGGCCGAGAAACGTAGTCAGTTTTAGACGCGTTAACGCGCGCGTGGATATTGACAGATCTTGATTTCGAGGGTTTTGGCAACCGCGTCACCTCGTGTTGACATCAGGTGTTATTGCCAGTTGATACCTTCCAGTGGAGGATATGGTACAGAAGAACCAGATTAGAACCAAACGAAGGGTCCGCTAGACTTCGCCAGTTAAAGACGGTGGCGTTAAAACCACTAACTACAATCGAATGTGAGAAAGCCAGGAGAGTGAATGTGTTATGCTTTAAAATAGGGAATCTAGGGTGGCTGGTCACCACTTCAATTTTCCAAGACAAAAGAAGCGTTTTTGATGCAGTCTGAGCCTGAAAAATGTGTACATTTTCCTGTGTAATGTAGCGGACTAGGACCTTATCAGCGTGTACATTTTCGTAATGTAGCGGACTAGGACCTTATCAGCGTGTTCGGATAAATTAACAAGCAAAAGTAACCAATACAGAATCACAAAATCAATCACGGAAAGGAATGAGTAGTCAAAGGGAGACTCACGAATGTGTAGATCAATTAGTCCACTTCACCGATCCAAATGCAGTTACTGGCTGTGAGAGGAACTATTCGCTTGTCGGAATTCCCCACAGATGGTTCGGCGTGCGTGATATATTCCACGGTAGGAAAATTATTCACGGCTAAAAAATGTCACAGGGATTTATTGTAACGTTCAACAGTTGACACAAACACAGAGATTTAGTCCCACTAGTTCAGCAGTCAAAAAACAGTTCAATGGAGCATAAATGCACTCGTTCAGCAAGAAGTCAGCAGGTCGCGCTGGAAAATTGTGTATTCGTAACACTAAAACAAACGTCATGATACAATATGTACGACAATTAAAAGTGTGGTTTAAGTTCAGGAAGAATGGTAAATGTGACAACGGATTACAGACGCTACAGAGAAAACAGGAAATGGGTTGGAGAAAAGTCCTGTTAGATAGGGAGTTCTGTTTGTGTTACTGACAACTGAACAAGAGTGAAGTTTCATTTATGAAAATGGATGTGGGGCTGACTCGCTGTGTGGGAAGCGGCGAGGACAAGTTACTAGATGACGGATAGTTGGTTAGAAAGTAGAGAAACCTTCTTTTATGTAGACGTTTGGGTGACTTTATCCCCTAGCTGTAAAGAGTGAGAAGAGGTTGAATTAGGCTAGTGAGAGAGTATAACCGGACAAAAATTGTGGAGACTGGGGTGGAAGTGAACACAGTGGGATACCGGGGCTTGCAAACAGTTGGACTGTCACTACGGATAAGCTGGAGGCAGGAGAGACCCTGTAGAAGTAGGTAACTGCCTGTCGACTACGTGAAGGAAGATAGTGAATGGATGCCGCGAAAAGCATCGTAGACCTAAAATTGCGACAGAAGCTTTGGACAGTCCACTACCGGTTTTTCAATCCTTCCCAAATTTCCACCAGCCAGTTAAAAGCCAAACCGTACATCCGAACGACTAAAGAACAGGATTTGACTGACAAGGGGGACAGCTGTTGGTTTGGAGTCCAAGTAAGAGTGGACGAAATGGGGTTTCAAGGCTGACGTTTATCGGGCCTCGAGTCCTTCTTTAGGCCAGAAGCATGAGCATTACGCCCCATACCCGACGTTCTGGTGAAATGGGTACGCCATCTGTTCTGGTGTAGGAAACAAATCGCTTCTCTGCGAAGCCGTTTATTGACAAACATCAAATAAACAGTTACAAACTATTGGACAGGAAAGTAAAGATCTCATGTGCACCTCGCTTTTAAAAACTGAACATCCACACGCGTTTTCCTGAACTTTCGTGGATATTCGTTAACTATCATGCAATTGTAAACACACGCCGCAAAGCAGACCTACATGTTCCGTAATAAACCGCACTTTCCAATAGACGCGAAGTGGGGTTACGAGAAAACCACATACTACTCTCACTCGTCATCAGTAGTATCCACATTACACTAACAGTGACACACTAGGGAACGAGGTTAAATTCGTCAATTGGCACCAGAAGGTTGGAAGTCACAAAAAACTGTTTTGGATTTTGGATGGACAGAGTGGCAACTTTTTCAAAAGCGGCGATGTGGCACAATATTGACCCGAGTGTTTCGGTGAAGCTGAGGCAAACAGAGTCCGGTAATGAGTTTGTAAATGGAGAAACGAAAAGACCAGTTTTCATTTGGATATCATGCGCCTTGGGGGGAAGGACGTTCCAGTCTGATCTCATGTAAAAAGAGAGTCCAAAGGAACGGAATCCCGCTATCAGTGGTAGGGGACACAAAGGAATTTCGGGACATATTTTGCATGTGTTTGAAGCAAATGTGACCAGAAACGGGATAGTAAAGAAAGTGTGCTTTCCGATTCTCGAATGGGGATGAATGGCCGAGATCTGGTCCCAACCTTGTTGCTTTCTTGATTGATTCCAACTTACTTCCGTAGTAGTGCGTCCGTTGTACTAAAGATTAGACAGATGGGGCTTCAGGCGTGTCCCAATACCGTGATTCGGTGAGTGAGGAGAAAACAGGAAATGGGTTGGAGAAAAGTCCTGTTAGATAGGGAGTTCTGTTTGTGTTACTGACAACTGAACAAGAGTGAAGTTTCATTTATGAAAATGGATGTGGGGCTGACTCGCTGTGTGGGAAGCGGCGAGGACAAGTTACTAGATGACGGATAGTTGGTTAGAAAGTAGAGAAACCTTCTTTTATGTAGACGTTTGGGTGACTTTATCCCCTAGCTGTAAAGAGTGAGAAGAGGTTGAATTAGGCTAGTGAGAGAGTATAACCGGACAAAAATTGTGGAGACTGGGGTGGAAGTGAACACAGTGGGATACCGGGGCTTGCAAACAGTTGGACTGTCACTACGGATAAGCTGGAGGCAGGAGAGACCCTGTAGAAGTAGGTAACTGCCTGTCGACTACGTGAAGGAAGATAGTGAATGGATGCCGCGAAAAGCATCGTAGACCTAAAATTGCGACAGAAGCTTTGGACAGTCCACTACCGGTTTTTCAATCCTTCCCAAATTTCCACCAGCCAGTTAAAAGCCAAACCGTACATCCGAACGACTAAAGAACAGGATTTGACTGACAAGGGGGACAGCTGTTGGTTTGGAGTCCAAGTAAGAGTGGACGAAATGGGGTTTCAAGGCTGACGTTTATCGGGCCTCGAGTCCTTCTTTAGGCCAGAAGCATGAGCATTACGCCCCATACCCGACGTTCTGGTGAAATGGGTACGCCATCTGTTCTGGTGTAGGAAACAAATCGCTTCTCTGCGAAGCCGTTTATTGACAAACATCAAATAAACAGTTACAAACTATTGGACAGGAAAGTAAAGATCTCATGTGCACCTCGCTTTTAAAAACTGAACATCCACACGCGTTTTCCTGAACTTTCGTGGATATTCGTTAACTATCATGCAATTGTAAACACACGCCGCAAAGCAGACCTACATGTTCCGTAATAAACCGCACTTTCCAATAGACGCGAAGTGGGGTTACGAGAAAACCACATACTACTCTCACTCGTCATCAGTAGTATCCACATTACACTAACAGTGACACACTAGGGAACGAGGTTAAATTCGTCAATTGGCACCAGAAGGTTGGAAGTCACAAAAAACTGTTTTGGATTTTGGATGGACAGAGTGGCAACTTTTTCAAAAGCGGCGATGTGGCACAATATTGACCCGAGTGTTTCGGTGAAGCTGAGGCAAACAGAGTCCGGTAATGAGTTTGTAAATGGAGAAACGAAAAGACCAGTTTTCATTTGGATATCATGCGCCTTGGGGGGAAGGACGTTCCAGTCTGATCTCATGTAAAAAGAGAGTCCAAAGGAACGGAATCCCGCTATCAGTGGTAGGGGACACAAAGGAATTTCGGGACATATTTTGCATGTGTTTGAAGCAAATGTGACCAGAAACGGGATAGTAAAGAAAGTGTGCTTTCCGATTCTCGAATGGGGATGAATGGCCGAGATCTGGTCCCAACCTTGTTGCTTTCTTGATTGATTCCAACTTACTTCCGTAGTAGTGCGTCCGTTGTACTAAAGATTAGACAGATGGGGCTTCAGGCGTGTCCCAATACCGTGATTCGGTGAGTGAGGGAACTAAGATCTTGGAGGAGACTTTATCTTTGTGAAGAGAACCAGGGATCTAAAAAAAATTACAAAACCATGATCTTCAAAATGGCCTGCTCAGGTTGGTAGGTTCCGTTTTTATGCAGATTGCGTTTGGAGTGTGGCGAAGGTTCCCCGGGGCGGACACCCTTGACCGTACCGGGATCTTTGTAGTAGGTAGAACAAATGAGGTAGAAAGTGAGCGGAAAGTTTGCGGGCGAGAAGGTTTGAGTAATTGTCTGAGTGTGCACGCGTGAGGTGAACTCCAACTCCGGCTTTGCATGTTGTTCCTGACTTAGGATTGATTTGCTGATAGGTCACACGTTTTCATTCAAGGTTTGTTGGCATAGCGGAAGCAACTAGAAGAACTCTGGTAGAAGTCAAGAAATGGAACTTTTCAACGTTATCGAGGAGGATGAAGACAAATTTGAACAAAATAAGTGCAAGACAACCTCTCCGTTTTGACTTTGAGCATCATTTGGCGTAATTGCCAGTTAAATCGGTGGAAATGTAAGATGTCGTGAGTAAGTACAGTACAGGTGTAACAATGGATACTACTGACGGAGCATGTGAGTAATATGCCTTGTCGTGACTGCGCCTCGTGTCTAGAGGAAAGTGGGATTTATTGCGTAATTTGCGGCATTGCTTTTTAGCATTCGTTTACGCTTGAGTGATAGTCAACGAATATGCAGGAAGAAGTGAGAAAAAGTACGCTAAGCCGATATGAAGGAATCGGTTGAGGTAAATAGCTTCTGCATTCAAGGACCATCACAGGATCTCAGCAGGCCATCGGTGGAGAGGGTAGCATGTTACCATGATTCAAGTTCACATGTTCAGCTCCGCTTACAATTTTTGTGTAGCCAATCAAAACTCGCCATCATAACCAAAGTTTTATGACATCACAGGAATGCTGACATTAAAGCGCGAGTGGAGCGATGTCATTCAGAAATGTTCAATGAGGATTTTGACATTACATCAGCAAGTTTCTCAACAACAGAGTGCTTTGATAACCCAAAAGTTGGCCCGACGTAGATTTGCTGTAATACATTCAAAATCAGACTAACCCAAGAGGTCCGATTTCTTACTGAAGAATCCAGGCCCTGTCTTGTTCAATAAAAGCACACTTGATCGATCGCAGTGTGCGGAAGTTTTGTAATTTCCAGCTCAGACTTCATCATGGCACCAAAGCAAATCTATACTGAAAAAGTCTAGAACCGCTGTTTCTTCACTACTGGGAATCATCAGTAGTGCGTATCTCACAAAACACCTGAGAGATTCATCATCATCATCGACAGCATGACATCAGTGTTCAACACCGATGCTTCACTGCCGTACAACCATGACTTATTTGAAAGCCTTACTGTAAAGAAAAGAATAAAGGTGGACGGGGAAGGGACTTAGTGCTGGCTTAACACAATCATTCCGAGGTGCCTACACCTCCAGACATTCACTCAGGCACTCTGGATAGAAACTGACAACAAGAACGCCTCTGACATCGGTTGGCAGTCAGAGAGATTACAACTCACGTCATCCCGGCCAGTAGTTTGAGAACGTAACTGTTTAACCAAGGGTGGCTGGCCAGAATTGGGATTCACTTACACTAAGATGGGATTTAGTAACACTCATCCTTCGATCATGTAAACTGCATAAAATGGTCATGAACCGGCTGGCTCCTCGAGTGACCAATTCGCAGAACCAATTCGTAGAACCAAATTTGTTTGTAAATGAGTGTATGTTCGCTAACTTTGTGCAATTTGGTGTCAAGTAAAACATAAGGAAACTCGGGAACTGCGTCTACCTGCTGAGCTCCAAGAAGGACGAAACCGGTCGTGGGCTGTCGACCAATTTTCAACAACCTTATGAGTAGGGCATTACAAACAAACATGTATCACGATATCTCGAATATCGTAGTGACTGAAACATGAGGCGGCCTGGCGCAGCACATTCAGTTGCCTGAAAACATCACAAACGAGAGATTCACCTGGGTTCCAGGTGAACCTCTCGAAAAACCAAATTTGTGTGCAAATTCTTGTGAAATCATTCTTCCTCTGAACTACACACAAATTTATAGTAGTGTGGGATGTTTGGAAACATTCAATTGAGAGTTTGTCCTGTCAATGCGCCTAATCTATAGCGAAAAGATGGAAGGCGATTTACATCAAATTCATCCTCCAAGGAATCATCGGTAGTACACATCTCATGAACCTCAGAGTGTTTCGACCCCCAGACCTTCTTACCGGTGGATGGACACTTAGGCGTCTGGCTTTAAGGAGCTGAATAGCAGTGTGACTGCAGCTTTAAGGAGCTGAATAGCAGTGTGACTGGCCTCACGTTATGACGAGAAAACCCTATCGGTAAACACCAACAAAATACCTTTTAATTTTTGTATTTCTGCTTGTTGGGCATAACGACGTCAGTTACAGATCTTGTTGGTTGGTAGTCAGACTTCGGAAGCACTGATTAATTGAGGGCACTGACAACCATATTTCTACCCCAACAGAAAATCAATAAAGAGTCAATCGCAACCTCTTTACTTTTCAGTTACTCATAGAAAACTTCGGTGAGCACAATTACTTGCAGAAATGTCAAAACCAAAAGCACCGAGGTTTGAACAATGTTGCGACGTAAGTCTCACGTATGCTTGGGAACCGTAGGACAGGTGACCTGATAAAAATCGATTTCACCGGGCCCATGACATTTTGAATCTGGGCAACGAGCTTTGCATATCTACCAGACTAGCCTAGGTGAGTCGGACTGGTCCTAGTTACTGTGGATCGGATCGGAGTGTTTTCCACGTGAAAAAAAAACAATGCAACCGGCAAATCTCAGGGAGATGGCAGAGTGTATGTGGAATGTCAACTTTTAATCATCAACATTTGTGTAGGCAAGGGCATAGTGTCCCAAGGAATCGGGAGGCCCAGTTTTCCGCATGCTGCTCTCACCACCCGCTGGAATATGGGGTGAGTTTGTTACATGAATGGCATTCTGCGGTTTATTATGCATGTAACTATGGCGATTGTCGGACATACCCTCTCATCTTCTTTGAATGAATGCTATCCATACATACAACAGTTCAGTGACCTTTGTAGTCTCAATAGCTCAACATCTATCCCATCTGCTTCTATGTTCACATATACTGTGTCGGCCTACCTCAATGTGATGTTTTCATGCTTCACAAAGAAACAAGGAAAAACGAAATATACTACTAGGTTGAATCAAAAGTATCACAGCATAGGATTAACAAGAAATCGGGGAAGAGAAAGGGGACCAGGAGCACATGATCGCAGAATCTAGTTTTGAGTATTCAATGTCCCATGAAAACATGACGGCATTTAGCTAGGGTGGTGGTTCCTGAAATTTCTCGTTCCTACGCTCATTCCTTTGAGTCTTTGGTCAGTACTAAACAGTTCAGCGCGGTAAGTCGCAGTGACACAGTATATCCAGCTTTTTACTCACCCTTTATTGAAAGGCAATTCCTACTTCCATCAACATCATCATCATCACCACCATCATCAGCATCAGCATCAGCATCATCATCATCATCATCATCATCGTCATCGTCATCATCATCATCATCACCAGCAGCTGTTGCAAAGGTTGACGGTGGTGCTTCAATACCATAACGCAAAGAGCCCATGTTTTTTCATTTGAAGCCTTAAGCTGAAACGAAGGGAGGAAGTGGTTGAGAGGGGGACCTGGTGGCGGTCTATCGCCAGCATTTTGAGAATTCTGCACCTCTAAGTGCTCAATCAACCAATCTGAAAATAAACCGATGGCACAAACGCCAATGACTTTGATTGGTAGCCACATTTTGAAGTGTTTCCAACCAAATGCAGGTGCGGACAATGGGCCCCATCGTGGAAGGTAGGCGGCACTAAAACAACCAAAAATCTTCGTAATCTCTTTCACATGCTTCCGCACAGTCATACATATTTCCATCTCGCGATCTTTGCCATTCCAAAGGGAGACGCGGAGAACAGCATTCGTCCAGGGTGACGATGTTTCGACATCCGCTGAAGCTGATGATGCTGATTGTTTTTCGCGAGTAAACTACTTGCTGCGAAATCAACTACCGCCCTGAGGCAATCCACCAGCCTAAACGAGCGTTACACACAGATAGGTAAACGTTACCTAATTAGGTCTGCGTCAATGCCGTATCAAATCTTTTGCACCGTTTGTTTTTCCGATTTCCAATCGGACTTCAGAGTCTCGTGGGTACGAATTTTGAAGAAACAGGCTTTTAAATGGCTGTGTTTGGATGACGTATAGTATGATCTTCGCGTCAACACGTCAGTTTTCTGTCCAATTACGACGCAGCTCCGTTTCATACCCACAAACAATCTAAATAATAATTATCAATTAACAGTTATTAATAATAATTAATTATTTTTAATTATCGATTTAATTATTATCAAAACATTTGCAACCGAATTTTCTAGGATGGATTTTCAAGTCCACCGAAACGTAAAGAATAACTTCGGGTTGTGGAATTTAGTTTCTATCACCTGAGATCCCATGTAATTAGTTAACATTTTCTAACTTACGATTTTTCGTTTGCTGAGACATATGAAGACAGCGATCCACCTGTGCTGTTGACGTTTCCTAGTAGATTTAGTTTATTCGTAATGCACTACTCATGAGGTTGCTGAAAATTCGTCGACAGCCCACGACTGGTTTTGCCCTTCCTGAGGCTCATTAGTTAAGCGCATTCCCTTGCCCCGAAATATCACAAACGAGAGATTCAGCTGGGTTCCAGGTGAGTCTCTCGAAAAACCAAATTTGTTTGCAAATGAGTGTATATTCGCTAATTTCGTGCCATTTGGTTTCAAGTAGAACCTAAGGTTGACGGAAGCTCGGGGATCGCGCCTACCTGATGAGCCCCAGGAAGAGCAAAACCGGTCGTGGGCTGTCGGCGGATTTTCAACAACCTTATGAGGAATGTCTGATTCTGCAGGGTTCGAGTTGAGTCTGTCGAAAAACCAAACTAGTTCGTAAATGAGTGTATTTCGCTAGATTTAGTTTAGATTTAGATTCGAATTCACTTAGGTTCCTCTTCGCCAAAGCTATAGTAATAGTAGCATATATTCATTTCATATATGGTCCTTTCGGTAGCTTTCTTCCTTTGCAACATGAGTTTAAGCTAACTTGATACCTGGCTAAGGTTGCCTTGAGGACATGCTCTATCGACTGTTTATGAATGGAGCCAAGGTTCTTGGAACGGATATCCTCAACAGTTCGTACTTAAAACCTTGTGTCAGCTTGAGCTACAAGTTCAATCTGAGAGTCTTTACTATGGTATGGTTGCGAGACCTGACCTCCGAGGATAAATACTGTAAGGCTTCTTCGGGTTTCTCAGCAACCATGTCTTGGAAGAGCTGCTGGCGTCGGATAGCTTCACCGGATTTGTGAGGGTAGCCATAATAGGATTCAGAAGGAATCGGCACCAACTAAAGTGTTTATTATAATTGACAATGGTGAGATGCCACACGTATAAAAATAAATACAATGGGAGCAATTCAAAAGATAAATCTATCGACTGAGTGTTCGTTGGTGAAAGTCCGGACGGCGGGAACGTGTTTTTCTCCACAGTGTGACTGCTACACGTGTTCCATAATTGTCCGTGGACTTGTGGAGACTGGCTGACTTCCTGCTCCCTGCGCGCGCGCGAGTCTGTGTGAGTTGACTGGGTTCGGCTTCCCTATGGGTAGGTTTGTGCACATGGGTTTGTCACCACGTCTTGTTGCTACGCCTATCAGACGGTAGACAGTCAATGTTACATGAGTCACCTTTGTGTGTCGTGATTTTTAAGTGTAGGGGAAAAAACCAGCCCTGTGATCTAGGGAGCGACTGTGAACTGTGTAGTCAAGTTGGTCCCGATTGTGTGGCGCGATGTGTGAGTGTAAGAAAAAAGACATCCCGTGATCTAGTCAGTGGCGGTGAGCTGTACAGACACGTATGTGGATAAAGAGATTGCCACAACTTCAATCAGAGAAGACAAACACAAAATATTATCCGTAGTGACTCGCATGCTCAACTATGGACCCTACCTACGTGTGTCCTGCGTAATGGCGCTGAAAGCCAGATGGAAATACGCATGACAATGCATAAGGATGTGAAAAAATTTGCAGAGTTTCGATAGTATTATTGCTGCCTACCTTCCACGATGAGGCCCACAGACCCTCACCCGCGTTTGGTTGGAAACACTTTAAAAAGTGGCTTCCAATCGATGTCAGTGACGTTTGTGGCATCAGTTCACTTCCAGATTCTCCGACTGAACACTTAAAGGTGTAAACAACTCAGAATCCCTGCAGCAGATCGTCCTCAGGTCCCTCGCTCAACCACACATCTCCCTTCTTTGCAGTTTCTGATTTCAAAAATAAAGACAAAAGTCCATTTGTTTTTATGGTAGCGTAGCACCATCGTCAGCCTCTACAGGGGCTCCTGGTGATAATGATGATGATGATGATGATGATGATGATGATGATAATGGCGATGATGATTATGACGATGATTATGGCGATGATGATAAAATACTTTTGTTTCCTCAGTGCCAACAAACTTTTCACTGAATTTCTATTGTTGTCCTTAGCACACCAAGGATTACCTCAATCTGCAGGTTTTTTTTTAAAGAACGCTGTCCAACGGTTATGAACGTTGACTATATGAGGTGGATGTATAGCGCTGTGATAGCATCACAACCGTCCAGTGACAAGTGTCACTCACTGATTGTGACCACTCGAAATGTAGCTGCCTAATGCGACTGTCGTTAGGAATACCCGCTGGTGATTCATATCAATATGTCGTCTATAGAAGAGAGAGGGATCGTCTATTAGCTCTGTCACTACCTATTTGGCGTTGGTTTGCGACCCGATCGAATACACTTCACTGCATAGGTTCGAATCGTTATAGTTTACGGTCTGTATGACCTATACCCCAACCCAACTGGTTTCTAGCGAATAGCATGTTAGTCGATGTAGGCATCAGAGACGCAGACGTTGAAAAAATGGCCTCCTACAACGTGCTCAATAGTCGTTCAACTGTGACATTCTTCAACGTCTGGTCGCCCTGTCGGCCAAAGGAAGGACGAGGGGTGAGACACTGTCAGGCTGCCCAAGCCAAGACAGCATCGGTCCAGATGTCGGTTTCGGTTCGAACCATGGACCTTCCAGCTAGTGATTCCTCGACGTAAACACTGAACTTACTGGAGCTTACTTATTTAGTGATTCAAGTTCGCTGGGTGTACATTTATCAAATAACTGAGTTGTTGAACATCTCTGTATCTCTAAGCACGGCTTTAACTTAGCACTTGAGACCACTCCCATTCGTCGAGTAGAAACGTCATATTACGTTTAATTCCTTACCATCCAGCGTATTTTCTGTCATTCTGTAGGACTGACCAGGGCTATATGCATGATCCTTCCGCCCATGGATTTGCACAAAGGTTCTCCGCACAAAACAGGAAGGTGAGTTGCTTCTATGCGAACTCTTCCACACTACTCGGAATGCAAGTGGTAACCTAGCAACTAGCCATTTCTGACAACAGTGATTTGATCAGCCTAACAAAAACCTACTATGAAAGGTGAATACTGAACACAGCTCAGTCCACATTACCTTTATAATTATATTAAGTGATAATCCCTCTAGTCAGGTTCTCGAAATTAATTCGAACTCCAGTGGTGCTATAACCCGTCTAAAATGAAAAATGAATCATTAAGATGTAGCATCTTTTCGGTGCCTAGCTGCCATGCCACACGAATCAGGTACAGGAGCTGGGATACTGCCAGGTCACCCAAGCCTAGATAGGGGAAGTCGAGAGGCNGTGCTATAACCCGTCTAAAATAAAAAATGAATCGTTAAGATGTAGCATCCTTTCGGTGCCTAGCTGCCATGCCACACGAAGGAGGTACAGGAGCTGGGATACTGCCAGGTCACCCAAGCCTAGACAGGGGAAGTCGAGAGGCAGAAGTCGGGTTCGAACCACGGACCTTCCGGTCAGTAAATTCGCGCTCTAACCACTTGGTCCATCTCGCCTAATAACCCGTCTGAGAACGAATTAATCAAATGGCTGATCAGCCGCTCGCGTCCCAGCGATCAAGCTTTCAAACTACCAATCGAGAGTTTGGGGGGAAGGAAAATGCCACCAACTGAGTGAAACTTTCGTCTGAGAACTCTTCACTCGGGTTACCAGTCGATGCGTGACCACGTGACGTTGTTTCTGTCACTGGACGCTGAGTGGCGCTACATCCTCTCTAGATGCGATTTAATCGCTCGCGTTCGGACCGTTATGTTCGAACTAACAAGCAGAAGGACACAATTGGGAATCTTTAGGGAATTTCACAAGAGGCGTACTACTGATAATTGAACTACAATATCGCAAACTCGACCCTTGATGAGTAGGCTGGCATCACGCTACGCCATAGGTGATGCAGTTTTATGAAAGTTACTGTAGCCTTCATAATCTTGGTGGAAATATGGTATTCGGCTAGATCTCTGGGACCGATACTGCTCAGGCAGACAAATTCGTCCACCACCTCGATCAGCTCTTTCAAAACCTTGAGGATGGGATTCGAACCCACGCCGTCTTGCAAACGTGAAACGCGCATGATAAGCCGTGAGGAAAAATGCATTGAAACCGCGTAATCTGTCTGCCCGATCAAGACACTCGTTAGATATGCGGCGTTTGAAGTTCTGTTGCCTCAAGTTTGATTCTCCAGTAAATCTATCGGCGTTTATCCATGCTGATCTGCTTTGCAATGATCTAATCATGGTAGCCAATCCTTTATAGATTACAGGAAACGTTGCTCGTACAGTCTCACAGCAGTTATTTGAGGATATGTAAAGAAATGATTTCGTTCTGGAAGTGAAGCCAATCTAGGCTGAAAGGCGAAAAGCACTGTAGAGCTCATTCATCCTGACTGGAAATTACCACCAGTGAGCACCTCGCGAAACTCAGAGACTCTCAAACTCGAGACCTCCTGACTGGTAGCCTAGACATGCAGCCGTTCGATCGTAAGGTGTTCAGGCTACCAGGCTGGAGATTGTGGATGCGTATCTTCCCACTGTAGTTTTGTTGTAAGTATACTCCTGATGATTCCTAGAAAAGATGAAATGGCTGTAACGCACTACTCACAAGGTTACTGAAAATCCATCGACTAGCAACCTTATCAACAACCTCATGAGTAGTGCATCACGAATAAACATGGATCGCGATATCTCGAATATCGTAGCGAATTAAACATGAGGCGGCCTGGTACAGCACATTCCGTTGCCTGGAAACATCACAAAGGAGATATTCAGCTGGGTTCCACGTGTCTCTCGAAAAACTAAATTAGTTTGCAAATGAGGATGAACTAGCTGTTTGATGTTCCCCGGATTTCCAGCATACATTGACTTCACTTATAGGACAAAGTCTCTAATAAAATTCTCAAATCTGGTCATACTACTAACATATATCTCTGTATTTGATCAGTTCTTTGTGGTAACTATTAAAAATTACCAGAATCCAGTCAGATTCGTTGCGCCTCAGATTTCAATTTCCCTCCTTTTCCGAACAGTTATCGGAACTGCCGCAGTTTGATCCTGCATGCCGCTCTAGTCTGTGTACCAACTTGCCAGATGTTACACATCGTTGCGCAACCGGAAATGCATCATTTGATTTGCTGAACGGATTTCCAACTTCCTTGTATCATCAACCTGTGGATTTCAGCTTGGACAATTCAATGGTCAAAGGAGTTACAAAGACAGCAACAACAACCGCAACCTGCCTTCAGCCCTGGTCGGGGGTTCATCTGCCACATAAGATTCGGTCTTCCTCATGTTCACAAAGCCAATCCCGCATTTTCTCCGTTTTCCCCAACAAAACGCCGCATGCGGAAAACGTGGACACACTGTGCATGCGTGGAACAGGGTTTTATCAGCCACAAAGTATTCACCACTGTGCGGCCAACAGTCGACTGTGCAGTGACGCTTCGGTTGGTGGGGTTTCTTGTTTGAGTTCTGGTCTGTCCGCAAGAATGGCGGCACCGATTAGTCCGTTCGTGAAGTATATGAACTATATGCGTCATCACTCGACGAGAGCTAGCCCCGTTACAGTGAGTTGGCGAAGTGCATCGAAAGTGATTTGAATGGAAGGCTTGCAGATTAAGGGTTTGAATGTTTTTCTTTTGCAGATTTGAAAGATGGCCGATATCAGGTTTCAGGCGAAGAACAATTCACGTTTTACCTAGTTAATATTTTCACTGATGGCACGTTGTGAGAGTTGAAGAGGATTTAGTCGGTTAACGCTCACTGATATCATAACTTCTGTTTGATGTTCCCCGGATTTCCAGCATACATTGACTTCACTTATAGGACAAAATCTCTAATAAAATTCTCAAATCTGGTCATACTACTAACATATATCTCTGTATTTGATCAGTTCTTTGTGGTAACTATTAAAAATTACCAGAATTCAGTCAGATTCGTTGCGCCTCAGATTTCAATTTCCCTCCTTTTCCGAACAGTTATCGGAACTGCCGCAGTTTGATCCTGCATGCCGCTCTAGTCTGTGTACCAACTTGCCAGATGTTACACATCGTTGCGCAACCGGAAATGCATCATTTGATTTGCTGAACGGATTTCCAACTTCCTTGTATCATCAGCCTGTGGATTTCAGCTTGGACAATTCAATGGTCAAAGGAGTTACAAAGACAGCAACAACAACCGCAACCTGCCTTCAGCCCTGGTCGGGGGTTCATCTGCCACATAAGATTCGGTCTTCCTCATGTTCACAAAGCCAATCCCGCATTTTCTCCGTTTTCCCCAACAAAACGCCGCATGCGGAAAACGTGGACACACTGTGCATGCGTGGAACAGGGTTTTATCAGCCACAAAGTATTCACCACTGTGCGGCCAACAGTCGACTGTGCAGTGACGCTTCGGTTGGTGGGGTTTCTTGTTTGAGTTCTGGTCTGTCCGCAAGAATGGCGGCACCGATTAGTCCGTTCGTGAAGTATATGAACTATATGCGTCATCACTCGACGAGAGCTAGCCCCGTTACAGTGAGTTGGCGAAGTGTATCGAAAGTGATTTGAATGGAAGGCTTGCAGATTAAGGGTTTGAGTGGTTTTCTTTTGCAGATTTGAAAGATGGCCGATATCAGGTTTCAGGCGAAGAACAATTCACGTTTTACCTAGTTAATACTTTCACTGATGGCACGTTGTGAGAGTTGAAGAGGAGTTAGTCAGTTAACGCTCACTGATGTCATAACTTTGATAAACACTATGATGTTCAAGAACATGATCAATTTGCACTACAACAAGGTAAACCATATTTAATAAACAATACTCCCATTTGGGTAGCATCTTTCTAGAGGCCAGTGAATTGTAAGAGCTCATGACTATCGAGTAAACAAGAGTACAGCTTGAAGTGATAAGTTAAAAGTGCAGAGTACAGACAATGAGTATGTTCCGTCTGTCTATTTATCCACATATCTAATCTAATCTATCTATCTTCTATCTATCTATCTATCTATCTATCTATCTATCTATCTATCTATCTATCTATCTATCTATCTATCTATCTATCTATCTAATCTATCATCTATCTATCTATCTATCTATCTATCTATCTATCTATCTATCTATCTATCTATCTATCTATCTATCTATCTATCTATCTATCTATCTATCTATCTATCTATCTATCTATCTATCTATCTATCTATCTATCTATCTATCTATCTATCTATCTATCTATCTATCTATCTATCTATCTATCTATCTATCTATCTATCTATCTATCTATCTATCTATCTATCTATCTATCTATCTATCTATCTATCTATCTATCTATCTATCTATCTATCTATCTATCTATCTATCTATCTATCTATCTATCTATCTATCTATCTATCTATCTATCTATCTATCTATCTATCTATCTATCTATCTATCTATCTATCTATCTATCTATCTATCTATCTATCTATCTATCTATCTATCTATCTATCTATCTATCTATCTATCTATCTATCTATCTATCTATCTATCTATCTATCTATCTATCTATCTATCTATCTATCTATCTATCTATCTATCTATCTATCTATCTATCTATCTATCTATCTATCTATCTATCTATCTATCTATCTATCTATCTATCTATCTATCTATCTATCTATCTATCTATCTATCTATCTATCTATCTATCTATCTATCTATCTATCTATCTATCTATCTATCTATCTATCTATCTATCTATCTATCTATCTATCTATCTATCTATCTATCTATCTATCTATCTATCTATCTATCTATCTATCTATCTATCTATCTATCTATCTATCTATCTATCTATCTATCTATCTATCTATCTATCTATCTATCTATCTATCTATCTATCTATCTATCTATCTATCTATCTATCTATCTATCTATCTATCTATCTATCTATCTATCTATCTATCTATCTATCTATCTATCTATCTATCTATCTATCTATCTATCTATCTATCTATCTATCTATCTATCTATCTATCTATCTATCTATCTATCTATCTATCTATCTATCTATCTATCTATCTATCTATCTATCTATCTATCTATCTATCTATCTATCTATCTATCTATCTATCTATCTATCTATCTATCTATCTATCTATCTATCTATCTATCTATCTATCTATCTATCTATCTATCTATCTATCTATCTATCTATCTATCTATCTATCTATCTATCTATCTATCTATCTATCTATCTATCTATCTATCTATCTATCTATCTATCTATCTATCTATCTATCTATCTATCTATCTATCTATCTATCTATCTATCTATCTATCTATCTATCTATCTATCTATCTATCTATCTATCTATCTATCTATCTATCTATCTATCTATCTATCTATCTATCTATCTATCTATCTATCTATCTATCTATCTATCTATCTATCTATCTATCTATCTATCTATCTATCTATCTATCTATCTATCTATCTATCTATCTATCTATCTATCTATCTATCTATCTATCTATCTATCTATCTATCTATCTATCTATCTATCTATCTATCTATCTATCTATCTATCTATCTATCTATCTATCTATCTATCTATCTATCTATCTATCTATCTATCTATCTATCTATCTATCTATCTATCTATCTATCTATCTATCTATCTATCTATCTATCTATCTATCTATCTATCTATCTATCTATCTATCTATCTATCTATCTATCTATCTATCTATCTATCTATCTATCTATCTATCTATCTATCTATCTATCTATCTATCTATCTATCTATCTATCTATCTATCTATCTATCTATCTATCTATCTATCTATCTATCTATCTATCTATCTATCTATCTATCTATCTATCTATCTATCTATCTATCTATCTATCTATCTATCTATCTATCTATCTATCTATCTATCTATCTATCTTTTACTTATTTTGTAGCCCTGCGGATGTCTCATTCGGCAAGGCATCCGCAGGCAGTGCTGGTTCGACGTCCTTCCAGAAAGTTTTATAGTTCGATAAACGCATCAACCAATGATTCTCCGGTAAAATATGAAAACATACTATTGAAAGATAGTAATTTCTCTCGGTCTATTCGTTATGTGCCTCAGAGGACCACAGTTCTATTTGCTGGATGAATTCAACACTTTGGATTGGGTAGTGAGGAACAAGAATTGTAGGTAGGGTGGACTCTAATCGAACTGAAAACTACTCAAAGTCCTGCTCTGTTTCGTTCTCTTTCGATCCAAGCATCTTTAAATCGATCAAATCAAGCTAAAATATATTCAGATCCACCCGTGCAATTCTGTTTTCAATTCTTGGAGCACCTTGATCATTTCCTATTCTCAGTGAATAAGAGCGATGGGTTTTTTCTAGAAGGATGGTTTGTCATCATTATCTTCAGGCAAGCTTTTAGCAATTCTTGATTCCTGAAACAATATCCCTTTTCTGACAAGACTGTCCCTCGGAAAACTTTGAGTCAATGAAAGTGTTGTCAAGATTTAAAAAAAGGTTTTTACTCCGAACCAATCCGGAAACGAGCCGGCTGTTGAGCTTTCTCGTCGTATGGAACTTCCGTGTTTCACCGTAGACAGCAGGGCGAATGAAACCAAAATATTTTTGAAGTTTGTGCAACATGCTTGCATGATATCCTTCTGATCCCTTTTGAAAATAAAATTTTAGGCACTTGTTTTCCTCTAACCAGCACATTTTTGGATGCTTATGTCCTCATTTGGCCACTTTTTCCCCATCTTACTTTATCGAACTCACAACAGCTCAGTAGTCAAGACTCGAACTTACGGACTGGGAGGTCTGTGGTTCAATTTCGACCTCAGCATTTGGACTGATCCAGGCTAGACTTGGGCAAGCTGGCATTATCTTAGCCCTCTTGCTTTCTTTGGGTGGCATGGCTGCTAGATATCAAAATTTGTACGGCTGGACAGTTGTATTTTTGTTGTTGTCAGTTTACACTGTTGCTACCCATGTCCATTTCCCGACAATGCGGTACACCTGGGTTCTACCCATTGCAGATCCCAAAACCGGTCGTTTGGATCCCTTTTGTGCTTCTATGATTGATGCTCCGCCGCTGTACAACCATGATTTAGTTGGAACCCTTTTTGCGAAGAAAAGAATAAAGGGGAAGTGACTTAGCGCTAGCTTACTACAATCCTTCCGAAGTGCCTACAACTCCAGGCATTCAGAGCGACAATCTGAATAGAAAATAACAACAAGAACGTCACGGACATCGGTTGGCAGCCATAACTTGTCGTGTCTCCAACCAGGCGCGTTGAGGATCACGCGGTCCCCATCCTGGAAGACGAGTAGCACCGACAGCACCCAAGCGTTTCGTGATCTCCTTCATAATCCTCTGCCAAGTCAAGGGTTGGCC